>NC_064811.1:105640555-105992640 GCF_023721935.1 Panthera uncia
TGAGGGTTGATGGGGGGTGGGAGGGAGGGCAGGGTGGGTGATGGGTATTGAGGAGGGCACCTTTTGGGATGAGCACTGGGTGTTGTATGGAAACCAATTTGACAGTAAATTTCATATATTAAAAAAATAAAAAAAAATAAAAAAAAATAAAAAAAAAGCACAGCATGCTTTATAAGCAAACTTTTTTTTTTTTGCTTTACTTTTATTTATATACATTTTCACTTCTAAATTTTAAAAAGAAAACATTCAGAGAATAACGTCACTAATCATCTTCCACCTGTAGATACTCGTGATTCATGTGGAATACTAATTTAATTGGCACTGGTAGTGGAATTAGCTCAGGGATTTGTGAATTGGATTACAGCAGTCACAGAGCATGTAAAGGACAGGAATAAGAGAAAGAAAAGAAAGAAGGGGAAAGAGGAAAGGAGAGGGAAGAGGAGTTAGGAAGAGCCATGAAAAAGAAATACAAACAGAACATTAACATACCATTAAAAAAAAGCAAAGATTATCAGAATTATTATGCTTTAACTGACCAACTAATAATATTTGTTCGCTTAGGCACTTTTAGGATCTTCTATTTGTGTCTGGAGATACACACAAATAAATTTCATTGTAAATCTACCAGTCAGAACTTTAAAAAATTTGCATATTGGGGCACCTGGGTGGCTTGGTCAGTTAGGCATCCAACTCTTGGTTTTGGCACAGGTCATGATCTCACAGTTTATGGGTTTGTGGGTTTGAGCCCTGCGTCAGGCTCTGTCAGCCTAGAGCCTATTTGGGATTTTCTCTCTCTCCCTCTCTCTCTGCCCCTCCCCTGCTCGCTCTCTCGGTCTCTCTCTCAAAATAAATAAATAAACATTAAAAAAAAAAATTCACATATTAAGCCATGAGTCAGGTCTAAGTCCCAAGGTTTTGGCCTGGATATCCAAGTGTAAATGCAGTAAAAGAAAATTTTATAATCTCCAGTCAATGTGGAATTGCCTCTTTGGATGTATATTCATGCATAGGTAACAGTATTAATCTAAAAAGTAGCAAATCATACTTTTTTAATCAAAAAGAATCTGTGTGGTTTGCTCAAACGGTAATGCGATTATAGTCCCTGAAGAATGAAAATTATACCGGTCAGTACCATCCTTTTGATAGCACTTGTGTGTGTGTATCCAGATTATTTGCAGGTATAGACATTTTCTTTTTTTTTAATTTTATTTACTTATTTTTTAACTTTTTTTTTAACATTTATTCATTTTTGAGAGTGAGAGAGACACAGCATGAGCAGGGAAGGGGCAGAGAGAGAGAGGGAGACACAGAATCCAAAGCAGGCTCCAGGCTCTGAGCTGTCAGCACAGAGCCCAATGCGGGGCTTGAACTCACGGACCATGAGATCATGACCTGAGCTGAAGTCAGACATTTAACTGACTGAGCCAGCCACCCAGGCGCCCCTAGACATTTTCTTTAATATTTTTCCTTTCTTTTTCCAATCATTCACAGATAGACTCTCATTCTTTACAAGTCTCCTGTGTCATTTTGATATAGTTTTTTGTTGTTTGTTTGTTTGTTTGTTTGTTTAATGTAAGTTTGCTCTGGCTGCCATAACAAAGTACCCCAGACTGGGTGGCTTAAACCACAGAAATTTATTTCTTCACAGTTCTGGAGGCTAGAAGTCCAAGAGCAAAGTGCAGGCAGGGTTGGTTCCTTCTGAGGGTCTTTCTCTTCTGTTTGTCACGGCCATCTTCTCCCCATATCTTTATATAGCTTTTTGTGTGATCTGTCTCCTAACCTCCTCTTTTTGTGAGGACTAGGGCCCTCCCTAATGACTTCATTTTACCTTGGTTACCTCTTTGAAGACCTGATCTCCAAATACACATTCTGAGCTACTGGGAATTAGGACTTCAACATAAAAATCGGGAGGCGGGGGTGGGGGTGGGGGGACATAATTCTGCCCATAACAGTGGTCCTTCGAGAAACTTTACTCTGATAAAATAGATTCTTATCTGTGGATGTAAGTCATTTTAATCAACTGTTGCTGCCATGTTTAATGCAGATTTTTGCATTAAAAAGACAAAACCCACCAAGGTTTTCACAAATATAAACTCTGAAAGAAAAGTTTCAAAACAGGCAAAAGAACAAGCAAAACCTCATTTAATCCCTTGAGTTTTACATTCTACTTGTGACTTTCTCACATTAATTCTGACTCTACTACCATGCCATGCATGAAGGAAACATGCCCCTGTTTTCTTTTTGTTTGGTTATTTAAAATTTGCTTAATTTTATTGCCTTTAATAAAAGAGGGTTGTAAAACATTTTTTTAATGTGGAAATTATAGCTATAAATTCAGGTGAGCTCTAAAAAAGCCTAACCAATGAATAACTGAAAATAATATTTAAATCCTACCTCTGCAACTCACATAAAGCTAGGCTGCCTACTATTCATATTTTGTGCCTTAGTTTCTTTACCTGTATAATAGGAACAGTAATTCCCCTGTGGGCACAATGAAAGGAATCCCAAATCTGGTGGGTTTGGACAGCTAACATTGGCACACTCCTGCTCCCTGGTGGCAGTTTTTAGAAATATGTGGGCAAAGACAAGGGCAAAACTAAAATGTGGAAGCCATGAAACAAAAACCATGAGATGACTTCCACTAACGCTTCCAGTACTAACACTAATACTTCCAAGATGACTGCCAGCACACTTTTTAATTGTAATTTTCTTGCCTCCTCAATACATATTCCCTCCTACTACTATCAGTAGTCCAAAACAAACAGCACAGGAAATTTCAGAAGTCATTCCATTACCCCAGAGGAATTGTGGTATATATTTTTTATCTTTATTTTTCCTTCTCCTCTAAACCACAAGGATTCGTGACAAATATCCATCTTTTTGTCATTGATGAGTTTTTCTACAATTGTGATAAAATGCACATAACATGAAATTTACCATCCTAATCCTTTGTAAGCATATAGTTAAGTACATTCTCATTATGCTAACCTGAAAAAAATTTTATTGTGTTTTCCTAATTTTAAAAAAAATATTATAATCATTATAAATAGTTTAGAGGTATGTTAAAAACAGAAGTAAAATATTACCCCAAATTCCACCACCAGAAAAAAAAAATCATTTTTTATGTTGATGAACTTCTGTGAATATCTAACCCAAACATTAGCTACAGTCCCCGTGACTGGTGAGACTCATGTATATTTTGGCACTGATCCTAACTGCACTGTTTCCCCACCTCCATTCTGTGTTTCTATGCATAGTGACCCAGCTGGCCACTGCTGTACCTCTTCACTATGCAAAATACTTCCTAATGAAGGCTATACGTGTAGTATAAACCACAGATTCTTAAGACAACAGTAGGGAGAGCAGAGAAAAGTAATCAAGGTAGGGGTGCCTGGGCTCAGTAGTTGAGTATTCCACTCTTGATTTTGGCTCAGGTCATGATGCCAGGGTTGTGGGATCAAGCCCTACTCAATGTGGAGCCTGCTTAAGATTCTCTCTCCCCCACCACCGTGTCTCTCTCCCTCCCTCTGCCCCTCTCCCGTGCTCATGTGCTCTCTCTAAAATAAAAAAGAAAACTAATCAATGTAAAATTTCATTTTATGCATCCTGTTCTTTTGAAGAAGTCCCTAAGCCATTTCTTCTCCAAGAAAATTTTTACCTACCACATATTCCATCTTCCCTGCTGCTGTATAACCTCCTTGTGTCTTCTCTCTCCACCCTCTCTGGCTAGCATCTAATCCCAAAATTCCTTTGAATTTCTTCCATAGAAGGGTTCAGCTTTCTCTTTTTCCCTTTCCTACCTGTAACAGCTATGCCAACGGAGCCTCATCTTTATGAAGGAGCACACCCATCTAAAACAATCACTGTTTTCTCCCAGAGAATTCTGAGCGCATCATTTAAATACTAGTTTTTTCTCTCTACATATATATAAAATTTTAAACAACAACAACAAAAATAGTATCACACTATCAGGGCTACTACATTGCTCTATTCTGGGGGCACTATTCACATCCTAGTCTATGTGGATGGGCCTCCCTGAGGTTGGTGTCTCTGTATCTCTACACAAAGAGTCCCTCAATACTATACTTTTTAGTTTGTAACTCCACAGTGCCATGGACATTTTTCCCTGTGGCTAATTATGGTTTCATATCATTATTTTTAATAGCTGTGTAGTATTCCATATTATATAATGTTCCATGGTCTATGACAGACACTCATAACTGACCCTTATTTCTCATTATTATGAAAAATGCTGTAATTAACTCTGCAAACACATACCTTTGTGAAGATATCAAATTATATCCTTAGAATAAATTCCAGATACAGAATGAACTATATATACATTATAAATTTTGCCACAATTCCAAACTGCCATCTTAAGAAGTGCTAGATTTTACTATACAGGAGTTCTTTTTCTTACACACAATTTCCAGTCATCGACATTATTATAATCTTTCTCCTTTTTTAATATGAAAGGTTAAAAAGGACATCTTAATAAGTTTTTTTTTCTTTTCTCTGATTATAAGCAAAGTTGAATGTCTGTTATGTATATTTATTGGCTATTTGCACTTCTCCATTTGTGAATAATATCTTTATCATTTGGTCCACTTTTCAATCAGTGGATTTATTTTTTCCTATCAATGTTTAAAATCCATTTAAAAATTAACAACATACTTATCTAATGCTCATTTTTGTTTTCCATTTTGGAAATTCCCTTTCTCCTCAAAGCCCTCCCACAATTCAAACTAGATCGTGACAATGAGACATTGCTTCAATAGTGTGATAAACATGATGAAAAGAAAAAATTCAAATACTTGACTTTAAGTTCCAAGATAACCACTTCTGTAGTACAGAAGATAATCTCAAAAGTCAAAACCTTTGATAGAAAAAAAAATTATGTTCTAGTCCATATCTGTCATATATGTTGCCAATATTTTTATGGGTTGTTTTGGTTTAGTCTTTGTTTCTTTATTTGTTGCCTTACAGATCTTTGAATTTGTTCTTTTATTTTCTTGATTAGATTTGAAGTTTTCTTAACCCCCATATCATAAAAATATTCAACATTTTCTCTGTTAGTCTTATGGCTTCATTTCTTGTAATTAAAACTTTGATGCATCTAAATTCATTTAAGGGCAGAGACTAAGAGAAGAAATCCAGCTATTTTTTTCCAAATGATCATCAACTTTCCCAACATGATTCATTAAATAGTTTATATTTTCCTTAATAAGTTTAGGAATTGCAATTCATTATGAATTATACTTCTATATATACAAGAGTCTATATCTGAATTTTACTTCATTAATCCATATGGCTACTAATACACCAGACTATTTTAACTGCTAAAGCTTCATAATATATTTTAATATGTGACTGATCAAGTATCCCCTCATTAAAATTTATTTTAAGAAATTTTCTAATATGTGATTAGATATCACATATTTCTTCTTTCAGATAAAATTTAATTTTGTCAGAGTTTACCCAAAATGTGTTTTCAACTTTTTATTTATATTCAATGAAATTATAGATTATTTTTGTACCACCGTGTCTTCCTATTCAAAATAATTTATGAATTAACATATGGAAATTAGTAGCCCTCCTCTACACAATCAATAACCAGTTAGAAGATGTAAATGAGGAAAAAAAACCATTAACAATAGCAGCAAAGAAGTTAAAATTCTTGGGAAAAATTTACCAAGAAATATGCAAAGCCTGTATTAGGAAAACTTTAAAACACTCCTGAAAGACATAAAGCTGAATAAATAGAAAGTGATCCCTTGTTCTTGGATAAAAATACTCAACATCTTAAAGATGGCAGTTGTTTCTAAGTTGATTTAGAAATCTAATACAATCTGTCCATAAAAATACCAACAAGCTCTTCAATGGAACCAGACTAGACAGTTGATACTGAACTTCGTGTGGAAAAATAAACATGTAAAAATAGTCAGAAAAACATAGAAAAGCTATGATGGAAGGAGTAGTGACTAACTCTACCGGGTATTAAAATACTATAGAGGGCACCTGGGTGGCTTAGTTGGTTGAGCATCTAACTTCAGCTCACGTCATGATTTTGCAGTTAGTGAGTTCGAGTCCCGTATCGGGTAAGCTCAAGCCCCACTTTGGGTAAAAACACACGAGCCCCACTTCGGGTAAGCCCTGCTTCTCTCTCTCTCTCTTTCTCTCCCTCTCTCTCTCTCTCTCTCTCTCTCTCTGCCCCTTGCTCACTTGCACCCTCTGTCTCTTGTAAATAAATACATACATACATACATACATACATACTATAGAACCATGGTAATCAAAAAAATGTGACATTGGTATTTAAACAGACCTGTCAAACTAAACAGAAATTCAAATAATAGATTGAGAAAATATTAAACTTTAGTATGTGATAAAAATGGCCTCTCAACTCACAACAGCAAAAATGGACTTTATCATCAATGGGACTGGAGCAACTGTTGAGCCATCTAAAGGAAAAATAAAAGATAAAATTAGATCCATACACCAGAGTATATACACACGCATATACACATATCCAAATAGAATAAAGAGCTTAATGTAAAAAATAAAGCTATCCAAGTACTAGAAAAAAAACATGGTTAAATTCTTCATTAGCCTGGCATAGGAATTTTCTAACCATGACTAAAAACCCAGAAGCAATTTTTTTTAATATTTTTAATTTTTTTTTTAATTTATTATTGAGACAGAGAAACACAGAGCATGAGCAGGGGAGGGGCAGAGAGAGGGAGACACAGAATCAGAAGCAGTTTCCAGGCTCTGAACTGTCAGCATAGAGCCTGACGCGGGGCTCAAACTCACCGACTGTGAGATCATGACCTGAGCCGAAGTTGGACGCTTAACTGACTGAGCCACCCAGGTGCCCCCTTTTTTTAAAAAAAATTTTTTTAATGTCCCAGAAGCAATTTTTAAAAGATTGATAAATTTGACTCCATAAAAGATAACAACTGCATTGCAAAAAAAAAAAAAAAAAAGGGGGGGGCGCCTGGGTGGCTCAGTCCGTTGGGTATCTGACTTCAGCTCAGGTCATGATCTTGCAGTTCGTGGGTTTGAGCCCCGCGTGGGGCTCTGTGCTGACAGCTCGGAGCCTGGAGCCTGCTTCACATTCTGTGTCTCCCTCTTTCTGCCCCTCCCCTGCTTCTACTCTCTCTCTCTCTCTCTCTCTCTCTCAGAAATGAACAAATATTAAAAATTTTTAAAAAAGTAAAATGATAACTGACAAAATGAGAAAAATATTTACAACATATATCACAGATGAAAAGTTAATATCCCTAATATATAAAGAATTCTTAAAAATTGAGATGTTCTGCGTTGAGTGTTCTGTGCTAAGTGTCTGAGAATTATGAGAGCAAAGAAGAGGGCATTCAACAGACTAGGAGGGGAGGGCTTCTTAGAGGAAGTGATGCCTAAACCAGTATGAGTGAGGCAGAAAAAGAAAAGGAAAGGGAAGGTCAAGAGATAAGAGCTTGCACTTCATCATATCCACAAGATAGAGTCATTGTGGTATCTTAAGGAAAGTGGTAGTGCTTAATTCCACAGGAGATATAATCGGGACCAGAATACCTAATGGCTAACAGGCCATTGCACTTTACAGTATGAACGGACTCTTTAACTCTGCTTTTTCTAGCTTCCATGACTGACTAGTGCTTTCTGTAAGTGAGAGGATACATTCAATCAGGTTACAGTGAAGTCTGGCTCACCTGGGGGCCATTTGGATTTTTACAGTCGGATCATTCTGTGCTAATATTAAACTTTCCCTCCCAAACAGTAATCTGATTCCCAAACTCTTGGGAAATACCTCAACACAGAGCCCATCTCAGGGTATAAATGGTCGGGTGCATATTTCAAATACATATATCATTCTTTCTGTAATGTACATAACAGATTGCAGACAGCAATGACTTCCCAATATGAAAACCAGGTAGTGGAATATAGAAATGGTCTAGCAGAGAAATGATGAGAATCCAACTAGGGTAATCAGGATGGGGATGAAGAGAAGGGGCCTGAAATCACAATCTTCCTCCCATGTATGCAGAAATTACTTTTCTCATTATAAAGCAGAAGCCTGAAAATATCTTAAGCTAGAATTAAATTAATATTATCAAGAATATCCCATACACAGTAAAGCAACTTTATAACTTCATTTTTATTTTTTAGTTCAGAATTTGATCTTTGGATTAGTATTTTTCTGGAAAGAAAGAAAGAAAGAAAGAAAGAAAGAAAGAAAGAAAGAAAGAAAGAGAGAAAGAAAGAAAGAAAGAAAGAAAGAAAGAAAGAAAGAAAAAGAAAGAAAAAAATGGTATTTGTGATGATGTTCATTGAGGTAGAATTTACCTGGCACCATAAATGGACAGACTTCATGTCAATCTTGTAAACATAATATGAAAATATAATCACAAAAGTGACAGAATTAAAATAATGATCAGATTTCTCGTTATGAATGAGCCTCAAGAAATGAATTAGCCACATCTCCAAAAATGGCACTTAGTGATTTTACAGAGGGTCTGGAAGAGTTACAAAGAAAATAGCACTTTTTTGTTTGGTTTCTGTTAACTTTGCTATTTTCCAAAAGGAATTCTCTTTCTTTTTCTTCTTACTCACTTCTTTTTCTTGGTTGTAATCTCTCAATATTATGTAGCCCAATAAACTTTAATTGCTTTATATTTAAACTACTTAAATTAGTTCCTTTATTTCTTTTTAGGTGAGATTCTTTTCTCTCTGCACCTATGCTTTTCTCAAACTACTCACAACTATGTGTGTGTGCGTGTGTGTGAACCTATGTATATGTACATATATATACATAAATATTACATACAATGTTTTGCAATGCAGCTTCACTTATCACATAACATAGGTACATCACAAAAAACAAGGACTTCTTTTTCTATGAATCTTTACCTAGTAGCTTAGGAAAGGGGTCTTTGTAAACTTTATCACTTGCTATTGAGTTACAGAATCAATAGTAAGGTTGAGATTGCGGTAGCATTTCCTAACTTCAACAGCAAAAAACTGTCTCACACAGGAGATGAGAGTCTGATTAAATCTGCAAAAGTTTTCCTTCAAGAAGTGATGAACATTTTTAAAATTTAGATATCTGGTATTTTATGACTTGCTTGAGAATTACTTAAAATCTTACACCACATAGGTCTTTAAGAGTATTTGCCTCTTACCTAATGCCATCTGTTGTAGATCAACTTATGTATAGCATCATCTCCAAAGAATTCTCTGCATTATTTATAAATATTATAATATGGGTTGTAATAAGTTATGAAAAAAATGCAAACACATCTGGAGGTCATTTAACAGAAATCAATAAATCCTTTATGAATTGAATTATTATTCAGATCTTAATCTGATTGGCTCACTAAACATTTCCATTGTTTCACTAAACATTGCCAGTTTGTCCAAACATGCCTCAAAACTCGATCAAAAGACTCAGTGACTACATAAAACACTAATTAAGTTTTTCATAACACTATCCCTTAGAAAGCTATAATCCTCTCACATTGGTGAATCTTTATTTGGTCAACAGAAATGTAAGCATGGAAATTTTGGCAATAGAATTGCAAACATTTAAAGCTACACAGGCAAAAGGAAGTATATTTGTAGAGGGCAGTCCATATAAGAGAAACTACTCATTAAAGATTACTTTGTCCAGTTTTTTAAATCATTACTTCAAACCTTAACACCCTTTGTCTATGCCAATATAAGTATCACAGAGCCCCAGAAAAGGAGTCCTTTGTACATTTTCAAACCACCAAAACCACAGTTACACATATTTAGAATCCCAATGGACTTTCCCTTGCAAGATTCCCATTGATTTCAGCAGGACACACCCATTCCCCAGAATACAGTCAGCTTTTCTCATCTACTCTAATGAGAGAAAACATTCTATTAACAAAACAGATGGCAACCATTACAAATGTCTTATTAAATATTAAGTAGTGGGTGCTTTCTCTGAGCCAAGGAACAGTAATAGGCAATATCCATTATGTACACTGTACTGGCAAAGTCAGTCTTTTATAGACTCTCACCAGAATTGAGTGGTTTGACACCTCACCCTAAAAGACAGGAAGGTCACAGTTTCTGCCAGCCTACCTTGGACTAAGCACAGTATTAGATACATTATATGCATTATTACTTTACAAATAACTGAGGTTCTTATAGGTCACAATAAATTACCTACTACAGAACATTATTTTAAAGGGTCAGGCAGACTCCAAAGCCCAACCCTTCCCACTTTACTATACCCTGCACAACCTAATCTGAGGTATAAAACAAAAAAATGTGAAAGCATTCTAAATTAACTCACATATCAGCCCAAGTGTTACAGAGATAACATGGCTTCTTCACTTTGAAGTTAATATGGTTTTTCTTCATCAGCCCCCACACTGTGTATGGTAGGCAGAAAAACTACTAATGTCAAGTCTGGTTTAAACCTTAGTGCAATCCAATAATTTTAACTGTCTCCACAGGTAGCATCTAGTGGTCCCTTTAGAGCATACTCTTCTTCTAGTATAGAGCAGCATGACTCATGTTCTGGATGGCCAGGCAAGTGGCACCCCCTCTACCCTAGAAAGGAGTGCTCCAAATTTGTTCCTTGTTAATGATAAAGGGGGGAAACATGATTTTGAAAAACGCTTTCTCATTGATAACCTGGCTTGCAATACTATGGTCTTGGAGCAAATTCGAATTCGGGAGCTACATTTCTTCCATACCTTCTCTCCATCCCCGCCCCAAGTAAATGGATTTCTAAACCAGCCAGAGCTAAGTTTATGTATTCAGAAAAGCAAAAGAGAAAATCATATTAATAAATTTCAAAATAAGTTCGTTTTACAATTCATTTTATAATCATACAAGCATGGGTACATGCAGCTAGTCCAATAGAACCACAATTTTATAAAATTATTTTTAATTTGAAAACAAACTTTTAATTATTAACACATAGCATATACTATATACACAGTGGATGATAAATTATTGCAGAACCCTTTTTAAAATTTGTTTTTGTTTATTTATTTTTGAGAGAGAGAGAGTGCAAGCAGGTGAATGGCAGAAAGAGAAGGAGACACAGAATCTGAAGCAGGTTCCAGGCTCTGAACTGTCAGCACAGAGCCCGGCATGGGGCTCGAACTCACGAACATGAGATCATGACCTAAGCTGAAGTCGGATGCTTAACTGACTGAGCCACCCAAGCACCCCTGTTGCATAATCTTTTAAAATGGTTTGCCTACTCAATTTCCTTTGTTAAAATATTTAAGTATTAAATTAAGAATCAATTCACAAAATAAAGCAAATATATGTATATATATTCATAATAATTTCCCTTGCACTTCACTTCCCAAGGTAACAAGAGTAATGTTAACATCCTTGTCTGTATTTTTCCACACCTACACCCACACTCATACAAGTAGAGACATGCAGACATATGAATAGGGATTTTTGTATCATTATATAAAAAATCTGTATATATTACTCTGCAACTTGCTTTTTTCATTTAACATTCATTAAAATTTAATTCTCAAACTGGTTAAAACAAAACCCCACACAAATAGTATGGGAACATGTTTAAATTTCATTTGACTCACTAATGAGGGAGTCAGCAGAATAACAACATTGATTCCATTTCAATACAAGAAACTTGGACTTAAATGAACAGTGAAAAAAGGAATGCTATAAATAAGACTGCTAGATTAAATATAAAATTGGTCATTGTCCTACGGGGAAATAAAATATAACCTTTGGGGTTATCTGCTTTACTATGCAGAAAAAAAAAATCATCACACCTTATTGGATTTCTACAAGTCAACCTTTAATTTTACCGAGTTGTAAAATGCCTGGGCCCTAATCAACTGTAAACACTAAGTCAAGTCAAATCTCTCTTCCTCAAGAAAGAGCTAGATGACCCTCAGACTGGCTTGTTAGAAAATGCTATAGCAAGATATTAAGAGCATGCAATCATCTTTGTTTTTTTTACCTTACTTCCAAGTTTTGGAAAATTTTCCTAAACATAACAGATCATGGATGTCCCTTTGGATTAATAGATATGTTACTTCCAATTCATTTTTTAATAACTGTATAATCAATCTGTAGTATAAATGCTCTACAAACAATCCAACAATCTCCCTACTGATAAACATACAGGCTTTTTGTTTGTTTGTTTGTTTGGTTGGTTGGTTGGTTGGTTGTTTTCAGGGATAGAATTTAGTGATTCATCCCTTACATATACTACCCAGCGTTCATCCCAACAATTGCCCTTCTTAATGCCCATCACTCATTTAGCCCAATCCCCTCCCACCTCCCCACCAGCAACCCTCAGTTTGTTCTCTATAGTTAAGAGTCTCCTAAGGTTTGCCTCCCCCTCTGTTTTTAACTTATTTTATATTTTTCCTTCCATTCCCCTATGTGCATCATTTTGTTTCTTAAATTCCACATATGAGTGAAATCATATGGTATTTGTCTTTCTCTGACTGACTTTTTTTGCTTAGCATAATACACTCTAGTTCCAGCCACGATGTTGCAAATGGCAAGATTTAATTCTTTTTGATGGCTGAGTAATATTCCATTATAGATAAATAGATAGATAGATAGATAGATAGATAGATATAGAGGTATAGATACCACATCTCTTTATCCATTCATCAGCCAATGGACATTTGGAGTCTTTCCATAATTTGGCTATTGTTTTTAGTGCTGCTATAAATATTGGGGTGCATGTGCTCCTTTGAATCAGTATGCTTCGGATAAGTACCTGGTAGTGCAGTTGATGGGTCATAGAGATGTTCTATTTTAAACTCTTCGAGGAACCTCCATACTGTTTTCCAGAGTGGATGCACCAGTTTGCATTCCCACCAGCAGTGAAAGAAGGTTCTCCTTTCTCTGCATCCTTGCCAACATCTGTTGTTTCCTGATTATTCATTTTAGCCACTGTGACAGATGTGAGGTGGTATCTCATTGTGGTTTTGATTTGTATTTCCCTAATGATGAGTGATGTTGGGCATCTTTTTGTGTGTCTATTAGCCATCTGCATGTCTTCTTTGGAAAAGTATCTGTTCATGTCTTTTGCCTATTTCTTCACTGGATTATTTGGTTTTTTTGTGTGTTTGATAAGTTCTTTATAGTTTGATAAGTTCTTTATAGATTTTGGATACTAACCCTATATCAGATATGTCATTTACAACTATCTTCTCCCATTCCATAGGTTGCCTTTTAGTTTTTTTATTATTTCCTTAGCTGTGCAGAAGCTTTTTATCTCAATGAAGTTCCAATAGTTCATTTTTGCTTTTGTTTCCCTAGCTTCCAGAGACGTGTCTAGTAAGAAGTTGCTGCAGTTGAGGTCAAAGAGGTAGTTGCTTGTGTTCTCCTCTAGGATTTTGGTGGTTTCCTGTGTCACATGTATTTTTTTTCTAACCCCCTCCCACCATGCCCATCTCACATTTAGGTCTTTCATCCATTTTGAATTTATTTTTGTGGATGGTGTAAGAAAGTGGTCCACTTTTCCCAACACGATTTGCTAAAGATTGTTAAAAATTGTCTTTTTTCCATTGGATATTCTTTCCTGCTGTATTAAACATTAGTTGACCATATAGTTGTGGGTCCATTTCTTAGTTTTGTTGATTGTTTCCTTCACTGTGCAGAAGCTTTATATCTTGATGAGGTCTCAATAGTTCATTTTGCTTTTGTTTTCCTTGCCTCCAGAGACATATCTAGTAAGAAGTTGCTGCAGCTGAGGTTAAAGAGGTTGTTCCCTGTTTCCTGCTCTCGGATTTTGATGGTTTCTGTCTTACATTTAGGTATTTCATCAATTTTGACTTTATTTTTGTGTATGGTATAAGAAAGTGGTCCAGGTTCATTCTTCTACATGTTGCTGTCCAGTTTTCCAACACAATTTGCTGGAGAGACTCTTTTTTCCATTGGATATTCTTTCCTGCTTTGTTGAAGATTAGTTAGCCATACACCTGTGGGTCAGTTTCTGGGTTATTTATTCTGTTCCATTGATCTTTGTTTTTGTGCCAGTACCATACTGTCCTGACGATTATAGCTTTGTAATACAGCTTGAAGTCTGGAATTGTGATGCCTCCACTTTGCTTCTCTTTTTCAAGATTGCTTCAGCTATTCAAGTAATCTTTTCTGGTTCCATACAAATTTTAGAATTGTTTTTTTAGCTCTGTGAAAAATGTTGGTGTTATTTTGATAGGCATTGCATTGAATGTGTAGATTGCTTTGGGTAGTGTAGACATTTTAACAATATTTGTTCTTCCATCCATGAACAGGGAATGTTTTTCCATTTCTTTGTTGTCTTCTTCAATTTCTATCATAAGTGTTCTATAGTTTTCATAGTACATATCTTTTACCTCTTTGGTTAAGTTTATTCCTAGGTGTCTTATGGTTTTTGGTGCAACAGGTTTTTTCCCAACATTTTGACCATGGCAAATAATGCTACTTTAGTATCCTTGTATATATGTTCTTTGATACTGATGCTTCTATTGCTAAAATAGAGTTCCAAAAGCAAAGGCTTCAAGATCAAAGAAAATACATATTTTAATTTAACACCTATTGTCATACTCTTTTATGAGTGTTGACAGTTTTGGATGTAGTCTTGTGTATATTTTTCTCCCAGTTAATTCAAAATCCTAACAAGATTGAAAATGCTAATACCTACCAGGTGTGCCATCCCATGAAAAGATAACAAGTTTCATGCCATCAAACATAATGACAATGACTACTCAAACTCTGAATCAATAATAATAATAATAATAATGTATACATTTATATTGATTCAAAATAAAATGTTAACTTCTTTGTTATTTGCTTCCCTTGTTGATACTAAATCATTGCATTTGGTACTATTTGGCACTATTGATTTATTGATTAAATTTCCCTTTTACTAGTATATAATAACTAGTCTGTTTCTTGTCTAATTCAAGAAATTGCTGAAGTAATCAGGTTGTGCTATTATTGTTTCCAAAACACTCGGATCCATGAACTTCCAATAGCAGGAATAATACCGTATTTTTAATTGAGCTTTTAAAGTTAATATCAAGTATTTGTTAATATAGAAAATGTATAAACAACTTGCATATCCCTCAATATGATCAAATATGTTATAAACTGATTAAATATATTATGCTACCTCCATATTCCATAATACTATGCAGTCTTTCCTTCAACCATAACTTCTTGTTTCTGCCTTTGTGCCAGGACTGTATCAGACACTGAGAATATAAAAGTGCTCCAAAAAATACCCCCACAATTATAGTTGGGAGGATACCAGTAAGCACACTAATAAATTTATAATTACAAACAAACTAATAGTCTAAAAGAAATACAGTTGTGTAAAGGTCTATAACACAACAGGATTCATCTAGACTTACCCTGATCTGGGATCAGTTAGCAAAAGGGAAAAAAGAATTTTTCAGAGGGACCAGCATGTGCAAAGAATCTGGAGAATGTAAATGTGATAAAATATATTATACTTCATTCTGCCACCAATGGTGGTGGGTGGGGGAAGTTAGGGGAGGCTGAAAAGGTGAAGGAGGGAGAAGAGACATGGTCCTTCCTTATTGCTTCCTATAGGCTTCCCATCTTCTTGCTGTTCCCAACTCCACCTCTTCATCCCAGGAGCAGCAGCTCCTTCCCATTAACAGGCTTTGATTACAGTTGTCACTTTTCCAGTGTATTCAGAACCAGCCTTAAGCATCCCTCAAAGGCTCCAGGACCAACCAAGCAATAGACCCTCCACAGAGGTCTGAGTTTCAACTCTGCAGGGCTCATGCAAGTTTCTAAGTTTTAATAATTCTAATATTTTTTAGTGTTTATTTATTTATTTTAATGTTTATTTCTGACAGAGAGAGAACATGAGCAGCGGGGGAGGCAGAGAGAGAGAGAGACACAGAATCCAAAGTAGGCTCCAGGTTCTGAGCTGTCAGCACAGAGCCTGACACAGGTTAGACACCCAACCGACTGAGCCACCCAGGTGCCCCTAATGTTTATTTATTTTTGAAAGAGAGTGAGAGCACAAGCAGGGAAGAGGCAGAGAGAGAAGGGAGGCACAGAATCTGAAGCAGGCTCCAGGCTCTGAGCTGTCAGCACAGAGCCTGATGTGGGGCTCGAACCCACAAACCTCGAGATCATGACCTGAGCTGAAGTCGGTCGCTTAACTTGCAACTGAGCTACCCAGGTACTGCTAATAATTCTAATCTTTAATAATTCCAATCCCTTGGTTCCATATTGTACTAAATGCCCCTGAATTTTTCACTTTAATATGACTACTTTTATGTTATGACAATTTCACTTTAATAAAGACAAACAAACAAACAAACAAACAAGCAAATAGCTGGTGTGGTTTCCACCTCCACACTGGGCCCTGACTGATAAGTGGGCCTTCATTACACAAATAGCAGCCTTTGAGTTTGCTTTTACTGTCTAAGCCACGTAGTCTCTCATCAGCCCATGTTCTTGTCCATTTCTCTAGTTCCTGCTGTTCAGAAGATGACTGACTGTCAGAGGAAAACATTGTCTTGACCTGTGCTGTCCAGTACAGTAGTCACCAGCCACATATGGCTATTTAAATTTAAATTTAATTAAATAATTCTGTTCCACTTACACTTTTCAAGTGGTCATTACCCTCACTGACTAGTGACTACAGTAGTGCACAGAATATTTCCATCATCGCAAGAAAGTTCTACTGAATGGTTGTTGGTCCACACCTCTTCAAAGTTCTTTCCAAAGTATTTTGTGGCTGTTCATCAGCTGGTAGTTAACAGCCTCCCTTGGAGCCTAAATGAGAAAAATCAGGAAAGAGGAGGTTGGGTCAAGAACATGTGTCTTTGCAGCTTTCAACACCTCACTCTGTCTTTTCTTCAACCCATCAGCTCCATTCTTATTCGCCACTCTCCCTACATACACATCAGCAATTACTATATGTGTAAGTCTACATTTATTTTGATTACATACTAGTTTGACTGTGAAATTATAAACCTCTCCAGACCAGTGTTTGGGTTTTTTTCATATACCCTCCCCACATTCATGGTATATTCCTTGAACACTCTTATTGAACATCCGAAGAGGCTAGCTCTGGTTTCAGGGGATTAATTCCAAACTGAAAAAGTAAAACCTCTGCCAGCACAGTGGTGACAACCTGCCTAAATAAACAGAAGTGATTTGAAATGCTCTACTCCTATGATTTCTTCTGGTTTTGATTTTTTTTTTTAATGAGCATACCACTTCAAAAACATTCCTAGTGTGGTTCAGCCCAGATAACTCTAGTAGGAGATGGTAGCTTTCCTTTGTGAAAATCAGCCCAGCCCTAAATCCTTTTTGTTCTTGGGTCACAGATCAGATCCAAGATCAACCCTGAGTGATACAAGACAGAGAGATATGCTGAATGCAATGCCCTTCCTTCAAGATTTTTCCCTGACCGTGCTTCCTACTTTTAAAAGATACACTGAGGCGTATTAAAACTTTTAAGGGTTGAACAAAAATTTGTTCGAATAAGGCAGTACCAAAGCAGAAGTGGTTAGGAGCACTCCACAGACAGGAGTTCAGGTAAAGACTTTCATAGAGAAAAGGCAGGAGCAAAGTAAGGAAATTATTCACTGACTATAGTTTAAAGCCTAGTTGGCTCTTTGTGATTGGTTCTCCTTCTGTTTCAGTTGCATAACCTTGAGTATTTACAGTCTTAGATTTTGGTTTGGTTACATAGGCCAACATGGCATTAGGGCCACCTCAGTCCAATGGCCTCATTGTTTAAGTAATTTACAATGTTTTGTTGTGTGGCTTTCAGGGAAGGCCCCTGAAAGTCTGAATGCAAGGTTCCAATCATAAGGTTAACTGATCAGTAGTAGTCTTGAATGACTTTTTGTAAGCTTTCATCAGGTTTTGAAATATTAGTCTGTAGGTTATGACAACTTTCTCAATATTTATGAAAACTGAATATGGGTTTGAGGAAAAATTTGTGCTTTGTGTAGTTTACAGACAATGTTTGAAGGCATAAATCTGTGTTGCATTGGTAAGGAGTATTTTCTTCCCTCTTTACTACACATATGATATTATCATTCTACATTGAAAGTGGGAATGATCAACATTCATGAATGCTTTGGCAAGTAGCTCAACCTTGCTAACTAAAGGAATAATAAAAGAAAATATTAAAAAAATAAAGTGGATAGGGGCACCTGGATGGCTCAGTCGATTGAGCGTCCAACTTCGGTTCAAGTCATGATCTCATGGTCTGTGAGTTCGAGCCCCGTGTCAGACTCTGTGCTGACAGCTCAGAGCCTGGAGCCTGCTTCGGATTCTGTGTCTCTCTCTCTTTCTGCCCCTCCCCCGCTCATGCTCTGTCTCTCTCTCTCTGTCAAAAATAAACATTAAAAAAATTTTTTTTAATTAAGTGGATAAATAACAGAGTCCAATTGATATGAGGCCTTGAATATCCCATAAAGATATCCATGTGGTTATGTGAGCCAATTATCATTGGCACGGTCACATTCCCATCTCCTACTTCTACTTCCTCTACTACTTTCTCTCTCCACACTTACAGAAACGACTTCCCTCTCTCTCCAAGTTATATTTGGCCAGTTTTCAGAGTGGTTGACACAGACGGAAACCCACTTTAAAATCGTGAGCAGATGAATACAGAGTGGTAGAAGCCATCAGTGCCTTTCCCATATCGCCTGGGGCAGGGCTTTATCAGTCCTGTGCCCTTGGCCTGACCTCCAACTGATAACATCTGCATCTCTTTGCCTGAGGGCCGTCTCACACAACAGAAAGGAAGTATCAGGGAATTAACACCTCCCAGGAGAAGTCTTTACCCAATGATGGATGACAGTTGGTAAAAAATACCCAGTTCTCTTGTCCCTTGGGTGAGATCACTGTGAAATGTATGTTCCACATTGGCTCCCAGCATTTTCCAGTGGGATGAAGCCCTAGTTTTCCAGGGTGGTAACTTGCCTTTATTGGCTGCCTTCTCTTCTATTTCACATCCTCACTGACTTACTGATGTTTACTGGGATCATCTCCCAAATAAACTACTTGCACTCAGATCTTTGTTTCAAGAGCTACCACTTGAAGACATATGGTAATGATAATAGTTATCATTTGTTCAGCATATGTCATATGAGAGACACTGTTTTAAGAGCTTTATATGTATTCCTTGGATAAGGCAAATACTATCATTATTAGGCCCAGTATACAGATGGCGGAGCTATAGCACAGTAAGATTAAATACTTATCATTTGAACCTAGCCAGCATTGTTCCAGAGCCTGTTCACCTAGACTATGCTATGTTGCTCACTGACTCAAATAGGCCTTTGAGAAATAAATAAAAGTGAGAAAGGAATAAAATAAAAAAGAATTAATTCATAAATTTTAAGTGCCTGGCAAAGAAAGAACTAGCAGACTTGGGTACTTATTAAATAAGAAGTCAAGAGAGGGGAGCAAATATGAATGCAATGATGAAAGGAGGTATGCCCCTAAATAAAAATTACATTGACTCTAGAAGATTAAAGATGGTGGCAAATGTTTTGCTACTCCTCCTACTGAGAGGTGGAGGTTAATTTCCCTCCTTCTTGAATCTGGACTGGCATCAGTGAATTGCTTGAACAGTGGAATGCACAGGAAGTAATACTCTGACCTCCAAAGTTAGATGCAAGAAGCCTTGCAGCTCTGCGTGGGTCTTTTAGGAAACTCTTCTCTGCAAACCCTGTACTACTATGTGAGAAGTCTGACTAGCCAGAGGCTGCCATGCTGGAGAGGCCACATGTAGGAGGTCCAGCTGATACTGTCAGCTGAGCATAACTTTTCAGCCATCCCTGAGAAGGCCCCAAACATCCGGGACACTCCAAACCTATAGTGTACCAATCTGTCTGAAATGCAGGCAATAAATGGATTCGTTATATGCACAGAATTTTAAAAGAATAATAAAACAAACAAAATGCTGGTCTGCTTTTTATTATCACCATGAACTAGCAATTCTTATCAATGTCAGTGATAAACTATTACTACCTAAAGACATCTTCTATTGCCCTAATTTATAAACAATTGCTATGGTTACTGTTTAGTTTTAATAATATGCATGTAAACTTCAAATTAGCATATTTGTGTTACTTATCCTTCAACAAACACTATATTCTACATGGAAGTCAATGTGGAGAATTCCCAGTTATACAGTCAACCCCCAATACATCCAATCTCAGCAAAGGTATGATCATTTCAAGCTCTCAAAAAAGGAAAAAATCTCCCAGATTTTCATCTATGTAGGGAAAGACCCAGTTCTTCCCTACCAGGTGTTTCTTGTGTGTCTCCATTACTACTCACACAGAACACTTCACTTCTGACACTTCTGGTCACCAAATGTGTGGAGGTTTTTTCCCCTAAACAAGCAATTCTCTCTGACACCAGCTGAGTGCCCTACAAGGCAACTCATTATCTGACTCTAACTACCAGGAGAGAGCATCAGACCCCACAAGTTAAGGGCTCAGACCCACAAGACTGCCCTCCACATACACACGCTTCAGACACTAGTCACAAGTCCAGGTCATTCCCTGTGCTTCTAACCAATCAGTTACAAATTGGAGGTACCAATGACCTCCTCCTTGAGTTCAATTAATTTGCTAGAGCAGCTTACAGAACTCAGGGAAAACACGTTTATTAAAGGATATGATAAAGGATATAGGTAAATAGCCACGTGAAGACATACATGAGGCAAGATCTGAGAGGGTCCCAACTACAGGAGCTTCTGTCCCTGTGGAGTTGGGGTGTATCATCCTCCTGGTGTAGATGTATTTCCAGCCTGGAAGCTCTCCAAACCCCTACTACTGGGATTTTATGAAGGCCTCCTCACCTAGGCACAATCAATGATTAAGTTCATTTTTAGCTCCTCTCCCCTCTCTGGAGGATGGGGGATGAGGCTGAAAGTTCCAAGCTTCTGTTCATGGCTTGGTCCTTATGGTCACCAGTCCCCATCCAAAAGCCATCCAGGAGCACACACAGAGTGACCTCAATAGAACAAATGATGTGTCTAGTGCTCATATCACTTAGGATAAGTGTTTATAAGAGTTTTAGGAGCCCTGTGCCAGGAAGTGGGGCAGAAATAGATATAGATATAGATATAGATATAGATATAGATATAGATAGATAAAGATTATAATTTCACACTCTCTATGTGGATATTGTGGTGGTGTGTGTTCTCCAGTCTCCGGAGGACTACATATTCCTGCATTTAGAGGATAGACTCCAATAAGCAATGATAGAACAGTAGTTGCAAAGACAAAGAAACAAAACTTCAATTTAATCATTCTATCTGAACACTTGGAGGTTTCTTTGTATTTTAAAAATCTAAAACACTGAAACAAAGTGCAAATTGCAAAGTGCAATATTAACGTTTGGTAAGTGAAAATTCATACATGAAAACTGGCTCAATTTAAATAATATTTCTACAAATTAAAATTTGTTCTTCTATTTTAATTTTAATTGTTTTAAACTTAAAGAACAAATAAAGAAAATACAATATTATATCAATAGTACAATTTAGTAATTGCCCAAACTGTACCAGTTGCAGACTTTTCAACTGTTATAAAATTCATTTATTACTGGTTGAACAATTATTTACTTAACATATTATTATATCACACTGTAACCAAAAGTTCAAACTATGTAGATTAGACAGAAAAACTACTGAATAAATAGTTGTGCATTTCCCTTTTTTATTGTACTGTATGTAGTATCTTTTTTTTTTTAAACTGGTATGATTATTTATACAAAATTCAACGAAAATTTGTTTTCATTATCTCCATTTCTTTTGTGGGCATTGTTAGTTTCATTTCATGTTGTTATTGAGAATAGAAATGTTCTAAACAATTATCTGTTCTGTGTACCATGTACACAGATACACCAGACCAGTTCATCAGGCAGTTGAATACCAAGTGACCAACATAAACACCATGTAGAATCACCTAGCCAAGCCCTGCCTGAATCTCAGAGTCATGAAATATAACAAAATAATCATTGTTTCAAGCTGCCAAGCTCTAGGATGGCTTAAGATAATGGCAAAAGATAACTGGAACATT
Organism: Panthera uncia; assembly: GCF_023721935.1. Taxonomy (NCBI): domain Eukaryota; kingdom Metazoa; phylum Chordata; class Mammalia; order Carnivora; family Felidae; genus Panthera; species Panthera uncia. Next base: position 105,662,632 of record NC_064811.1, read on the forward strand.
TCCAAAGCTGGAAAACTAGAATGTTTATAAGATTCTTCACTTTCTAAAATGGTTTAACATGAATTTGAGTTTTTTCATGCAAGGCTTGATTTATTTTTTTGTTATTTATAATTCTAATAATCAGTAGTTCTCAACTCATAAAGTTCCCTGGCTGATTCTGATAAACTCATTTCCCAAACCACTACATTTCAACATCTTTGAGAAGAAAAGCACTAATTAATGATAACTGGAAATATATCATAATCTGAGGGTTTCAGGGAGTCTGGATTTAATTACTTTAACAATATTTGTTGACCTATTATGTGCCAGGCATTCTTGTAGGCACTAAGACGTAACAGTGAGCAAGACAAGGTCCCTGCCTTCACAGAACTTATAGCCCAGTAAATGATGATAATGAGTTTACTTTCAGATATGTTTTATTTCAGAGACCACTGGAATATTCAACTGGCAGTATACAGTAGACACCTAGAAACAAAAGTAAGTACTAGCAGACAGAACTGAAAACTCAGATTTTAAAATGATTAGAATTTGGCATGTGTTTTACTCAGTGATAAAGACTAAATGAAAGTTTTAATTATATGGCTCCTCATTAACTGGAAGGCCAACATAAGCATCAGGCACACCTGGATCTGGATGCTCAAAGAAGACCACAAGGGTAGCTGCTCTTTTCTAGTCCTTCAAGCTGCTTTTTCTTGTGTTAACTTCATTCTTGGGTAAACCTTCCCCTCTCCTTGTGGCAGTACTGATGGCTATAGACAAGTCCCGGCTCATGTCATTCAGAGTCCATGCACAGTGCTCGGCACAGAGTATGCAGTCAATAAGTATCTGGTAAATGAATTTCATCTTATAATCCCAGATTTTAAAAAGTGGCCCTCCCTCCCCCAGCATCCATATAAAAATCCCAAATGGACTCTGATTAGTCCTGCTTTCACAATGTGTTCATACCTAGACCAATAACCATGTTCAAGAAAGACAAATTTTCTAATCTGGCTCAGGTGCCAACCATGAAAGTCCCACTTGTAATCCTTTGGCATGAGAAAGGGACAATTCTTAAAAAGAAAAGATACCTAACAGGCAAAGTGATGACAGGTATTTCCCACAAGTGTGAAAAAGAGAAAAACAGAGTGGCTACAAAAAAAGTTAAAACAATATTCACAATAAAAGGCTAATAAAAGAAAAGGTCAAAAAGTAGGGACTAAATCAGGAGTATGTAATACTCTAGGAAGTAAGGGATAGAGATGGTTTCGAATAGCACAGAGAACTCAACAAAACCTAATCCAGCACATGAAGGAGGAAATGAACCAAGAATGAATCCCCAAATAGCATGACTTGCTAGAGATTTTAGAAATGTGTAATGAATGTCTACTATGTGCCAAGTCTGTGCTAAGGACTGGAAATATATTGGTATCTTCATGCAGTTTATAGTCTCTTTTGGAATATACAGAAGCAAACTGGCAAACGCAGAGCAAGAGCTTTGTCTATAGAAAGCACTTGTGGCAAGAAGCATAAAACCATTCCCACAGTGGCTACAGTGTATTCTTTCAGGTATTTACCCTTAAGTCTTTGTTGCATATTAATCAATCAGTAAATAGGGGAGCCTGAGTCGCTCAGTTGGTTAAGCATACGACTTCGGCTCGGGTCATGACCTCACTGTTCATGAATTCAAGCCCTGCATCGGGCTCTGTGCTGACAGCTCAGAGCCTGGAGATCGCTTTGGATTCTGTGCCTCCCTCTCTTTCACCTCCTCTCTCTCCCCCTCCCCTAATCACACTGTGTCTTTCTCTCAAAAATAAATAAAATTTTTTTTTATTTTTTTTTTATTTTTTTTTTTTTAACGTTTATTTATTCTTGACACAGAGAGAGACAGAGCATGAACGGGGGAGGGTCAGAGAGAGGGAGACACAGAATCTGAAACAGGCTCCAGGCTCTGAGCTGTCAGCACAGAGCCTGACGCGGGGCTCGAACTCATGGACTGCGAGATCATGACCTGAGCCGAAGTCGGCTGCTTAACCGACTGAGCCACCCAGGCGCCCCGAAAAAAATAAATAAATTTTTTTTAAAAATCAGTAAATAAATAAACAAGAGCAGATGAAAATAGAAATTTTAAAAATAAGTGTTACATTATATTTCTACTAGTGTAAAACTGTCCTTAATGCTACAGATGACCAAATGCCACAAACATGGAAAGTGGCTTGCAAACTGTTTTTATCAATTCCATGGTCCAAAGGATATATGTAGAGTCCATTTTATCCCAAAATGTAATAGAGTTGTCCTAAAAATGTTCTATAATATTTTAATTCTAATCAGTGTGAGGTTCTCTGAGTATTAGAATTCACTTAGCATGGTTCATAAGTTACGTGTAAGATATCAAAGACCCAGGGGCACCTGGGTGGCTGAGTTGGTTAGGCGTCTGACTTTGGCTCAGGTCATGATCTCAAAGTTTGTGAGTTTGGGCCCTGCAACAGGTGGGCTCTGTGCTGACAGCTCAGAGCCTGCTTCAGAGCCTGCTTGAGATTCTGTGTCACCCTCTTTCTTTCTCTCTGTCTCTCAAAAGGTAAACTTAAAAAAATTTTTTTAATTAAAAAACATTTTAAGATATCAAAGACCTAAATAAATGGAGACATAGACTGTGTCCATGGATTAGAAGAATCAACAGAGTAAAAATATTAACTCTCCCCAAATTGATCTATAGATATAATGCAAATTCTATCAAAATCCCAGCACACATTTTTATACACATAAACAAGCTTATTGTAAAATTTCTATAGAAAGGCTCAGAGCACAGACTAGCTGAAACAATTTTGGAAAAAAAAGAGAATAAAGTCAAAAAAATCACTGTACCCAGTATTAAAATTTTCTATGTAGCTATGGTCACTGTGGTATTGGTAGAGACAAAGATACATAAATCAATAGAATAGTGTAGAAAACCCAGAAATAGACCCACACAAACACACATAGCTGGTTTTTGACAAAGGTGCAAAGTTAACTCAGTAGAGAAAGGATAGCCTTTTAAAGAAACAGTGCTGAAGCAATTGAACATCCACAGGCAAAAGAGCAAAGTTAGACCTAATCTAACCCCTTATACAAAAATTAACTCAAAATGGATCATATACTTACATGTAAAACCTAAAATTACAAGATTAGAAAATAAAAACATAGGAGAAAATCTTTGTGATCTAGGGTGAGGAAGAATTTTTAGACTTGACACCAAAATCACAATCCATGAGAAGATAAATGGATAAATTTGTCTTCATCAAAACTGAAAACTTTTACTCTGCGAAAGACTGTGTGAAAAAGATGCAAAGACAAGCTACAAGCTGGGAGGAAATATTTGTAAACCACATATCTGAAAAAGAACTAGTATGTAGAATATATGAAGAATTCTCAGAATTCAATGATATAAAATAAAATCCAATTAGAAAATGGGCCAAAGATTTCACTGAAGAGGATATGCAGAAGAATAATAGGCACATGAGAAGATCAACATCATTAGCCGTTAAGGAAATGCAAATTAAAACCATAATAAGATGGTACTATACAGGGGCGTCTGGGTAGCTCAGTTGGTTAAGCATCTGACTTTGGCTCAGGTTATGATCTCGCAGTCCGGGACTTCAGGCCCTACGTTGGGCTCCATGCTGACAGCTCAGAGCCTGGAGCCTGCTTTGGATTCTGTGTCTCCCTCTCTCTCTCTCTGCTCCTCCCCCTGCTTGTTCTCTCTCTCTCTCTCTCTCTCTCTCTCTCTCAAAAATAAATAAACATTTTTTTAAATTTTTTAAATAACAATAAAAAACATTTTTTAAAAAGATGGTATTATACAGCTATCAGAAAGGCAAAAATAAAAAACAGTGACAACACTAAATGCTGGCAAGAATTCATAGAAACTAGACCACTCCTACAGCTCTGGGGGAATGTAAAATGGTATGGACACTCTGGAAAACAGTTTGGCAGTTTCTTATAAAACTAGACATGCAACTACCACATGACACAGCAACTGCACTCAGCAGTAAAAAAGAATGAAGTATTAATACATGCAGCAATAGATGAATCTCCAGGGAATTATGCTGAGTAAAAAGGCTAATCCCCAAAGATTACTTACTGTATGATCCAATTTATATAACTTTCTCAAAATAACAAAATTTTAGAAATGGAGAACAGATTTTTGGTTGCCAAAGATTAGGAATGAGGAAGGAGAATGTTGTAAAAGGGCAACACAGGGGATCCTTGTAGTAATGAAACTTTTTTTATCTTTCTTTTATCTCTGGTGTGGTTACACAACCCTACAGATGTGACAATAAATTGAAAAAAAACTAAGTGCCAGTAAATATGAAAAAGATCTGTGTATTACCTGTAATATTATACTTCAGTTTTATAAGATGTTACCATTAGGAAAAACTGGGTAAAGGATAACATAGCATCTCTCTGTATTATTTCTTACTACTGTGTCTGAATCTATATTTATCTCAAAATGAGAAGCTTAATTTTAAAAAATTATCTCTGGATTTTAGTCATCAAAATAATGCAGTATACTGATACCAACCCTTAACCCATAACAGTTCTCATGAAGTTGGAACAAGGATCCCAGGTCTCATTAATTTTGCCCAGTCCTGGTTGCTGCATTATGCAGCATTATATGAGATGATTACAATCAAAAGAATTAGAATCACCTTGGTTGGATTGTATGCTGCTGGGTAAAAATCGTGAGGCACACAGGGGCAAAAAAAGGAAAGTGGCAGCTTCTTACAAGAGAAGCTGTGTTCACTGCCTTACAAATGGGTCCACAAAGCCGAAATTAAGTCAGAATAGGTCTTTGTAGATGGACAATAGCCGATTCACAGAAGACCCCAACACAGAAGAAAACAATCAGGTTGGGTGTATTGTTAAAGCCACCGCTAATTTGGAAACTGCCGCCGCCGTCTTTGCTGCCCACGTGGATTCAGAGGATGGAGAGCCCCACTGTCTCTAAAGAAAAGACTGCAATTCCCTCTTTAGAACAATGCCAGTAAAACTATTTCACAGATAAAGAAACCAAAGGGCAGACGTGGGAAGTGAATTGCCAACATCTCAGAGTTAGTAAATGACAAAGCCAGGATTCAAAACCCAGTTCTCTAATTCCAAGGTCCGTATTCCCTCCAAGGTCAGCTACCCCACGACTGCTGCAGCTTAGACAGACTTTGGCTAATAACCGTGCAGAACATTTCAACTGGCAGAAGAAGAGCTGCACGATTACATCGAACATTCTCACCTTTCATCATGTGGATTTTGAATATTACTTGGAGAGATAAACCTTTGAGTTCATATGTAGAAAAACTCTATTACATATGAATATTTCATTTCATTAATAACATATTAAATGCTTTCAAGTACACTTGATCCTCACACAATCCTATAAAATAGGTAGGCCTGGATTTCTTATAACCATTTATTAAAATGAGAAAAATGAGGCTCAGTGAGACTAAGTAACTTGCCAAGGATGACATAGTTTTATATTAGAGGTGGAATTGGAACAAGAACACATTCTCTATCCACAGTTTTTTACACGTCTTTTTCTATTTTATTAATTTTCTTTTACCTACAAAAGGATGTACATTACGATCAACCACGCAGCTTAAGAAACTGATCTTAGCTTAGATGTTGAAATCCCTGTACTCTCCTCCCCAAGGGTTGCTGTGCTTCACAACTCCAGCAGTCATAGAATATAGTGGAAAGGGTGACCCCTGGAGTTGTTCCCCTGAGAGCCTGTCCCCAGCGTATCTCTCCTTTCCATTCTGAACTGTGTTTGTCATTATCTTACTTTTCTTGATATTTTACCATGTATCTTTATTATTCTAAAAAAATAGTTTAATTCTGCCTACTTTTTTAAATATTTATTTTAAGAGAGAAAGCGTGCATGCAAGTCGGGGAGAGGCAGAGAGAGAGGAAGAGAGAGAATACCAAGCAGGCTTCATGCCCAGCACGAAGCCCCGACTCAGAGCTTGATCCCACAACCCCGTGAGATCATGACCTGAGCTGAAATCAAGTGTTGGACATTTAACTGACTGAGTCTCTCAGGCGCCCCTAATTGTGCCTAATTTGTATAATTTTTAAACAGAATCATACTGTTCATAGTCTGCCACAACTTGTTATTTTCACTCCCTGTTTTGCGTGTGAGCTGTATTCATGTTGATGCAAGTAGCTGTACTTCATTTTCCGCTGCAGTATGGTATTCCACAATATGAATTTGCCACAATTTGTTTGTCTAGTCTCCTGACATTGAACCTTTGGGTTGTTTCCAGATTGGCACTATTGTAAACAATGCAGCTATAAATATTCTTGTACATGTCTCCTGATTCATATGTTTAAGAGTTTCACCTAGGCATAAAAGTAAGAGTGTAATTACTAGCTTGTAAGATTTATACATCTTCAACAAAACTAGATATTTTTTAATTATTTTCTAAGATTTTGTACAAATTTATATTTCTAACATCAGTGTGTAAGAATTTCTACTTTATTCACATCCTTAGCAACCACTGGAATTATACATTTTATTTTTTACCATTATAATGTATATAAAACAGTACTATATTGTATCTTATGTAGTTCTAATTTGTATCTCCCTGACTACTAATGGATTTAAGCATCTTTTCATAATTTTTTGGTTACCTAAGTCTCTTCTTCTGAGCAACGGCTGGTCATGTACTGGCTTTTTTCTGTTCAGTTGCTTACTTTTTTTCTTATTCATCTTTAAAAGGAATTTGTATATTTTAGGCAACATTTCTTTGTCAGTTATACATGTGGTAAATTCTTCTCTCAAATTAAGTCTTGTGTTTCACTTAAGGTGTATTTTGATAAACGGATCTTGATTTTAATACAAGCATGTTGATGGAGTAATATTCCATGCCTCATGGTTTCTCTGTGGAAAGATACATACCTACTAATTCAACTTCTTCAATGGTTATACAATAACTCATGTTTTCAAAACCTTCATAAGTCAATTAGGGTAAACATTTTCCTAGGAATTTGTCCACTTTGTTTTTAAATTTATTGGCATAAAGTTGTTTGTGGTTTTCTCATGTCTTTTTTAATCTCCACTGTATCTGTACTTAGTCCTCTTTTTCATTCTTTGGGACCTTTCTCTTTTTGATACAAATCTTGCTGTGTACTTGATAATGTTACTGTATTTCAAAGAATCAACTTTAGACTTTTTGATTACCTTTATTGTATCTTTTTAAAATTTTATTACTTTCTCACTTACCTTTATTGTTTTCTTACTTTTACTTTACTTATACCATTCTCCTGTGCTTTTCTAATTTCTAAAGAAACTTGATAAAGTCAATAATTTTTAATTTTTTTCTTTTATAATACAAAGTATTTAAGGCTATAAGTTTCCTGCAAGTTCTTTCTTATTCCAGAACAAATTTTCCTCATTCCTAACAAGATTTTTTCTTTGATCAAAGAACTATAGAAAGGTTTTTTTTATTTCCAAATATAAGGTGGTTATTTTGTTACCTTATTGTTTTATTATCTTATTGATTTCTAACAACTGTCTTGAAGTCAAAAAACATGAACTATATGATACTGACTCCTTAAATTCTTACACTATGTCCCAGAATATAATCAGTTTTTATAAATGACCCATGAGCTTGAGAAGAATGTATATACACCAATTGTAGGGTTCAATTCTATATATGTCCATTAGATTTAACTTGTTAATTATTATTTAAATCTTTTATATCTTCACTGAATTTTTTTTGGCTTAATCTATAAATTACTGAAAGAATTATTAAAAATTTCCCCTAGTGTTCAGTGATATTTGCCAATTTTATAAATGATGGATACATAGTAAATATATCAGTTTCTAATTATAATTCTACTAATTTTTGCTTTAATACTTAAAGTTATGTTATTAAATACATCTAAGCTTGGAATGATAAATTAAACCTTTTAAAATTAATTATGTGCTGATCTTCTTTTCCACTCTTTGATATTAAAATCTATTCTGTCCAGAGCCAAAGCATAAGAGACTGTTAAAAACTGAGAACAAATTGAGGGTTGATGGGGGGTGGGAGGGAGGGCAGGGTGGGAGGGAGGGCAGGGTGGGTGATGGGTATTGAGGAGGGCACCTTTTGGGATGAGCACTGGGTGTTGTATGGAAACCAATTTGACAGTAAATTTCATATATTAAAAAATAAAAAATAAAAAAATAAAAAAAAATAAAAAAAAAAAATAAAATAAAATCTATTCTGTCCAACATTAATATGGCTACGCCAGCTTTCATTTCATACATATTTCCTTATCTTCTGATACCCTTTTACTTTCAACGTTTGCATATTTCCTTATCTTCTGATACCCTTTTACTTTCAACGTTTGGTATCTTTATACCCTCAAGGATGTATGTGTGAGAGAGTGTGTGTATGTGTGTGTGTGTGTATTCCAGGCTGACAGTGTTTGCTTTTAACTGGAGAATTCAGCTAACTTATTTTTATTGAAAACACATATACTTATGGAAAACATATATATTTAGATTTATTGTTTATTTAGTACTTTCATTTTATCCTATATTTCTGTTTCTTTTTTTCCCTTGTCTTTTTTTTTTTTTTTTTTGATTGATTTTTCCCCTCTTCTTTTTTCATTTCTCTCTAATGACTGGGAATATGTATATTCTATTTCTATTTTTCTTCCATTTCCCCAGAAACTTAAATACATATTAAATCTAACAAAATCTGAAATTAATCAATATATTTACTGTCAACTAAAGAATACATAAGATTTGGAATGCTTTAAATATGATGATTAATCACCACTGCATCCTCCACTTAAATAATAGCATGTTGCCTAATGGAAAAAATTAGACCAGAACAAGGGGGCTCAGGAATGCTGGGAAGAATGAGACAGGATGCAATTTTAAATATAGTGGGCAGGGGCACCTGGGTGGCTCAGTCGGTTAAGCATCTGACTCTTGGTCAGGTGATGATCTTGCAGTTTTGTGGATTCAAGCCCTGCATCAGGCTCTGCACTGATGGCTTAGAGACTTCTTGGGACTCTGTCTCTCCCTCTCTCTCTCTCTCTCTCTCTCTCTCTGTCCCTCTCCCACTCAGGCTGTCTCTCTCAAAATTTAAAAAAAAAAAAAGTTTTAAATACAGTGGTCAATTTGGACAACATTGAGAAGGTATTTGAGCAAAGATGTGGAAGAGATGGTGTTAGGCATACAGAATCTAGGGCAACAGCATTCCAATCAAAGGGATCAACAAGTGCAAAAGCCCTAAGGAAGGAACAAGGTTGGAGAGTTCTAGGAACAGCAAGGAGAACAGTGTGACTGGAGCAGAGTGAGTGACTTGGGGGATAGTACTAGAAAATGCAGTCAGAGGGGCGCCTGGGTGGCTCAGTCGGTTAAGCGGCCGACTTCGGCTCAGGTCATGATCTCGCGGTCCGTGAGTTCGAGCCCCGCGTCAGGCTCTGTGCTGACAGCTCAGAGCCTGGAGCCCGTTTCAGATTCTGTGTCTCCCTCTCTCTGACCCTACCCCGTTTATGCTCTGTCTCTCTCTGTCTCAAAAATAAATAAACATTAAAAAAAGAAAAAAAGAAAATGCAGTCAGACAAGCAATGGAGGATGGGTTCAGGTGAGACTTTGTGAGCTATTTTGAAGACATGTAGCTTTTACTTGAAGTAACATGTGAAGATTTTAGAGGGTTTTGAGCTGAGAAATGACATGAATTGACTTTTACAATTCAAAGCTTCTCCCTTATTTAAATACTAGGATACTAGAGAGCTTTCCTCAAAACCGATATCTTATTTCTACAAATACATGCATGTACAAATGTGTTTTACTTGGACAAAGGATCTAAAGAAATCTCATGAAAGATGATTTTAAATATTTGCTTTTATGCTAACTAAGCCTTTCTTAATCTAAGTTTTGGGTAGAAAAAAGTTAAAAGCATAGATGATCAGAATGAAAATTATGCCCTTGTTACCCAACTACTCCATGTGTAAATATATAATATATAAAAATCTGCTGCCTAAAAGACACATGAAAAGATGCTCAGTATCACTAATTATCAGGGAAATATAAATCAAAACTACAATTAGATATCACCTTACATCTATCAAGATACCTAAAATTAACAACACAGTAAACAACAGATGTTGGAGAGGATGTGGAGAAAGGGGAACTCTCTTACACTGTTGGTGGGAATGCAAACTGATGCAGCCACTCTAGAAAACAGTATGGAGGTTCCACAAAAAGTTAATAGAATTACCCTATGATCCAGCTATTGCACTACTAAGCGTTTACCCAAAGAATACAACATTACTAATTCCTGATGTTTATAGCAGCATTATCAACAATAGCCAAATAATGAAAAAGGCCCAATGTTCATCTATCCATGAATGGGTAAAGAAGTTGTAGTATATATATTCAAGGGAATATTACTCAGCCACCAAAAAGAATGAAATCTTGGGGTGCCTGTGTGGCTTAGTGGGTTAAGTCTCTAACTTCATCTCAGTTCATGATCTCACAGTTCATGAGTTCAAGCCCTGCATCGGGCTCTGTACTGATAGCTCAGAGCCTGGAGCCTGCTTTGGATTCTGTGTCTCCCTCTCTCTCTGCCCGTCCCATGCTCTCTCTCTCTCTCAAAAATAAAAAACATTTTTTTTTTAAATTAAAACAGGGGTGCCTGGGTGGCTCAGTCAGTTGAGCATCCGACTTCAGCTCAGGTCATGATCTCATGGTTCATGAGTTCGAGCCCCACGTTGGACTCTGTGCTGATAGCTCAGAGCCTGGAGCCTGCTTCAGATTCTGTGTCCCCTCTCTCTCTGCCCCACCCCTGCTTGGGCTCTGTCTCTCTGTCTTTCAAAAAAGAATAAACATAAAATAAATTGTTTTTAAATAAAAATTTAAAAAAAGTTAAAGCAAAAAAAAGAATGAAATCTTGGGCACCTGAGTGGCTCAGTCGGTTGAGCATCCAGTTCTTGGTTTCAGCTCAGGTCATGATCTCAGGTTCAGGAGTTCGAGCCCCACATTGGGCTCCACACTAGCAGTGCAGAGCCTACTTGGGATTCTCTTTCTCCCTCTCTCCCTGCCTCTCCCCTGCTTGTGTTCTCTCTCTCTCTCTCAAAAAAAATAAGTGAATAAAACATAAAAAAAAATAAAAGAATGAAATCTTGCCATTTGCAATGATGTAAATGGAGCTAGGGTATTACGCTAAGCAAAATAAGTCAGAAAAAGACAAATACCATATGATTTCATTCTTACATGTAATTTAAGAAACAAAACAGATGAAAATAGGGGAGGAAAAAAAGAAAAAAGAGAGGAAAACAAACCATAAGAGACTCTTAACTGTAGAAAACAAGGTGAGGGGTATTAGAGGGGAGGTGGGCAGTGAGATGGATTAAATAGGTGATGGGTATTAAGGAGGGCACTTGTTGTGATGAGCATTGGGTGTTGTATGTAAGTGATGAATCACTAAATTTTAAATTTTACACCTAAAACTAATATTACACTGTATGTTAATGAACTGAAATTTAAATAAAAACTTAGGAGGACAAAGGAATAAAAACAAAACAAAAACAAAAAATCTGCTTTCCACTTAATAATACACTACGAAATTTTCCATCCAAACAAATATATACCCAAATTTGTTTTTCATGGCTAGGTAATATTCCACTAAATACTTGGACCATAATTTACTTTTTCCAGCTTTATTGAGATATAGTTGATATAGTATATAAGTTTAAGGGATACAATGTGTTGACTTGATACACATATATTGGAAAATGATTACCATTGTAGTGTTAGCTAACACTTTCATCACCTCTCACATAATTGCCATTTCCTTTTTGTGGTGAGAACACTTCAGATCTACTCTCTTAGCAATTTTCAAGTATATAATACAGTATTATTAACTATAATCGCCATATTGTACCTCAGATCCCCAAACTTACTCATAACTTAAAGTTTGTGTACTTTGACCAACATTTCCCCATTACCCCCACCCCCCAGACCCTGGTAACAACCATTCTACGCTCTATTTCTATGAATTAAGCTATTTTAGATTCCACATATAAATGATAATATACTATATTTTCATACTGGCTTATTTCACTTAGGGTACCTTCAGGGTCCATCCATGTTGTTGCAAATGGCAGGATTTCTTTCCCATGCTGAATAATATTCAATTATATATATATATATATATATATATATATATATATATATATACATACATATTCCTGATTATATGATATTCAATAATATTCAATCCTGATTATATATGTGAATATTTATATCACATATATATATAATCCTGATATATATTATACATACGTATATAATCATACACTTCTATTCATTCATCTATTGACAGACATTTAAATTATTTCCATATCTTGTCTATTTATAAATACTGCTGCAGTGAACATGGAGGTACAGGTATCTCTTCAAGATCCTGATTTCAATTCCTTTGGATATATACACAGAAGTGAAAATACTGGCTCATATGGTGGTTCTGTTTTGTTTTTGTTTTTGTTTTTGTTTTGTTTTAGGTGCCTTCATATTATTTTCCACAGTGGCTGTTCCAATTTTAATTCCCACATATAGTGCATAAGGGTTACCTTTTTTCTTCATCACCACCACATTTGTAATCTCACCTTTTTGATGATAGTCATTGTATCACGTGTGAGGGATATCTCAATGTGATTTTTATTTGCATCTCCCTAATGACAAATGACATTGAGCTTCTTTTCATGTACCTTTTGGCTTTCTCTGTATATTCTTTGGGAAAACGTCTATATATAAAGATCCTCTGTCCATTTTTAAATGAGATTGTTGGGTCTTTTTGCTTTTGAGTTGTATGAGTTCTTTATATCTTTTAGATGTTAGCTCCTCATTAGATATATGACTGGCGAATATTTTCTATTTGGTAAGTTGCCTTTTCATTTTGTTGATAGTTTCCTTTGCTGTGCAGTAGCTTTTTTGTTTAATGTAGTACCACTTACTAATTTTTGCTTTTGTTATTTGTGCTTTTAGTGTCATATCCAAAACAACATTGTCAAGACCAATGTCACGGAGCTTTTCCCCTGTGGGTTTTTTCTAGGAGTTTTATGGTTTCAGGTTTCATGTTTAAGTCTTTAATCCAATTTGGGTTGATTTTTGTGAGTGTTATAAGATAACAATCCTTTTTCATGCCTCTGCATGTGGTTTTCCAGTTTTCCCAATATCATTTATTGAAGGGACTATCCTTTTTCCATTAAGTATTCTGGCTTCTTTGTCAAATATTAGTTATCCATATAGGTTAGGGTTTATTTCTGTTATGTTCAATTATGTTCCATTGGTCTATGTGTCTGTTTTATGCTAGTACCATATTGATTTGATTACTATAGCTTTGTAGCATAGTTTGAAATCACAAAGTGCGATGCCTCCAGCTTTGTTCTTCTTTCTTGGGATTACTTACTCAGGATCTTTTGTGGCTCCATACAAATTTTAGGATTGTTTCATCTGTTTCTGTGGAAAATGCCACTGGAATTTTAATAGAGATTGTATTGAGTATACAAATGGCTTTGGGTAGTATGGACATTTTAACAATATTAATTCTCCCAATTCAAGAACACAAAATATATAAACAGAACAAACTATTGTTTGTGTCTTCTTCAATTTCTTTCATCAACATCTTAAAGTTTTTCTGTGTACGTATCTTTCACTTCCTTATTTAAATTTATTCCTAAGTATTTTATTGGTTTTGATGCTATTATGAATGGGACTATTTTCTTTATTTTTCTGATAGTTTATTGTTAGTGTCTAGAAATGAAACTAATTTCTGTGATTTTGTATTCTGCAACTTTACTGAATTAGTTGATTAGTTCTAACATTTTTTTGGTAGAGTCTTTAGGATTTTCTATATATAAGATCATATCATCTGCAAACAAATACAATTTTACTTCTTCCTTTCTAATTCATTTTATTCCTTCCTTTTTTTCCTGATTAATTGCTCTGGCTAAAACTTCCAATGCTATATTAATAGGGGTAGTGAGAGTGAGCACCGTTTTCTTGTTCCTGATCTTAAAGGAAAAGCTTTCAATCTCTCACTATACAGCATGATGTTTGCTATGGGTTTGTCACATATGGGCTTTATTATGTTGAGGGTTGTTTCTTCTATATCTAACTTGCTGAGAGTTTTTATCATGAAAGTATGTTATATTCTGTCAAATGTTTTTTTTCTGTATCTATTGAGATGATTATGTGATGTTGATATCTCATTCTATTAATGCGGTGTGTCACATTTATTTTTTTTATTTTATTTTTTATTTTTTAAAATTTACATTCAAATTAGTTAGCATATAGTGCAACAATGATTTCAGGAGTAGATTCCTTAGTTCCCCTTACCCATTTAACCCATCCTCCCTCCCACAACCCCTCCAGTAACCCTCAGTTTGTGCTCCATATTTATGAGTCCCTTCTGTTTTGTCCCCCTCCCTGTTTTTACATTATTTTTTTCCCTTCCCTTATGTTCATCTGTTTTGTCTCTTAAAGTCCTCATATGAGTGAAGTAATATGATTTTTGTCTTTCTCTGACTGACTAATTTCACTTAGCATAATAGCCTCCAGTTCCATCCACACAGTTGCAAATGGCAAGATTTCATTGTTTTTGATTGCCGAGTAATACTCCATCGTGTATATATATATACCACCTTTTCTTTTTTTTTTTCCCAATATATGAAATTTATTGTCATATTGTTTTCCATACAACACCCAGTGCTCATCCCAAAAGGTGCCCTCCTCAATACCCATCACCCACCCTCCCCTCCCTCCCACCCCCCATCAACCCTCAGTTTGTTCTCAGTTTTTAACAGTCTCTTATGCTTTGGCTCTCTCCCACTCTAACCTCTTTTTTTTTTTTTTTCCTTCCCCTCCCCCATGGGTTTCTGTTAAGTTTCTCAGGATCCACATAAGAGTGAAACCATATGGTATCTGTCTTTCTCTGTATGGCTTATTTCACTTAGCATCACACTCTCCAGTTCCATCCACGTTGCTACAAAAGGCCATATTTCATTCTTTCTCATTGCCACGTAGTATTCCATTATACCACCTTTTCTTTATCCATTCATCCACTGATGGACATTTGGGCTTTTTCCATACTTTGGCTATTGTTGATAGTGCTGCTATAAACATGGGGGTACATGTGTCCCTTCAAAACAGCACCCCTGTATCCCTTGGATAAATGCCTAGTAGTGAAATTGCTGGGTCGTAGGGTAGTTCTATTTTTAGTTTTTTGAGGAAACTCCATACTGGTTTCCAGAGTGGCTGCACCAGCTTGCATTCCCATACATTTATTGATTTGCATATATTGAACCATCCTATTCCACTATGATGCTTACATCACTCCCATAATTAATTTTTAAAATATTTTTTAAATCCCCTAAATATTTCCATATACATTTAAGCTGTTTCTTATTTTTGCTATTATAGACAACTCTTCAATGAGCAGCTTTGTATTTACAACTTTGTTTACCTGCTGCATTACTTCCTGACTATAAATGTCTAGATGTGGTATTGCTAAGTCATTTTTCCAATTTTCAATTCCTAACTCTTTGGAATCTTCTTGTTCATTTGACTTTCTGGAAAATGATTGAATGCATTATTTCAATACAGTCATCCCCACCCTGTTGGTCAATAAATCCAAGTATTACCCAAGCTGCATAGTGCCAAAGAGTATTTAGCCAGGTGTGGACAGAGAAAGAACAAGCCAGCTAATCTGAATCCTTTGGGATGTGTGCATGATGGTCTTCTCCCACAAGGAAAACAAAACAAAGACACGGCAAAATCTCAAAGAAAACTTTGGAAAGCTAAAACCTGCTATTCTTTGGTTTCAGCATTTCTGATGATTATTATGTCATTTGCAAATAATGGTCCAGGTTATTCTGCTCAGATAACACATATTTCTCTTCTCCAAAGATGTTAGCCTTTTATGTCTTCTTTCTAAATGTTCTACAAAATGTTGTCTCTGGAGAAAAGAAAAGAATTAAAAACAAGGAAGAATTTCTGGCAGAACAGTATGATCTGCCCCATTAAATGTGCTCTGTCTTTCCTCCAGTTTCTCCCCTACTTAATAACTCTCCAGAAAAAAAAAAATTTTTTTTTTTTTACCGATAGAATTATTTTCCGTAATCTCTGTGTAGTTTTAATTTGGAAATAGTCCTAGACCAACATCCAAAATAATTTAGGACAAGTGGAAAAGGTGAATCAGACTTGACCAAAATTCAAGTAATCACTCTTGGTTGGTTCTGTCAGAGGAACTGGTGATTGGAAGGCAGAACTATGGCAGGAACTAACAGAGAAAGGTTTCAACCTTCACCTCCCTGAGTGGTCCAGAGCTTGCTGGTTGGAAGAGTTGGGCAAGAACGTGATCAAAGAGTGAAGTGGCATCCTGTAAAGAACACCAAACTGGGAATATAACAGCTTTGGTTTGTGGTTTAAGACCCAACTGCTCCAACTATCAACTTGGAACACATTGTCATTTAGAAGCAGTAGAGTATGGTGGTCAAAAGCCCAGCTTTCAAATCAAGCAAAGGAAAAATAGAAAGCCTTGTCCCAAAACTCAAGAAGCTTGGATACTGGAATTTTTTTAGTATCTAAACAAAAAACATTAATTGTCAGAAAGCTTTTTATAGCAATCTCGCTGCCAGTCAAGAGGAAAATTGCCTCTACCTCTGAATCCTGTGTCTGCTGTTTATTGAGACTCTGGTCTTGTCTAAGTTTCTTTAGTTCTCTTAGCCTCAGTGTCCTTATCTTCAAAATAGGGGGTAATAATGTCTACCCCACATGGTTGTCATGGGGATTAAATGTATAAAGCGCTCAGTAGAGTGCTTGACACAGAATGCTATAGCTATGATTATATTATTATGATTATCCTTACTAAATCACAATTGACTCATCTGTGATATAGGATGTTACTTATTACTACAGCATCTCCTAATTCAATTTTTCAATTGTAATTCAAGTATCTTACATTTAAAATACTGTGCAAGTCGGGTGCCTGGGTGGCTCAGTCGGTTAAGGGTCTGACTCTTGATTTCAGCTCAGGTCATGATTTCACCATTCGTGAGTTCAAGCCCCACATCGGGCTCTGCACTTACAGCACTGAGTCTGCTTGGGACTCTGTCTCCCTCCCTCTCTGCCCCTCCCCTGCTCCTGTGCACACACTCTCTGTCTCCAGATAAATAAATTTTTTATTAAAAAAATTTTTAATAAATAAATATTGTGCAAGTAGAAAAAATAAAGGTCGGCCGGGGGGCACCTGGGTGGCTTGGTTGAGCATCCAACTCAATTTCAGCTCAGGTCATGATCCCATGGTCATGGGATCAAGCCTTGAGTCAAGTTCCACGCTGAGCATGGAGCCTGCTTAAGACTCTCTCTCCCTCAGCTCCTCTCTCCCACTCGCATTCCCTCTTTTGTGCAAGTACAAAATCTGGCCCTACACTTGAGATTTAATCATAGTGCTTTAGCTTTAAAAATATATATGTTGTTCACTTGTAAACTATTCTCAGATAAACAGATCATCATGGCTAAATGCCTGTCACCATAACTAACAACTGAGTTCTCAACTTCCATTTAACCCAATGAGGTACAGAACATAAATATTCAAGAAAATTATTTTAATGTTTATTTATTTTTGAGAGAGAGAGACAGAGACAGAGCATGATCAGGGGACAGGCAGAGACAGAGGGAGGCACAAAATCTGAAGCAGGCTCTAGGCTCTGAGCTCTCAGCACAGAGCCCCACGCAGGGCTCAAACCCACGAACTGGGAGATGGTGACCTGAGCCGAAGTTGGACGCTTAACTGACTGAGCCGCCCAGGCACCCTCAGAACATACACATTCAAACACCTGATCTCTTCCCCTATCTTCACCTCTCTGAGCTCATTTTCTGCAACACTCTCTCTCCTTAGCCCTCTCCAGCCTCAGTAGTCTCTTTTTTATTCCTCTGAATACGCAGTGCACAATCCCAACTCAGAGTGTTTATACTTGCTGTTCCCTCTTCCTAGAATATCCTTCCCCTAGATGTTCACAAGTCTTGCTGCCTCATTTCATACAAATCTCCCATCAGAAAGGCTTTCCCTGACCACAACCCTCTATGTTATCAGTCTGTATCCCTATATCCTCAGTATTTATTGCTCCATATATTACATATGTTTCTGTTCATGCCCTTCATTACAAAGTATTTTCCATAATGGGAAATATTTTATTCCTGTCCCTACCTGGATCCCCAGAGTCTGGAAGTATGCTTGGTATATAGTAGGAGCTCAGTAAACATTTGACAGTTGAATGAATAAATGAATAAATGGATGGATGGATGGATGAATGTATGAGAAAGAAAGGAAGGAAATAAAGAAATAAAGACCCATGAAGAATGGATAGAGGATTAAAAGGGTAATCTGTTATTCCTTTTCTGAAAAATGTGTATACAATCTATTAGGAGCCTTAATTACTTCCACTGATATGCACTTTTTTCCTTTCTTTCTTTTTTTTCCTTCTAGCTTTAGCAAGAAAGAACAGTGTTAATTCAAGCATATGTTTGGTTGTAGAGAGTTGAAGGAAAGAGTGTCTTAGACTGGGCCAGAATTTACTTAGCCAACTTTGTGAAGATGCTCAGCTATAGAAGTCCTGCTAAGTAAGTAAAGAGGAGAAAACTGTGAGTTGTGAGTCTTTAGGAAATATGGAAGCCCATCTCCACACTACCAGCTGGGAGATCTACTGTCTTTTTCTCTTTAAAGGGGTTGCTTGCTCCTCTTTGAACAGAAAGTTGGAGGAAAAATGGGTTTTGATGTTCTTTGTCTTCTTTACCTTGAGCTAAATGAAGACGGGAACTAACCCATAACATAGAAATACAATCACTTTTGTTTTTATTCATGATAAAATTTTCTGATTTTTTTCTTAATTTTAAGTTAACAACCAGGAATGAATTTAATTTTGCTTCAATAGTCTAAGCAAGCGTTATAAATTTAATTCCAGGGGCACCTGGGTGGCTCAGTCAGTTGAACTTCTGACTCTTGGTTTCAGCTTGGGTAATGGTCTCACAGTTCATGGGATCAGGCGCCGCCAAAGGTTCTGAGCTGGCAGTGCGGGGCCTGCTTGGGATTCTCTCTCTCCCTCTCTTTCTTTCTCTCAAAATAAATATTTTTAAAAAGTGTTACCAAAAAAATTAATTCCAGGCCAAGGAAAATTTGTAAAGACAATTCTTTTCATATGTACTCCCAAATAGAAAATTGACTTTATTATGTTCCTGCTGGCATGAAGAGGGGACAAAATCTGTCAGAAAGACACCTTTTCAAAGAATTCCTAGTATTATGGTTTAGTCCTATGGGTCTTGCCTTTCTGCACTGTTCCTGCTAATACTCCAACAAACAAGAGTTCCTGATATTGAAAACAAACAAAAAAAGCAGTCATAAGGAAGAATGTTTATATTTATAGACGTTCTCTTATATGTACCATTTTATCAATGATAAATACAATGGCTTATTTCAGCAACCCTTTGCTGACTACCATATGCCCTAAGTTTGGGGCTAGATACCAGAAACAATGGATGTATCTGAAGCAGCTCCTGCCCATAAGAAATTTTCAGCCTAGGAGGGGACACAGAGGAGTGTGATGATAGGAAGTGGTAAAGGGTAGTGCAGAATAATCAATAGGATTGGAAGGAGGTGGCATGTGACACAGGCAGGGGCATGTGGACATCATTCACTCACTGAACATTTATTGAATGCTTATCTACAAGCATTGTTGGGACGCCTGGGTGGCTCAGTCGGTTAAGCGTCCGACTTCGGCTCAGGTCATGATCTCGCGGTCCGTGAGTTCGAGCCCTGCGTCAGGCTCTGTGCTGACCGCTCAGAGCCTGGAGCCCGTTTCAGATTCCGTGTCTCCCTCTCCCTCTGACCCTCCCCCATTCATGCTCTGTCTCTCTGTCTCAAAAATAAATAAACGTTAAAAAAAATCTTTAAAAAAGCATTGTTATGACCAAATATTCTTAGTTCTTGCCACAAAATCCTTGAGTTCCACCTGTGTTATTTTCTGCATCCTATTTACAAAATACAAAAGCTCATTTTTTTACATAATACATTATAGATTCCTTTTACATACCGCATGCATACCAGAAAAGTTATGTGCACATTTTGAAAAGTTACATGAATTTTTAAAGACTATTTTTAAAGAATGCTTATATGATTATACCAGTAATGAACTGCAAAGAGTTTTGAAAAAATAGAAAGAAACAACAACAGTTTTACCATGCACACATAATCTCTGTTAATAATTTATTGTAGGGGCATCTGGGTGGCTCAGTCCATTAAGTGTCTGACTTTGGCTCAGGTCATGTTCTCAGTTCATGAGTTCGAGCCCCGCGTCGGGCTCTGTACTGACAGCTCAGAGTCTGGAGCCTGCTTCAGATTCTGGCTCTCCCTCTCTCTGCCCTTCCCCGCTCACCCTCTGTCTCTCTCTCTCTCTCTCTCTCTCTCAAAAATAAATAAACAATAATTTTTTTTAATTTATTGTATTACACACACACACACATGCACACACACACACACACACACACATCCACACATGCACAGCACATACACACTTAGGCAAACATACACTTTACACATAGTTGGGATTATACAGGGCATACAGTTTTGTATTGTGCAGTTTTCACTTAAAATTAAATATGCAGTATCCTAAAGGGGGTATATACAACCTTCCCATGTGATCATATGTGCAATGACAATTCATTTCAAGGAATTTTTTGTCAATTCCAAAAAGCCTAATTTGCATTAAGGAACTCATCTGTTATAACTCTGAACTTTTCTCTTGAAGGTTTTATTAAAGCAGAATAAATTTATAGAAATAAATTAGCCTGAGAATTTCTTCTTTCCACCTATAATAAAGAGACACTAATCTGAGACCTTTATTTTTTTCTGCCTTTCATAAAAGAGTACCAAGTAAGTTGTATATTTCCACCTTATTATGATAGTGGCCATGCCATAAACATTTTAATGTCCTTAATAATAAATTTATAAATTTATTGGCAAAAAATTAGGAAATTAACTGGCTTGATAAAAATAAAATGTCCAGCATGATATTTTAAAAATTCAGAATGATCATTTTTAGAATGTTATTTTTTCCTATTATAAAAGTGATACAAGCTTCTTAAGGATAATCTGAAAAATGTAAATGTAGAAAATGCAATAGAAATACCACCCCAAGATATCTTTTCTAACATTTTGCTGAATATACATTTTTTCCATTTAAGTGATTTAAAAGTTATAATCACATTTTGTCTCATGATTTTTTTTTTAATTTTTTTCAACGTTTTTTATTTATTTTTGGGACAGAGAGAGACAGAGCATGAACGGGGGAGGGGCAGAGAGAGAGGGAGACACAGAATCGGAAACAGGCTCCAGGCTCCAAGCCATCAGCCCAGAGCCTGACGCGGGGCTCGAACTCACGGACCGCGAGATCGTGACCTGGCTGAAGTCGGACACTTAACCGACTGCGCCACCCAGGCGCCCCTCATGATTTTTTAATTAACATTATAAAAATCATTAAATCCTCCTTATAATTTTCAAACATTGTTTTAATAACATAATATCCATCATGAATGGAGTGCCTGGGTGGCTTAGTGTTAGACCTTACCAAGTTGGAGGTGGCTGTGGGGCACACAAATAACACTATGTAACACTAAATTATCTAATTTAGAAATTTAGACCTGGACTGCAAAAGTGAGGTCAATAAAAACCTAATTACTTATAACGTGTTCACACCAAGTCAAGTGAATGTGTTTTAGTGTTTAAAGTACCTAATGTCATGATCTGCAAACATCAGTAAATGTGTTGAATGAATGTGTCCATGTTTTTTCCCTCTTATAAGCAGTTTGAGCTCCAAATAGCAGTTGGTATAGAAAGCCCTTTCCACCAACAGTGTTTTCCACAAAGTTCCCCCATTATGACATACTTTAGAGTCTACATGGATTCTGGAAAAAAAGAAATAGAGGAAAAGATTTTGGAAAAAAGTGTTCTACAAAATGATTAAAATCTTGATTAAAATCCAGAAGCTTCACAACCTCCCTACGGGTGAACTGACCCTGGACCTCTGGAAAGATGGGAATTTCATCTTATTCAAGTATATATCCTCATGGCAGGTGCTCAATAACTAATTACAGAAGGAAAGAGGGAAGGGAGGAAGAAAGGAAAGAATACAGGGAGGGAAAATGCCACATTTACCAATGGATAAGTACATTGTCATTAAATGTTATGCAAAATGGCTGTAACAAAGTGAGATGGTGGGAGAAAAAAAAGGGAGAAATCGTTTCAGGACCAAGAAATATAGTTACTATCTAGGATTTGAAGTTCAGAATTATTTATTCAGATGTACTTAAAAAGTAAGAATCAATAGTGAAACCAGTTGTACTGCACTTAAGTTATTATATATTTTATAAATACCCACTTTATTGTATTGAACAGATGGTCAAAATCAAGTTTCAGGCAATAACCAAGTAATTTTGTGCGACATAAACCTATAACTCACTTTCAGAATAGTTGTACATTTGGAATGGAACCATAGAACACACATGACTAAACCCCATTCTCTGGTTAAGCAACTTTATACCATGCAAATAAGTGGACAGTCTGTAAGTGAGACCTAGGATTTATGCAATTTTCCAAGTTTTAAAAATAAGTAATGTATTTTAATGGTCTTAATATTTTTAAAATCTCAGATACTATTTTTATGATAAAAATGGATTCCAGATCATACAAGCATATATTATGTATACATTAGAAGGATTAACTTAATCAAAGTAATTCCCCTGATAGCTCTGATCTACATACAGATTTTTAGCTGAAAGGTGCATACAGCATGAAATACTTTTCAACCTTAAAGAATAATTCATTAAGTGTATGGATTTTGCATAATTAATAGTAATAAGTGAATAAACAGGAAAAAATCAAGTAACATATGATTAAGTACTCTGGCATCAATATACTTATTTCTGAAATAAATGAAATCTCATTTCTTTGCCAGTTATCTATTTCTGATTGGGGAACTACTTCTCTCTCTTAAAAAAAAAATATTTTTTAGTGTTTTATTCCCTTTTACTGTCCAAATATGCCATTTACTTTATATATACTATGCTAAAAAAGATATTTTTCTATACATAGTCTCCAAATCCACTGGTTAAAAATAACTATAAGGATGCTTAGGTGGCTCAGTCAGCTGAGTGTCGAACTTGATTTTGGCTCAGATTGTGATCCCAGGGTCGTGGGATAGAGCCCCACATCAGGCTCCATACTGAGCATGGAGCCTGCTTGGTATCCTTTCTCTCTCTCTCTCTCTCTCTCTCTGTCTCCTTGTGCCCCTCTTCCCCATTCATGCTCGCACTCTCTCTCTCTCTCTCTCAAATTAATTAATTAATTAACTAATTAAGTAATTAAAAAAGGAAGCACCTGGATGGCTCAGTTGGTTAAGCATCCAACTTTGGCTCAGGTCATGATCTCATAGTTTGTGGGTTCAAGCCCTGCATGGGGTTCTGTGCTGACAACTCAGAGCCTGGAACCTGCTTTGGATTCTGTATCTTCCTCTCTCTCTGCCCCTTCCCTACTTGTGCTCTGTCTCTCTCTCAAAAATAAATAACAAACATTAAAAATTTTTAAATTAAACATTAAATAAATAAAAATAAAAATAAAAAATTTTAAATTAAAAATAACTACAGAGGAAATAAAAAGCACAAATATTTTTAAAACATAAAAAATTAAAAGATCTATTAAGGGCACTTTGTAACACTTCAATGACAGCTAAAGTTTGAACATAATAGAAAGACATATGATAAGTTTTGAATAATAGTTTTTGTTCTTTGAAAAATTCTCAAAAGTCCCTAAGAACTTTTGTAAGCCTGATTCTTTATTCCCCAGATGACAAGATATTTGCTACAGATTTTAGCTTCAAAGCCTTTCTATTTTTAGGCTGCATTAAGATTTTTTTTTGAGAGAGAGAGAAGGGGGGAGAGCAAGTTGAGAGGAGGGCAGAGGAAGAGGGGGAGAGAAACTTCTTTTTTTTTTTTATGCTTATTTTTTGTGAGAGAGAGAGTCAGAGTGCAAGCAGGGGATGGGCAGAGAGAGAGGGAGACACAGAATCCAAAGCAGGCTCCAGGCTCTGAGCTGACAGTAGAGCCCAATGTGGGACTCAAATTCACAAACCATGAGATCATGACCTGAGCCACAGTTGAAAGCGTAGCCAACTGAGCCACCAAGGCACCCCAAGGGAGAGAGAGAATCTTAAGCAGGCTCCACACCCAGCGTGGAGTCCAATGCAGGCTCGGTCTCATGATCCTGAGATCATGACCTAAGCTGAAATCAAGAGTTGGTCGCTTAACCAATTGAATCACCTAGGCGACTCAAGATTTATATTTTTTATGTTGGCTCTGCTACTTATTGTTTAACTTTGGGGTAGTCAAGCCCTAGTTTTCTAATTTGTAAAATGGAAACAATAATATCTGCCTCATAGGTGTTTGTGAGGATTTGAAGAAATATCATAAAGTGCCTAGCACAGGACCTGGCCTGTTATACACAGCCAACACTTGGTGGCAATTGTGGTGGAGATAGAAGTGGTGGTGGTGGCTATTGATTGCCTACGCAAGAAAACAGAGAAGTGTTTCCTGGGCTTCACTATAGAGAACAAACTGGAAGGTGGATGGGAGATGGGTGAAATAGGTGATAGAGATTAAGGAGTGCACTTGTCTTGGTGAGCACTGAGTAATTAAAATAAAAACTTAAAATAAAAGAATACGTCAAAGTAATTATACAATTAAATATGCTTTTTAAAACCAAATATGCTGCTCTGGGGATGCCTGAGTCAGTTAAGTGCCTGACTCTTGATTTCAGCTCAGGTCATGATCTCACCATTTGTGAGACTGAGCCCTGTGTCAGGCTCTGTGCTGAGCATGGAGCTTGCTTGGGATTCTCTCTCCCCCCTCTCTCCATCTCCCCCACTCCTCTGCCTCTCTCTCTCTCTCTCTCTCTCTCTCTCTAAAAATAAATAAATAAACTCTAAAAAAAAAAGAACTAAATATGATCTTCTGGATTCTGATGTCACCACCAGCTACTTTCCAGAATACACCTCACCCCCCTCCCACACCAGACACATCTACAATATTTGAACAAAAACACTGACTCTAAAACAGAGCCATTGTTTACAAAAACAGTGAGTGCTTTGCTCCCTCAGACCTAATTCCATACTCAAAGGACAGCAAATTTATTAGTCAAACTTTCTAATTATCTGCACTAAAAAGGGTAACTAAATGCAGAAATAAAAAATAACAGTGAATAATCCAAAAGTCATATTTTTTACTTTGGAATGCTAACTGATTTACTTTTCCAATTATGTTTAATCTATTGCTGCATTTCCTAATCCTACATTGATTTATAATATGGAGACAGACCAGAAACAGTGCTGATTGAAAGAAGCCAGTGGAAGTTCCAAACATGTTAGAATAATCCAAAAAACAGATAACCCAAATACAGAAATTTGAGACCCAAGATATTATAAGGTTAGTGACTTAAAAAATGGAAATAACTTTTTGCCATCTTTTTCTCATCCTGTAGGTTGGTAGCATTACAAGACAATTGAAAAATTCATTTTTATAGTTCTGTAATTTTCCCTCATGTGACATAATTTTCCCTTGTTTTTATCTTTGCCTTTCTCTTCCACCTTCTGATGTACCTAGAAACTATCCATCAACTAGATTGTCATTTCTCAGGAAAGCAGTGAAGCAAAAAGGAGGGAAGAAGTCATAAAATGAGTTATCATCCCTGTTTTTTACAGATAAAAACAGTTACCTAGTAAATATCAAAGTCAGAATTCAAACCCCAAAGTGGAAACGTTGTGCAGTTAAAGAGCACTTTATAATTTTAAAGGGACTTTCTACGTATTATTTCAATTTATTTAACTTTCAGTAGACTCCTCCTTGATCTGAAAAAAATGAGTTTCTAAAGGCAGGGGTGAGACATGTTACGATTCATGTTTATGACACTTGGAGTCAAAAAATTTTTCATATATATACAAAATTTATGGCATAAATGTTAAGTTTATTAAATTAAATTAAATAATTTTATTAAATTAAATTTAATAAATTTTAATAAATAAATTAAATTTTATTAAATTAAAATGCATAATTTATGGCATAATATAAAAATGTTAAGACAATGTTTGTTTCTTTGGATTCTTGTTAAACCATGTAGTTTTATAAAGTTACCTGTATATAAAATTGTTAGTGTGACTTTACCTATTGTGGTCTAAAATCAAGCAAATAAATATTTAATCATATGACTAGTCCAAAAAAATCGAGGCTAAAAGAAATCACTACTTTTTTCAGTCATTTCAAGGCAAAATTTGCGAGGATTTGTACTTATCCTCAAATTATTTGAACACATTTTGTTGTGACATACACACAATATTTGAGAATTGCGATACCCAACACAATGCCACAATACCTTGTGAATGCAGAATGTACCCTAAAAAATAGTTGCATTCATAAATGAACAAATTAAATGGTATAAGGCGCCAAGAATAGGAAGATAAAATAAGGAAGATTTAGGGGTGGCTGGGTGGCTCAATCGATTAAGCTTCTGACTTCGGCTGAGGTCATGATCTCGCATTTCGTGAGTTCGAGCCCCGGGACAGGCTCTGTGATTACAGCTCAGAGCCCAGAGCTGCTTCAGATTCTGTCTCCCTGTCTCTCTGCCCCTCATGCTCTGCCTCTCTCTCTCAAAAATAAATAATAAATCATTAAAAAAATATTTTTTAAATAAGAAGGATTTAGAATGTAAATAAAAGTGGGGCAACTTCAGTGATACTTTATATTAAAATGACAATTAAAAAAAAAAAAAAAAAAAAGAAGGGGCGCCTGGGTGGCGCAGTCGGTTAAGCGTCCGACTTCAGCCAGGTCACGATCTTGCGGTCAGTGAGTTCGAGCCCCGCGTCAGGCTCTGGGCTGACGGCTCAGAGCCTGGAGCCTGTTTCCGATTCTGTGTCTCCCTCTCTCTCTGCCCCTTCCCCCGTTCATGCTCTGTCTCTCTCTGTCCCAAAAATAAATAAACGTTGAAAAAAAATAAAATAAAATAAAATAAAATAAAATGACAATTGAAGAGTGCATAAATTCATTTAACTCATTGATGTTACTTCTACATCACAATTTATGTTTATATTTTTAAATTCCATATGCATTTAAATAAAGGTAAGACAAATGTTATGTCAGGTTTGTTTTTCTATGCTGGCAATTCTGAAAATGATATTTTGCATTATTTGTTGATATATTTTAAGACAGACTGTCAAATTATTTAAGGCTTTGTTTCCATTATAAACTTCAGTATATATTGAGTATTCTTGTGCCCTATTGCCCACTCATCCATTTTTTATTTTTGCTTTTGTTTGTTTGTTTGTTTAGTATTCAGTGGTATGCTATTTCTGTAAACTCCTGGCTTTGCTGATTTTATATAAATCTAAACTATTTTAAAATACAAATTCAGTAACCAACATTTTTACATTTTCTAACACATATTATTTTTAAATTGCCCTGCTAGTAATTACTATCAATATTCCGTATGTTGACATATTTTAGAAAATGAAAATTTTCATATTCTATTTCTCAAGCGTATGAACAAATTGCATTGGAAAGTATAAAAATAAAGCATACAAATGTCTTTGAACAGAGCAATGAATGCCCCCTAGTGTTTCTTGTTAGAATATCAGTTTTGATAAGATAAATTGAATATGTATATGATATTTTTATAGCTACTTAAAAAGTAAACTCACAAACCATAGAATCTGAATGTGTATAATGCTTTAACTTTCACCAAAAATGGAGTGGCTAGACATTTAGTTAAAAGGTGTCTTAAGTAAATAATAGATCATTATATTGCATACAGAAGGGTGACAGAAATCACAGCTGTTCTGAGAGTTACTCAGATATGGGGCAGCTGACACTCCTGAAACATATATCCTGCCTTTCTTCTAATGCCTTTCTAGCTAACTCCAAACTAAAGTCATTACAGGACTTATTTTTTTAAACAGCAATATACAAGTAATTAGTCCCAAAAGCCACACTTGTGCCCTGTCCATGGGCATGCCTATACAGAGCTTCTAACCCTGGAGATGAAACGCTATTTCCATGACCATCTTCTGCCTCTGCTCTTGTCCCCCTGTTGGTAATGGCCACGATGAAAATAGAAAGGAGCAAAGGAACACAATTTACTTGGGCATGTGTAAAACCTGCAATGTTTCAGTGTACATTGCCTTAACTTTACACAATGGCACTCATACCAAAAATTTAAAAAATGCCAATGCCTCAGTGGTCAAGAGCCAGGCTCTGATCTATCTAATGCAGTATTTGCTTAGAGAGAAGGAGCAAATGCACCAAAAAAGCATGTTGGTGGATACCTGAGTTCGTCACAACTTAACAGATTACTGCATTCTTATCTCTGTAACTAAGAGAAATGATTATTACTACCACAGACAAGCAAACAAACAAAAAAACATTAGGAAACATTTGAGTTGAACACATCAAGCATTGGTATTTGTTATTTTTTTCTTTCCCGGTATCTCTTTGCCTTCTGGGGGGCACCACCCCTCTCTGGTGCATGCATCTGATATTGCATGGAGGATATTTTACCTTCACAGGACTAAGAGGTGGGCACAGAATTCAACCTTTCCCAGACTTTAATTTGAGAAATATGAATCTTAGAACAAAAAGAGGATGCAAAATTGCTCCCTAGATCCCCAGAGCTGCCTGTTCCTGCACATCATAAGGCACAGATGGTCAAGTTTTCCTTGGAATCTGTGTGAGATACCTGTATCTTATTAATTTCTCATTTTCCTTATGTTAACCAGAATAAGGATTTCTAACCAAACTACTTCATAATAATAATGTTACACTTATCACATTTAGGTTGCAAAAAATATGAAGAATAAAGTGGTAGAACTGTGTTTTAACTATAAATGAATAATTCATAGGCAATATT
The DNA here is from genome assembly GCF_023721935.1 of Panthera uncia. NCBI lineage: Eukaryota > Metazoa > Chordata > Mammalia > Carnivora > Felidae > Panthera > Panthera uncia. The sequence continues at coordinate 105,691,644 of NC_064811.1, forward strand.
TTATTATCATAGAATAACATTATCAGCTACAGTTTAAAACAGAGTTTGTGAGGGGTGCCTGCGTGGCTCAGTTGGTTAAGCGACTGACTTTGGCTCAGGTCACGATCTCACAGTTTGTGAGTTTGAGCCCCGCGTCAGGCTCTGTGCTGACAGCTCAGAGCCTCGAGCCTACCTCAGATTCTATGTCTCCCCCTCTCTCTACCCCTCCCCTGCTCACGCTCTGTGTCTCTCTGTCTCTCAATAATAAATAAACTTTAAAAAAAATTAAAACAGAGTTTGTGGAGATAAGTTACGCTATCAATATACTTTCATGAAAACCTCCCAAAAAACCACAATAAAAAAATATTAGAGCAAAAATATTTTTATGCTCACATTTGCAAATAAAAAAATGCCTTCTTTCATTCTTTGCTTTAGTTGTCAGGAGGTTTAAATATGTCCTCCTTCTTCCATCACTACGATTCAAACTTTAAGGGAGAGAATTATTTCTCAATTTCATCCAAATCATTCACTCAGTTTAAATTTATACTCACTTTTGTTTACATTTTTAGCTTTTCAAAGGGTAGTTCCATGCTAAAATTTTTTCTTCATTACTAAATAATTCATATATTTTATGTGACAGAAGCAAAGCAAAATAAGGCCACTTTTGTTTATTTAAACTGTTTATGTGTGTCAATTATACTTTAATTAAAATTTTTTTATTTAAATAGTTAAGAACATTTTTATTTAAGAAATCTCTTAGCATGGACTATAAAGTCCATATCTCCTATAAAAGGTCAGAATACCTACTGGCCTTCTTTAGCAGATATTTTCATCAGAAATACAATTCAAAGGGGGCACCCGGGTGGCTCAGCTGGTTAAGTGCTCAACTTCAGCTCAGGTCACGATCTCACAGTTCATGGGTTCAAGCCCCACGTCAGGCTGTGTACTGACAGCTCAGAGCCTGGAGACTGCTTCAATTTCTGTGTCTCCATCTCTCTCTGTCCCTCCCTGGCTTGCACTCTGTTTCTCTCTCTCAAAAATAAACATTGAAAATAAAAGAAAGACAGAAAAATAAAAATACCATTTAACAGTGGTGCCCTGATGACTTAGTAAAGCATACGATTATTGATCTCTGGGTTGTGAGTTTGAGCCCCACGCTCAGTGTAGAGATTACTTAAAAATAAAATCTTTAGGGGCGCCTGGGTGGCTCAGTCGGTTAAGCGTCCGACTTCGGCTCAGGTCATGATCTCGCGGTCCGTGAGTTCAAGCCCTGCGTCAAGCTCTGTGCTGACTGCTCAGAGCCTGGAGTCTGTTTCAGATTCTGTGTCTCCCTCTCTCTCTGACCCTCCCCCATTCATGCTCTGTCTCTCTCTGTCTCAAAAATAAATAAACGTTAAAAAAAAAATTTTTTTTTTAAATAAAATCTTTAAAAAGAAAGAAAGAAAGAAATACAATAAACAACAATAGTATAACTTTAATATGGTGCTTTGGTTTCCCAAATGTTTCCGTGTGAATTATTTCATTTAAGTTTAATGACTATGTGAGTCAAAGATTTGTACCACCATCTTACAGATAAGGAAACTGAGGCCAAAAGAAGGCAAGTGGCTTACCCAAACTTGAGAGTTATCATGTAGTGAAGCCAACTCAAATCCAGATATTCTATCTCTCAGGCTATGGTTCTTTCCATTATGCCACACTACAAAGTAGTGTAAAGTTTTATTTTCCTAGAGTTGTATTACCTCTTAGTGATACTATCACTATACTTACCATCAGTAATACTTAGTATCAGTGAGTCAAAAGTAAACCAAGGACATAGCCATGATACAAGACCCCTGGGCAGTTTCCAGGAGTTGTAAGTTACCAGTGCCCAGTGGCTTTCTATCAAAACTGCAATGTTTTTCACTCTGTAACATTGACTATTCTCCAGAACATTCCAATAATGTATGCCCCCTTTCAATGATAAAGTGAAACAAATCTGAATCCACATTTGAATCATCACCAGCACTTAATATTAAATTGTAATACTGAATATAATTGATTGTGTGGGTACAAAGATGATGTTAAAGTCCCTCCCTCCATACATTAAAAAAAATTTTTTTTGAAGGTATTTTTCTAGAAGAGGTGTTGGATTTGCCTGGATTAATCATCACTCTTGCCCAAATGCCATTTTGACTGATACAAACAATAAGACTGTTGGTTAACTTAGAAATCCAACATGTGGCCATGGAATCTCAAAGCTGAGTGTCCTCAAAGGACACATGCCCTTTTCCATACATACACTAATTAGCCAAGCTAGGAGAGACCCAGACCTGATTTTAAGATGTCAAAATCTAATTTAATACATAAGAACCAGATTTTAGACAACCCAGCCACTAGAATATTACATATTAGATAATATTATTATTAATATTAGATATAAATAGATATGGCTCCACTTTCACATTTTCCATAAAACTTCCAGGAGTGGTATTGTGTCAGTCCAGAATCTCTAAGAAGCAAGACCAAGACAGGGTTAAACATGCAAAGATAGGGGCAGCTGGGTGGCTCAGTCAGTTAAGCATTCGACTTCAGCTCAGATCATGATCTCATAGTTCGTGGGTTCGAGCCCCACATCGGGCTCTGTGCTGACAGCTCAGAGCCTGGAGCCTGCTTCAGATTCTGTGTCTCCCTCTCTCTTTGCCTCTCTTCCACTCCCAAAACAAACATTAAAAACAAACATTAAAACAAATATTAAAAACAATGCAAGGATAGACATTGATGAAAGTAACTGAAGACATCACAAACAAATGGAAACGTATATCATGCTCATGGATTCAAAGAATTAATATTGTTTAAATGTCTCTCTCTCTCTCTCTCTCTCTCTCTCTCAAAAACAAACATTAAAAAACATGCAAGGATAGACATTGATGAAAGTAACTGAAGAATCACAAACAAATGGAAAGACATATCATGCTCATGGATTCAAAGAATTAATATTGTTTAAGTGTCCATACTACCCAAAGACACATGTGCTAATAGACACATGAAAAGATGCTCAACATCATTCATCATCAGGGAAATGTACATTAAAACTGCAATGAGATATCACCTCATACCAGTCAAAATGGCTAAAATCAACAACACAGAAACAACAGGTGTTGGTGAGAATGTGGAGAAATGGGAATCCTCATGAACTATGAGTAGGAATGTAAATTGTTGCAATGATTGTGGAAAACAGTATGAAGTTTCCTCAAAAAATTAAAGATAGAAATAGTATATGATCCACTAATTCCACTATGGGGTATTTACCCAAAGGAAACAAAAACAGTAATTCAAAATGATATATGCCCTTCTATCTTTATTGCAGCATTGTTTATATGTAAGCAACTGAAGTATCTTCAAGGTATTTTTTGATAGATGAATAGATAAAGAAAATGTGGTACACACACACACACATACACACAGACAAAATGGAATATGACTCAGTCATAAAAAAAATAATAATATCTCACCATTCGTGACAACATGGATGGCCCTAGAGGGTATTATACTAAGTGAAATAAGGTAGAGAAAGAATACCATATAAGTTCACTTTATGTGAAACATAAAAAAAAAAAAACAAAAAAACAAATGAAATAACCGACTCTTAAATACAGAGAACTGGTGGTTGCTAGATGGGAGGTGGGTAGGAGGATAGGCAAAATAGATGAAGAGGATTAAGAAGTACAAATTTCCAGGTATAAAGTAAATAAGTTACAGAGATAAGTTAACAGAGGAAACGTAGTCAATAATATTGTAATAGCATTGTATGGTGACAGATGGTGACTGACTATACTTACCGTGGTGAGCACTGAGTAATGCATAGAATTGTCTAATCAATATATTGCATATATTGATATATACTGAAGCTAATATAATGTATGTCAACTATACTTCAATAATAATTTTTTTTAAGTAGAACTCATAGAAGCAGATAGTAGAAGAGTGGTTATCAGGGGCTGAGGAAATAGGAAGACATTGGTCAAAGAGTACAAATTTGCAGTTATGTAAGATGAATAAGCCAGAGATCTAATGTACAGGCAGATGACTATATTTAATGTTACTGTACTGATTACCGGAAATACGCTAAGAGAACAGATTTCAGGGGCACTCACACACACAAAATAGTAGCTGTATGAGGACGAGGTGAAATGTTAATTAGCCTGACTCTGGTATTCATGCCACCATGCATATATGTATCAAACCATCATGTTGTATACCTTAAGTTATACACAATCTTTATTTAAAATGCATAAATAAATGAAAAAATGCAAGGATTTCATTAGAAGGAAATGCCTATGTGTAAAGAAATAAGGAGGGAGCTGGAGAAAGCTGGGAGAGCTGTCAGACTGTATGCAAGTTTAATCTGAAAGAATAAGATTGCGGGGGGTCGCCTATGTGGTTCAGTTGGATAAGTGTCCAACTTTGGCTCAGGTCATGGTCTGGCGGTTCGTGAGTTCAGGCACAACCTCCAGCTCTGTGCTGACAGTTCAGAGCCTGGAGCCTACTTCAGATTCTGTGTCTCCCTCTCTTTCTGTCCCTCCCCCACTCACACTCTGTCTCTCTCAAAAATAAACATTAAAAAAAATTTTTTTTAAGAATAAGATTGAGAGATGGTTGAATGGTTGAATGGACATATCTGAGGCTGTGCAGTCTAAGGAAGGTTTGGCAAAACCCTAGGGAAGTACTGGGGTCAAAGTGGGCCAATAAAGGAATCACACCTATCTTCCAGAACTGAGAATGGGCCTCAGTACATCACTGTATTCAGTCCTTGGATGGAGCAACCAATGGGAAGTATAGCCTGGAGCAAACCAAGGGGTGGATGGATCTCAAATAGTAGTTGCTGGGGCCCTCCCTCTGTGAGGGGCATTGTTACTGTTCTACCACAGATAGATATAAAGGACACGCTTAGGAGAGAAACTTTTCTAAAACTTTTTAAAACATTAGAGGGAAGGGGTGCCTGGGCTGCTCAGTTGGTTGAGCATCTGACTCTTGGTTTCAGCTAAAGTCATGATTTCATGGTTCATGGGTTCAAGCCCACATTGGGCTCTGTGCTGACAGCGTGCAGTCTGCTGGGGATTCTTTCTCTCCCTCTCTCTCTGCCCCTCCCCCACACACTTTCTCTCTCTCTCTCTCTCTCTCTCTCTCTCTCTCTCTCTCAAAATCAATAAATAAACTTAAAAAAAGAAACATTAGAGGAAGCCCAGTTTTGTAAGAAATGAATTAGTTTAGGAACAATATTTAGCATTACTATAAATAGAATAGAATACTGAGCAAAGCATTCTGAATTATAATTTGTAGAAAATGAAAAATTCTAAATCATCAAATAAAAATTGTTCAATGGTTTTGTTCAACACCAGGTGGAGCTCTTTTGCTTTTTAAAACAGTGAAAGAGAATTTTTTTTTTCTTAATTTAATACAGGTTTAGGCTGATTATGCATAGCTCTGAAGTCATCTTTTAAAATCATGTGAGTGCTTTCACACCATATATGTCACCATCGTAAATCTGATCTTTTTCTAAATACCACAGACTAGATCAAACTACAATGTTACTAAAATAAGGCCACTAAGGCTAAAAATACTGTTAAATCTCTAAAAGAAAGTTGTAAATAATACCACTTCAAATGTCTACGTTCTTCTAAAAGAAAGTTAAGAACCTAATTTAAATCTCATAGTCAATCTTTAAACAAATAACAGCTACTGCAAATCCTCTCCCAAGTCTTCAAGTTGCTCCATAATCATTCTCTTTTTATGCAAAATACCTTCTCCATAGGACAGATACTAAGCAGGTTTTAGATTATAAAGATAAAGTATAATATTTTCACAACTTTCCTATGCCAATTCTCAGAAGAACCTAAAGGATTAAATTAGCTATGTTTATACTGTAGACATGCTGTTTCACCAGTAACTTGTGACACCTGGGAGGCATTACTTTGTGCCTGTGCTTCAGAGTTCTTTCATATTCATTGCAGGGCAACAAATACAGATACAAATAAATGAGTCTTTGCAATCAAAAAGTAATTTTTTAATGGTAAAGTTAACATACCTTTAAAGGAACATATTTACTGCAGTAGTTTATATATCTATTTATTCTCTCATCCATTCAGGAAATACTTATAGGGAGCTTGCCATATGCTGAAGAGATAGGAAGGAAAAAGACAAACAGTGCCTGCTGTCTTGGAGCATGAGAGTTCAGAAGACATACAATGAAGCAAGCAGTTATAATATAGGCTATTGTAATTAAGAAAAAAAAACACAACAGAGTACTAGGGGATCACAGAGCAAGGGAACCTAATGGCTGACCTGATCTAAGAGACAGAGGAAGACCTTCCCAAATAAGTGAAATTTAAGCTGAGACTCCTCTGTAAGAGAAAATGAGGTGGAAAACCAAAGGTTTTAAGGATGTTTAAGGTGAAGAAACAGCTTTTACAAAGTCCTGGGGATGAGATAGAGCATTTCAGCATAGCTAAAACACAAGGTTCTTGGGGGAAGGGAGAAAAATAAAAGATTTGGAAAGATTTGTGAGAACTGGATTGTAAGACCTGTTAAATGAATTAAGAAATGGGAATTTTATCTGAGAACAATTGGAAGTATAAATCAAGGTTCTAAGTTAAAACTTTAAAGGATGTGATAACCAGGCTAAGAAATGTCTAAAGGAGCAGTATGTTGGATGAATGATCAATATCTCTAACAAAATAAACTACTTAGATGTGGTCATTTTCACGTTTCTAATCCATTAGGGCAATAACATTGAAGTACAGACTCAATTCATATAATGACTGATGGTTTCAATGACTTTTTATCATAACAACTCTTAAAAAGTTATATTGCTTTTCAGACTCTTTTTTCTTGTTATAATTATATTTATTCCCAACCCATGCTAATTAAATTCACTGTAAATAGTGATATTTCAATATTTCAGTTTTAGAAAGACAGTCACTAGTTAACTCAATACATTTCTGGTAGGGACATTGCAAATGGAGTGCATTTGAATTGAGCTCCACGTCTGGAGGATCCAACATTTTGCTAAGCGGACCTCTGTATGCCAAAAGATCTGTGCTCTGTAGTTTGTCAGCTATTTCCATGTGTTTCAAAGCTCTCTAATGTTTTATCTTGCCCTGAAGTTGTTTTCAATTGCTATAACTTTATTTTTAAGTGCAAAATAATCATGAAGCTTCTTCAGGTAAAACTGATGAAGATCGTGTAGAAAGAATGCACCTTTCTAAGAATGACTGTTTTGCACCCTCTTCCACCACCCACTATGGTATGTTTTATGGTAGGGATTTCAGGAATGAAATAGTACCGCCAATGCTGAAGACATGTCAATAAATGTAACTAAGCTTCCACAAAATAAGAAATTATAACAGGGAAATAACCATTAAAACAGGTTAATTTTAAAGTTATAAGAGATAACTTTGTAAATGAATGTGAACTAGATGAACTGAATAATTTCCTGGGAAATTTACCTAGGCCAGTAAAGGAGAGACATATGGGTTTGAAAGCCCCACTCCTGTAACTAAGGAGTGTATCTCTGGGCACAGGTGACTTCAACCCCTAAGCCCACCTGGCCCCCCCGGAGGCATTCCTGATGATGAATGATGACTGAACCTAGTAAGTTAATGTACAGAATGGTTCATTGGTTCCTAGGTGCATTGTCTCTCTGAGAATGTGTGAAGCATGGGTTTCTAAGACTTTTTCGGCCCCTTCCTGGCACCTCGGACTGAGGCAAACACATTGTTCTTCTGGCTTCATGTGGTTAGGAGGTCATGTCCCTGTAACTGTTCCGCTTGAGGTGTTGAGAAATGGAGGGCCTTTCATGAGAACAGCAAACGCAGATTATAGATAAACGCAGATGCATAATGGAATAATGTAAGAAATTAATCAATAATCAAAGGGTATGCAGGAAAATTAGGGGAAAATCGCCATGTTATTTCTTAAAGGTTGTTTACACATAGGAACATTTTCAAAATTAGGTAATGTTAGAAAAACATAGATGATGTATGCTACAAGGAAATCGCTAGCATATAAAATGCCACATTTACTACAATAAATCAGCCAGTTGAACACACTGCTGTTGTCTGTGTCCATTATTATTTTAGTTTTAGTTTTTTACTTTAGTTTTTTATTTTTTAGGGTTTTTTTTATTTTAGTTTTATATTATTTTCACCGACGCCGTTCTTCCTTCAGAAACCCCTGGTTGCTGGAGCTGGTCTCCAGCATCATGTGGAAAAATAAACATGGAAGAATATCTAGGAAATCCTGAAAAGTACCACCATAAGAAGAGAATAGCTCTACCAGAAACTGAAATATAATAAAAAGTTTTAGAATGAAAAGAGCATGATGCTAATGAGAAGTAGACCCGTAGAAAAGAAGTGAAATTCCAGAAATGGACCCGTGTATATATGAAAGTTATTTTGTTACTGTAACATAGGTAGCATCTCAAATCACAAGGAAAGGATAAGATTTTTAATAAATGCTGTCCTGTATAATCATTTGGAAGAAGATAAAATTAGATACATACTTCTCACCATACACCATAATAAATTCCAAATGGATAAAATCAACTCATATATAAAAAGAAAAGGAAAAGAAACCATATAAGGAGTAGAAAAATAAGGGAAAATCTTATATAATCTGAGTGTGGGAAAAGCTGTCTAAAAGTGACCTGCAGGCACTTGGGTGGTTCAGTAGGTTAATTAAGCATCAGACTCTTGATTTCTGCTCAGGTCATGATCTCAGGGTTCATAAGCTCGGGTCCCGCATCAGGTTCCATGCTATCAGTGCAGAGCCTGCTTGGGATTCTGTCTCTCCCTCTCTCTCTGCCCCTTTCCACTCACACTATCTCTCCCTCTGTCTCTGTCTCTGTCTCTGTCTCTCTCAAAATAAAACAATATTTTTTAAGTTTATTTATTTATTTTGAGAAAGAGAGGGAGAATGAGTGGGGGGAGGAGCACAGAGAGGGACAGAGGATTCAAAGTGGGCTCTGTGCTGACAGCAGAGAGCCTGATGCAGGGCTCAAACCTACGAATCTTGAGATCATGACCTGAGCGGAAGTCAGACGCTTAACTGACAACCACCCAGGCACTCCTAAAAAGAACAAAATGTAAAGGTGATCTGAAACGCAGATGCAACAAAAGAAAATGTTAAATAAATTTGACTGCATTCAAAGAAAAAGCTTTTTCATGAAAAATAAACCACCGTAAACAAAGTCAAAGGATAAATGACAAACTAGGAGAAAATATTTGAACAGATAGCGTATGTAAATGACTGGTCTCTCCAATATGTAAAAAATTCATAAAAATGAGGGAACCTTACGACCATAGCCATAATGGAGTAGCAGAGACTAGATTACTGTTATATCTGAAACAGCTGAAAATCAGACAAAACACATAAAAGAATGGTTTTCAGACACTGGACCACAAGCAGCATAAGGCATGATCCCTGAGAGAAGCAAAACAAATGAAGTCATGCCTTTGATGGCCCCAGCTTCTGCCTGAAGAGAGTTTCCAGGCCACAACAAAGAGAGGGGGAGCCCAAACAGAGCCAAGCTGTCTCTATTGAGTTGAGGAGACAGAGTTAGAATTTGGGGAGGTGAAGATGGGGCAGAGTACTGAAGAGGAGAAGATGCATGGAGAGGAGAGGGCTGTGTAGCTAGAGAAGTCCAGGGATCTAAAGAAGATTCCTCTTGAGTCTTAACTAAGTACTAGGAATAACATGCATGTGAGGGAAACTCCTGAGGCCAGAGAAAGAACCACTGGAAAGGAGCAGATGGAACATTACTCAGAGCTTTTACAGCCCTGGGAATAGCTTATGTCCCCACTAGCCAGAGCAAAGAAACCTCAAAGTAAGTGGGAAATCTGGTAGAATAAGAATCTGTAAGTTACAGAAGGGAGGTCAGTGCTTGCCAAGGGATGGGAATAAGGGATGAAAAAGAGATGGATTACAGAGACAAAACTTTTCAGGGTAATGAGACTATTCATTATACATATACATAGGTTAAAACTCAACAAGTTGGATATTGTTAAAAAAATTTTTTCAGTGTTTATTTATTTTTGAGAGAGACAGAGACAGAATGCGAGTGGGTTAGGGGCAGAGAGAGAGGGAGACATAGAATCCGAAGCAGGCTCCAGGCTCTGAGCTGTCAGCACAGAGCCTGACTCAGGGCTCGAACCCACGAGCTGTGAGATCATAACCTAAGCTGAAGTTGGATGCTCAACCAACTGAGCCACCCAGGCCCCCAACGAATTGGATATTTTAAATGTGTGCAGTTTATTGTACATCAATTATACCTCAATAAGACCATAAGTCTTAAACAAATTTTTAAAAAATAAGAGGGAGAGAAAACCCAAAAGAAAAGAAAGAAAAATAAATACCCTTTTAAACGTATGTAAAAATGCATAATTTTCACCAATAATAAAAGAAATGCACAATACTGATGTCATTTTTACCTTTCATATTGGCAAACATTGAGGAGCTCTTCTTTTTCTTTATTTTTTAGAGTTTATTTATTTATTTTGAGAAAGAGAGAATGTGAGAGAGGAGGGTCAGAGAGAGACAGAAAGAGAGAATCCCAAGCAGTCTCCATGCCCAGTGTGGAGCCCCATGCAGGGTTCAACGTCATGAACCATGAGATCATCACCAGAGCCCAAATCAAGAATCAGACACTCAACTGACTGAGCCACCCAGATGCCCGAGGATCTTTTCAATACACACTTGAAATTACGAAGAAACAAGAATTCATAAACTTGCCAGGTGGTAGTACAAAATGGTATAATCCATTAGGTGGGGATTGGCACTGTCTGCCAAACCTGTATGTGCATTTATTTTTTGTTTCAGCATTCTCACTTCTAGGAATTACCCTGAAGATACACCCCTCACAAAAAAAAGTTTATTCAATGTGGCATTACTGGTAATAGCAAAATATTTGGAATGCTCTAAATGCCCATCCATAAGAGTCTGGTTGAATAAACTATTGAACATCCATACAACTGAGTAACTCTAAAGTTGTATTTCAATAAAAACAAATGAACCTAATTATACATTGAATTGATAACATAATCACAGAAAAAGAGAATTAATTAGAGTATCTTTAAAATATAGTAATCTGGAGTGCCTGCATGCCTCAGTAGGTTGAGCATCTAACTCTTGATTTTGGCTCAGGTCATGACACCAGGGTCGCAGGATCGAGCCACAGATTGGGCTCCGTGTTGAGCGTGGAACTTTTTTGAGATTCTCTCTCTCTCTCTCTCTCTCTCTCTCTCTCTCTCTCCCCCTCTGCTCCTCTCTCATGCTTGCATCTCTCTTCTAAAATAAAATTTAAAAAAAATTTTTAAAATAAAATAAAATACAGTAATCTGAATGTATCCTTAGTTGACATACTCCAAGGACAAAAAGAACTGCTTAGAAGATTTAGTTTTAGTTGGCATAATAATTCTAATCTGAATTTATATCATATCCTAATTGTAGGAGAGAACAAAGGAGTGAATATATTGATATTTTGGGAACTGAAGTTCTCTCTCTGTGGAAGAAGAAAAATGTAAATATGGGTTAGAGGAAGGAGAGGAAGAGCCTTGTGGCACTGTTTTGGAATAGGAGGTATTAATATATCAACTTATTTTTTTTAATATATTTCCTGTTCTCCCATTGAAAGGACATAGAAGCAATAGTGTCAGTGAATACACCTATTCCCCATCTCGAGAACTGTACAGGGTGTGAGATTTTGTCCTGCTTACAACTTAATAAACTAGCCTGCCATAGTTTCACGAATGCTAGCAGAACACAAGGAACTCTTGGGTTAGCAACAGAGGATTTATCACAGAAATAGCAATCACCAGAGTATCAGCATTTGTGCCAGCTCCCCAGCCCTAATTCCCACAGGACAACATGGAAAGAACCAGGTGATGTCTGTACATGCAATGGATTCTGTTGCAAAAGGACCCTGAACCTAAGGAATCCAAATATTATAGAATGAGAAGACTATCTTGCAGATATTTCCATTCCATTCTACATAATTCACCCCAGAGGACATTAGTTTTACTATATTGGACAGTAAGCAAACTAGTCTTTATCTCTACCTTCTAAGGCTGTTCACTACATAAACATCCTTGAAAAAAGAGTCTAGAACAAAAGGCAATTACAGCATCACTCACAAGATGTACAGAAACATGAGAGAACCATGGAGAATTGTCTCCCAACACCCAGATCTTGCTGTCTAAATGTCACTCCCCACTTAAAAAAAAAAAGACCACTTTGATAAATGGCTGATTATAAGTTTGGGGCAGGAAAAGCGCAGGTGAGTCTGGAATGTCTTAGTGTGTCAGAAAGTAAGGGAAGGCTGAAAAATTGATGAATACATTCAAAGGAACACAGGAGCTAAGACAATTTGAGCATCAAAAAGAGTAAGTACAGGGGCACCTGGGTGGCTCAGTCAGTTGATCATCCAACTTTGGCTCAGGTCATGATCTCACTGTCCGTGAGTTCAAACCCCACGTGGGGCTCTGTGCTGACAGCTTGGAGCCTAGAGCCTGCTTCAGATTCTGTGTCTCCCTCTCTCTCTGCCCCTCCCCCACTCATTCTCTCTCTCTCTCTCTCTCTCTCTCTCTCTGTCAAAAATAATTTTTTTAAAAAATTTAAAAAAAAAAGAGTGAGTACAGGGGCACCTGGGTGGTTCAGTCAGTTGAGCATCCAATTCTTGATTTTGGCTCAGGTCATGATCCCAGGGTCATGGGATTAGGCCCTGTGCTGAACATAGAGTCTGCTCAAGATTCTCTTTCTCTCCCTCCACTTCTCTCTCTCTCTCCCCTGCTGACTCTCTCTCTCTCCAACAAAAATTTTATTTAAAATTTTTTTAATCTTTATTTATTTTAGAGAAAGAGAGAGACAGAGTCCACAAGGACACAGTAATCCTTTGAAAATGTGGTGGAGGGAGCTCATTTTTACAGAAGAATGCCAGCTAATAAATGAATAAGCAATGAAAGAATGAGAAAATAAATATGAATCATCAATGAATACCTGTTGGTTTATAAACTGGCCCCTGTACACAGAGGGCAATGAGAGACTGCATTGGTAATAGCTGCACAGCCCTCTCCTCTCCAAGCATCTTTCTCTTCTCTGGTACTCCTGTCCCACCCTCACCTCCCCAAATTCTAACTCTGTCTCCTCAACTCAGTATATTGTTTTTATCTGTCTTCACTCATAAATGTGCCCCCAAAATAAACATGAGCTGGATGTGATAACTACCAGCTTTCTGTGTGGCCATTGCCTTATTTCCCTTTAGATTTCATCTCATTTCCTTAATTCTCAGTTATGTGGACACATCATCTTTATTTTTACCACTTTACCTTGTCATTATTTATATTTGGACCATGACTGACTAAAAGGTACTTCACAAAGGCACAGGGGTTTTGTAGCACTTCCCTGTCTATTCTTCCCACACAGGTTCTTACACATTCTTACGGCTAACCTCACCCTCATCTCTGTGGAGCCCTTAAAGGTAGAGTGAAGAGTGGTACAGTCCATTATTAAACAACATTACTGTCAGAGGCTCACACAAACACACAGAGAACCCACAAGCATGTTCAAAACCCTTTCCCATATTCCAAGACTGAGTTATATCTTCCAACTCAAGAAGGTAGGGGTATCACTAGCAGTTTTTCTACCACTCAAATGATCCCCAGCTCCTGAAGAGGGAAGTATACGCCAGACCCCAGGGAGAGGAGCAGGTGAGAGGAGTTCTTCCCACCTGTTTTGTTCTGAGGGCTTGCACACAAAAAGGATTTGGATCCAGGCAAATGAAGCTTTATCTACCTGCCTATCATTCTGTCTGTCTATCTCTCCACACATTTATTAAATGTGTTGGATGAGAAAGCCTAAATGTGGTTTCAGTGGTTTGGGGAATGGCAAGTGTGTATCAATAGAATGTCATATAGTGGAAGTATAGATAGATGTTCCTACTAGGAGTAGGAGAGCAGTGGGAACAGCCTGAGACAGGGCACAACATGGTAGGTTTGAGCATAGAGCCAATTCCTTAAAAAGCGGCCAGGATGCCTGCTGAGCATCAAACAAGATGCCTCCACTAGTTAAGAAGATGAAAAAGGAACCAAGTGATAGAAAGTTTTTAAGGGATCTTTAAATGACAACACAGTAATATTCATTTAGGAGTACTCATTAAATATTTGTTAAGTAAACGAAAAAAAGTCAGAAATGCTAAATTGTTATAACTTTGCCATTCTGCCCCCTTAATGTCTGGAAGAAATATAAACAGGTATCGGTCATTAGCAGAAAGAAGACAATCTTACAATTCAATCATAAACACACAGAGTCCAAAGGGTACAAAACATTTTTTTACTATCTAACATAGGCTGGTGTGTACCCAGAAGCCTATTTTTCTTCCTTATTCCTACCCAGCCTCCCTGTCACTTCTCACCTATTGCATCCTTTCCCTACCAGGGACCCATCCTTCTGGTGTCTTTTGTGATCAGGACTTGCAAAGTTTTTTTTTTTTTGTTCCACTTTCTAGTGCAATAGTAGATTCTCAGGTTCTTCATAAAGAACTTATTAGTTGACTTATTAGTCAGCTATTAGTTATTAGTCAACAAATTAGTCAACAAATAAAACTGTCCTGATAATTGAAAATAATTTCAATCTATCTTTAAGCTAAAAGACTCCTCCTAAATGATAAGGTGTAAAAGAAAATAGAGGAACCTGTTCTGCCAATTAGAAAAGCCTAAGAAAGCTAATCTCTCCAGGTGAAGATCGAGATATTTCTATAATTTAAAAAATCTAAACATCTTATGTTCATAATGTCTGAGGGAGTCGAAGTAAGACTCCGCTTTATGCCTTCACCCATGTTATGTCTTTTTCCTAAGTCAGAGAGTACACAAATGGTCACCACCTCAAAGCTGCAAGGACCCTGCAGCCTCTGTTGATAACTCCTCCAGTGATGGAGGGCCCTGTCACTCTAGTGAGTGTGTTATATTGTATAAGATGCTGTGATACAACACCACAATCCTCTTTCCACACCCTCTCTGCCCCTTTTAGGAGGAAGGCATTCATTCTCCACCCTGCTGGGAATGCTGACTGGTGAGACTCTCAGCTGAGTCCCTCTTCAGAAACTGCCCTCAGCTAGAGAGTCACTTTTCTGAAATGATAAGATTTAAAAAAAGCCTATCCCTTTTGCCTAAACTCAGGGCAACTCTGCAGGATAATCCCATATCAAGCCCACAGGATTGACTGTGGACCTTGTTGACGCTGCACTGAAGTTCAACTTCTTCCTCTGCCCAGTCCTGCTCCCTTCACTCTCCCCACTGTTGATCCCAACAGCACTTTCCAGTAAACTTCCTACATGGAAATCTCCATCTCAGAGTCAGCTTCCCAAGAATCCCAGCTTGCAGTATATATTAAGTATAAATCCTCCTTCATATAAAAAATTCTCCATATCCTAATTCTAACCTCAGAAGCTGTACTGGATAAAACAATCACTGTTCCATATAATGGCCTTTCAGATATTTGAAGGCATTTATTGTATGTCTTGAGGGGAGCACTCCAACCTTTAGAGTTTGTGAGAAGGCAGAGGAACCTGATGATACAACAAGACGAAAGCCAGGAGAGTGTAGTGTCTGGGAGAGCATGCCTGCATCTGAGCTGCCAAGTACTGCTGGAGATATTTCCACCCACAGGACCCATGGGTTCCATAGACAATTTCTCATAACCAACCTTGAAAACACTTTGCATTAGTTTTCTATTATGCAAACAGTTCCTACATTAAAAAAATTACCATAAACTTGGTGTCCTTAAACAACACTCATTTATCAGCTCACCATGCTGTAGGTCAGAAGTCCAGGAGGGCTCAACTAGGTTCTCTGTTTGCGTTTCACAAAAGCAGAATCAGGGTTTCTTTTGGGTAAAATCTTAACAGGAGGGCCTGGGAAAACATCTTGTTCCAAGTTAATTCAGGTTATTGGCAGAGTTTAGTTGCTTGTATTGTAGGGCCAAGGTTCCCATTTCCTTGCTGGCAGTCAGCCAGGGCCACTTTGTGCTTCTAGAGGCCCCCACTTTCCTTCGTGAATAGTCCCTTCCGTCTCTAAATGAGCGATGTCTTGGACAGTTCTTCTCATGTGGAACTCTCTAACTTCCTCTTCTGCCATCAGTCAGAGAGAGCTTTTTGCTTTTAAGAGCAAACAAGTAGCTATAGGTACATCTCACTTTAAGAGAGTATAACATATGTAAACCCAGATTTATTATGAAAACATAATTGAATAGTGATCTATAACACTACAGACTTCTCGTAAAGGAGGAAGGGGCACCTGGGTGGCTCAGTCGGTTAAGTGTCCGACTTTGGCTCAGGTCATGATCTCACGGTCCGTGAGTTCAAGCCCCGCATCGGGCTCTGTGCTGACAGCTCAGAGCCTGGAGCCTGTTTCCGATTCTGTGTCTCCCTCTCTCTCTGCCCCTCCCCTGTTCATGCTCTGTCTCTCTCTGTCTCAAAAATAAATAAACGTTAAAAAAAATTTTTTTTTAAAAAGGAGGGAGGAGTTATCTAATAATTACAAACAAAAGATAAATTACTAAAAACTTAAGATAAAGCAGTAATTATCCAGTATAGTTACACAATAATTATTCTTATATAAAAGATTTGTAATGGGCCTTTTAAAAAAACAGGTTATCCATGTATCCTTAAATAGTACAATATTCTGCAAAACCACTTATGTATATCTGAGAATGGAAATCTAAAAGAGATCACTGAAAATTCTCACCGGTAGAATTCAGTTACTAAATTTTCTTCAAATGATTCCTTTTACATATTTATATGGGACTACCTCCTGATTCTAAAAGTTATATATATTTACTGTATAAAACTTTGAAAAACACAGAAAAGCATTAAGGAGAAAATTAAAATCACAATTCTACTTCCAGATGCAATCATTTTTAAGATTTGGTGAATATCCATCCAATTTCCTAACTTTTACATAGTTAACAAAGTCTGAATATATGGTTTTGTCTCCTAAATATTTGCTAAAGTTTAAATCATAAATATTTTCTCACGCCATTAAGCATTCTATTTAAATTTCATTTAAAAATTTTTTTTAACGTTTTATTTATTTTTGAGACAGAGAGAGACAGAGAGTGAACGGGGGAGGGGCAGAGAGAGAGGGAGACACAGAATCGGAAGCAGGCTCCAGGCTCTGAGCCATCAGCCCAGAGCCCGACGCGGGGCTCGAACCCACGGACCGCGAGATCGTGACCTGAGCTGAAGTCGGCCGCTTAACCGACTGAGCCACCCAGGCGCCCCTAAATTTCATTTTAGTAAATACATATGTTTCATTGTATGAATGGACTTTAACCTATTTAAGTATTACACTAGTTTTGCATACTTATACCTTTTACATATTTGTTATGATGACATACAGTAATGAACATGATGATCTTCATTTTTTTATTATTTCTTTAAGGTTAACTTCTGAATCAGGGCACCTGGGCGTCTCAGTTGGTTGAGCATCCAACTTTGGCTCAGGTCATGATCTCGCAGTTCATGAGTTCCAGCCCCACACTGGGCTTGCTGCTGTCAACACGCAGCCAGCTTCAGATCCTCTATCCTCCTCTCTTTCTGTCCCTCCCTTGCTCACATTTTCTGTCTCAAAAACAAATAAAATAAACCTTTAAAAGAAGATTAATTTCTGAATCAAAAGACATTTCTAGATTCTTGAAACTCTTGGACCAGGCAGAGTGTAGAGCAGAGGTGAAACAAGACAAAGGATGTACTTAAGACAGAAGGATTAAGTGAAAGTCTATATTCATTAAGAGATGAGATTGCCATCGCTCATCCTCTTTTATCCACTTGGTTCCCAGAACACTGGCAGCCAGGATTCAAGAACCTAATCCAAGAGAAAAGTCCTACATATAGTGACATTTGGAAATCCTACAACAAATAGCCAAGTCCTAACTAATAACCCTACATCTTAAAGTCTATCACTACTTAATAATTAATCTGCAATCTATAATCTATAACCAGTGATTTACCCACCATTATGGTATCAGACAGAATAATTTCACTGACCTAAAAATGCTCTGTGCTCTGCCTATTCATCTCCCCCCAGTCTCCCTGGAAATCACTGATTCTCAGTTTTGGCAATCATGAATAAAACTCCTATAAACATCACATCTTTTTACTTTCATCATAGCTTTGCCTTTTCCGGAATGTCATACAGCTGCATCATTCAGTATGTTGCCTTTTCAAATTGGCTTTTTCGCTTAATAATATGTATTTAAGATTCCTCCATGTCTTGGGGCTCCTGAGTGGCTCAGCCGATTGAGTTTCCAACTTTGGCTCAGGTCATGATATCGTGTTCATGGGTTCAAGCCCTGAGCCTGACAGCTGAAAGCCTGGAGCCTGCTTTGAATTCTGTGTCTCCCTGCCTCTCTGCCCCTCCCCTGCTTATGCTCTCTCAAAAATTAAAATAAAACATTAACAAAATTTAAAAAAAACATTCCTCCATGTCTTTTCACAGCTTCATAGCTCATTTCCTTTTATCAATGAATTATATTCCATTGTCTGGATATACCACAGTTTATTCATTCACCTACTGAAGGACATTTTGGTTGATTCCCAGTTTCGGCAATTATCAATAAAGCTGCTATAAGCATCCACGCGCAGGCTTTTTTTGTGAACATAAGTTTTCAATTCATTTGGGTAAATACTGAAGAATGTGATTGCTGGATTATATGGTAAAACTATATTTAGTTTTGTAAGAAACTTCCAAACTCTCTTCCAGAGTGGCTATACCATCTTTTATTCCCACCACCAATGAGTGAACACTCCTGTTGCTACACATCCTCATCAGTATGGTGTTGCCAGTGTTTTGGACTTTAGCCATTCTAATAGGTGTATAGTGGTATCTCATTGTTGTGATAATTTGCAATTTCCTAATGACATACGCTGTGGCTCATCTTTTCATACATTTATTTAACATCTGTATATCTTCTTTGGCGAGGTGCACGTCAGGTCTTCTGCCATTTTTTAAATCAGGTTGTCCCTTTTCTTATTGTTGAATTTTAAGAGTTCTTTGTGTATTTTGGATAAGAGTCCTGTTTCTGATATGTCTGTAGCAAATATTTCCTCCCAGTCTGTGGCTGTCCTCTCATTATCTTGACAGCATATTTTGCAGAGTTTTTCATTTTATTGAAGTCCAATTTATCAATTTTTTTTCATGACTCATGCTTTTGGTGTTGCATTTAAAAATCGCCATATCCAAGGTCACCTACATTTTTCTCCTGTTATATTCCAGGGTGAAGTGTATTTTTAAAGCTCACAGATCCCAAAAGAGAATATGGACATTAGATTGGACAGCAGCCACTTTTTATTCGTCCTTTTCTCTGAAGACTAGAACTCAGCCTGGCACATCACAGGTAACCAATATGTTTACCAAGATTTATGAACGTATGTCGCTTCTTTAGGCAGAATTTAAATTCCCACCAACAACTGAAACCTAACTCGCCTCTCTTTCCCACTCCCTTTCCACTCTTCCTTGGGCAGCCGGAGCCACGGGGAGCCTTTCATTGCCTCCTCCACTCCTCCTCTGCTCACGGTCCTCCAAGCTGCAGGTGGTAGCTTCCTTTTCTGGGGGCGGTGCCTGGACACCGGTGTCCCTCGCCCGGGACAGCCTTACTGTCCTGGAAGGGAGAGTGAAGAGCACTAGGCGGCGAAAGAGATCAGCCTTGGACAGCCGGGCCGGAGGCACTGGCCGGCTCGTCGCGCGTGCAAGGGACCTCGAAGCGTGGTCCGACAAGTTGGAGGGGTGGAGGAACCAGGACGCGGAAGAGGGGGACCGAGGGCTTGGCCAGCCCCGGCGGAGGTGGCGGCCGACAGAGCACCCACCTGCCCCCGGGGCCTCCAGCGCCAGGGTGGCCGCGCAGCCCGCCTCGGGGCTCCAAGATCCGCGCGGGTTACCAAGAGGGCGAAGGACGGGGACAGCCGTCGCTGCACACCGCTGCCTTTCAGTCTCAGGTTTTTGAGTGTCCAAAGCTGACAGCCTTTTCTTTCAGCTCGGGGTTCCCCAGCCGCGGCCCCAGCTGTGCCCGAGGCAGGCGGCGCTGCGAGTGCCGCGGGAGAGCCCTCGCCTGTGACCTATTGTACGCTTTTTGCAGCGAGTCTCAAGTGGGCATGTTTCAGGTGGGCAGGTCCAGCATCCCCAAACCTGCCCCCCGGAACCTGGAGGACCTGGACTCTGTACAGCGCGTCCTCTTACACAGGTCAGTGCTGGGCCGGGGGGCCCGGGAAAGACCGCCCTCTGGACCGGGGGATTATGGCGAGGGGAGGGGCAATTTTCCTGCGGGGGGGGGGGGGGGGCTGCGGGAAGAGTCTTGGGATTCTTCCTGCTGTGCTGCTAGTCGCGGGAGGCCGTTGGGACCTGCACCCCACCTTTTCCAGAATTGGATGCTCCGGATCCACCCGGTCTCGCCGCTGGGAGTCTGGCCCCGGTACCGGGTTATCCACCCTCCTCCAAAAAACACCACTTTCTAAAGAAGAGAAAAAACAAGCAAAGCTGTTCTTTAAACACCTCTACACTTTCTCCAGGAAAAAATAGCTGAGAGTTTCGTTTGGAATTTGGTTGTGATTGGAGTTAGAATGAGTCACTTTTTAACAAATCTAAATCGTTAGCACACACACACACGCACATACACACGCCACACACGCGCGCCCGCGCGTCTACACGCAAAACTACACAAAGGAAATTTAAGAGTTCCTCTAAGAAGGATAAGAACCCCAACTTTCCGTAAACTGCTAGTGTATTAACTTACTGCTGGTACCTTCGTCCAACCGTATACTTTATGCAAAATAGACCAAAGAATATTAAATTACATGGTAACTATGATGGGTTTATAGAGCAGAAAGAAGTAAGAATCCACATGGAGAGCAAATTTTCTTTCCATTTTAAGGTTAAGAAAGGATGGATGAAATGTCAGGCACTTAATGCTGCTTTAAGTCCAGGAAAGCCGGGCCTTCTTAAGACATAATATGGGGGAAACTTTTAGAAATATATCAAAAGTATCTCTTGAATACTTTTGTGGTGAGAAAGAGTAAGTGGCCCTTAGTACATATCTGTCAGGGGGAGGTTTATGTGAGTTCTCTCATCTGTAAACGTTTCATGTGACCCTTTTAAGTCTTTGTACAAAACCATATGAGCTGTAGAAATCCTGTTCTGTTGGAAGTGTGAGTAAAAAAAGAAAGACATTGTGCAAGAAAGAAATTGGGTCTCTTCGATTTAAAAACCGTCTTCTGAAATCTGCAATTTTCCACAGTTGATTTCCTTTATCCCTCCCCCAAGAGAGCCCCTGCCATATACTATAAAATATTGTTAAATGAGTAGCTAAAAGGGGTTTCTGCTAACTTCCCAAAGACAGATCCCCCCTACATTTGATAAAATTACAGTCCAGCAGTAATCCCCCAAAACATTAACTAGAACCTCATTCACAGCATGACTTTGATAAAGCAGGGACGGGTTTTTGTTTTAAATGCTTAAGACCCTGTTGCAACAGAATTTCATATTTTAAATGTCAGGCCAAAAAATTCCAAACTGATTAACACTACAGGGTGTCAGATCCAAAGCACAAATGCATCTGAATGAACCACTGTGAAAGAATATGTTTAAACTATAGTCATCAAGACTGAAATGATTATTTCAGAAGTAAATAGTGGAGTGTTTCTGGAATAAACCTGCTCAGTATATGAAAAACTACTCTACTACTCTATCTGAATTACAAATAACTGCTCCCACATGGTATAGGAACCCATGGAATCTGAAACTATAAACGTGTTTGTCAGTATCATGGCTAATGATGCTTTATTTTTAACATGGTGTGAAAGTCTTTTTGCTTTTGCAATGTGTCATTTTCATTAGTGGTTATTATTTAATGTTTTCAAACATACTTATTAAAAAATATGAGACATCTGTAGAGGTTTCTCTTTCATTTAATGAAGCTATGTTATCATACAAGTTCCTATTTCATCAAATGTCTTTTACTTGTATATATAAATTGAGACATAGTGTAATAGAACTTAGAGAAACCAGATAACTTTTAAATCATGTTCATCTACTCACTATAGCTCTCATTGACTAGTCCAGAGCATGGCCTATTTTTTTATATCAGTTTTATAAAGTTTTTATGTTTTTCCTTTAAAATGTCCCTTGTAAGATATCCACAAAATTCTGGCAATTGCATTAAAGAAAACAATAGCCTTGAGCCATAAGAAATGTATAGACAAGAGAAAATAGCAAGATGATTCTATTTTGTTTTTACATCTTATTTTAAAGGATAAATCTTCTGAGTGTTTTTTTAATTACTTATGTATTTTCTGTTGTGAATATGGTTTTCAAAATGTAAAGCGTTAAACTGCTGTGCTTTTTTTTTTAATGTTTATTTATTTTTGAGAGAGAGAGAGAGACAGAGCTTGAATGGGGGAGGGGCAGGGAGAGAGGGAGAAATAGAATCCAAAGCAGGCTCCAGGCTCTGAGCTGTCAGCACAGCATGCCAGACGCAGGGCTTGAACTCACAAATTGTGAGATCATGACCTGAGCCAAAGTCAGCCACCCAACTGACTGAGCCACCCAGGTGCCCTTAGATTGCTGTGCTTTTGAAAGATGCTCCAGCCAAACCCAAAGTGAAGCAAAGTTGCAAACTTTTCTCTGCATGAGTGAAGTGTTAGCTACAAAATATGGTCAAGACTAAAATAACAATAGCTGGGATAAAAGACCATACTGCTTTTCGATTAAAAGTTACATATAGGTTGTCAGAGTCAGGAAAAAGCTTCAAGATTGTCTCTCAGTTACTTTTACTTAAGTAAATTAACACATATTTGTATCATCTTGATTATAAGAAGTACCCAAATGATTATATTAGGGTTCATTAGTATTTTTGCAGACTTAAAAAAAAAAAAAACAACTAGGTACAAGGCTATTGCAGTTTAAACATTCCCTTGGAGTCCTATTTCTGTTGTGCACTAGTTGTGTGACTTACAAGACTTTTGACTTGTCTATGTTTTCCTGTTCTTCCTGTAATATAAAGGGATAATACCCACTTCATTGGGTGGTGGTGTGAATTTCAGATATGTAAGTGCTGTAAAAAACTAAAGATCTGTAAAATACAAAGGATTATGTTAACCAGTGTCCTAAAAAATTAAAACAAAGCACAGAACAATAGGTATTCTTAGAGACTCTGAGAAAATTCAGCTAAGTGAGTTTTGCCCAAAGCCTAATGGCTAATATATGGGGCTGGTCCAGGCCAGAGTGCTAGTGTGTTCTAACATCTAAGCCAGCAAAGAAAATGAGCAAGAGGTGAGTCTCTGAAAATGTTTGATAACCTAAACTTCATACTTTTGCCAATAGCAAAATAGCATATTTAAAATATCTCAAATATCCAGAAGCCTCAGGGGTAAAGATGTGCCCCATTAGATAATATTCCTGATGAATAAAATATCCTTTAATAAGTTCAAAAAGTAAAAACTAAAAAAAAATACTGAAATAAAAAACATTTTTTTTTTTAAGTTTACTGAGAGAAAGAGAGACAGTGGCACACATGAGGCAGGAGGAGGGGCAGAGAAAGAGGGAGAGAGAATCCCAAGCAGACTCCTAGCTATCAGCACAGAGCCCAACACGGGGCTTGATCCCACGAACACCTCGAGATTGTGACCTTAGCTGAAATCAGGAGTTGGATGCTTAACCAACTGAGCCACCCAGGTGCCCCAAAATCAAAAACATTTAAATATAGCATATAACACACACTCCTCTATTTCTTAAAGTGTGGGACATTAGATTCCAAGGACATTTGGTTCTTAGCAACCCTGTACAGTACACAGGGATTATTATTGTCGTTTTCAGATGATGAAACTGACTTTGTCCATATTCACTTGGTTATTAGTGCCAAAATCAGGATGAGAATGTGGATTCTCTGACTGGAGGATGCATGGCACTTAGGGAATATCAAGCATTTTCACGATCTTATCAAATTACTGTAGGGTTCGGCAATGCAGTAATTTTGTTTCTTTCTTTCTTCTTTTTTTATTTTAGATGCTATTGAGGGCACTTAGCACTCATTTATACGCTATGAGTTTGGGGGGGAGTTGGTTTTTTGTAATTCTTGTGTCTGCTTTTTGTTTCTGACTTTGCTCTTCATTGGCAGATTGTCAGCCATCAACAATTTCTGCTGCTATTGTATTCCCGTTTTAAGGAGGCCTCCCTTCCTTCTGGTTGGCAGCTACTGATCTATGGCGGTAGAACATTTCATCAACTTTTTACAATGTGTAAATGAAAGTATAAAATGAGAATAACTAGGAGTAAATGAAGGGTTTGGGGTTGAGCTTTGTGCCATCTACCTCAGATACTTTTATATTTACCTCTGTGTTCTCATCTGTATTTCATTATTATTCAAATAGAGAATGCATGATTTCTATGGAACAAGTTCCAAACATTTTAACAGGCAATTCCATTTTTATAAAGGAAAATTAGAATCTTAGATCATAATCCAATTCTATAAACATTGGATTGCTGAAATGTTATTCATTTATGACTATCTCAAATTTTAAAAATCCTACATTACGATGCCTCAGTTTTTAAAATGCTGTTTTGCTGGTCTACCGAATTATTATTCATCATTTTTTAAATGATTGGGGTTGTCAGGATTACCACATCCCTCATTAATTATTTCCACATTCATAGTTAAGATGGTATTAGTTTCTAACAATGCTAAGTTCTGTAAATTTTTACCTTGCAGTTTAAAATTTTTTAATGGACATGACCTCATGTAGCCCTGTTTTCATTTACTTCTCATTGCTAGCTTCCGTTACCACTAGGCAAAGAACTTGAACCTGCCAAAAATACTAAATATTTAATTATGTTCTTATCTGGTGTATTTTATGTCAGAGTTGTGTTGTTTGCCTAATTGAGGGAGTAAAATATGAAAATAAGGACTTTATGTCATATATATATATATATATATGTATGTATTAAACTAAACATACTTAGTTCTCAGATATATATATATATATATGTATATATATATATATGTATTAAACTAAACATACTTAGTTCTCAGAGATGGCTGGCCATCTGTGTAATGGAAAATAAAAATTGAGAATATACCCCAGTCTCTTTTAAGTCACCAGCAATTGCTAAGTATAAAACAAAGTCAGTATTTTTTAAAAGGCCCTGAAAATAGCAAGTTAATCTTTTCCATTCTTCATCCTCTCTAGTATATCTAAGGTTGTTAAATATTAATTTAGTACAAATATGACATATAAAGTTAGAAATCTGATAAGCATCACACCCTGAAGATTTAAATAAGAATATAAAATGATTGCTCTTATTTTTTCTTTTGTGAAAGATCAGGAAAGTGGTATCCTTCTGGGGGTGCAGATTTTGTCTTTTAATCTAACGTATGGAAGTAGACTAGCCAAGGAAGTTAACTTAGAGACATATCTAGTGTGAAAAAGATTTTGTAAAAGATACTTTTATGTGGCACCTCTTGCTCTTGTTCAAACTTATGTAAGATGAAAGATTGAAAACAACAACAAAAAAGACCCAGTTATAACTTCCAGGAATTTGTCATTTGGTAGCAAAGATTCCTAAATAATTTACACATTAGGCAGACATACTCGTTATAAAACTTTATTAGATATGAGGGGAAGGTGGAAAGAAGAATTGTCACTGAGATAGGAAAAGAGTGTGAGAAGTCTTCTTGAAAAAGGTACTATTAGACTTGGGTCTTGAAGGAAAATGTAGCATTTCACAATGAGAGAACTGCATGAGTAAAATAAATGATCTATAAAATAGTTTTAAGTTTTATTGATACTTTATGTGCTAGGGATCTTACATACATTGACTTATTAGACCTCCAAACAGTCCTATGAAGTACATATCAATATCTGAATTTACCAATAAAGAAAGTGAAGCTTGGAGAGGTTGATTTGCTCTGTCTGCCAGGCTCAAAATCAGGAGGTGGGAGTGGTTTCTAGCCTATTGTGGAAATGGTCAGTGGGCCTGCAGATATGAAGAATTAGAACTGGGGGGAGGCTTGGGGCAGTGTTTCCCAAGTTTACCTTAATCTAGGGATCATTGAGGGGTGAGAGCATTTGTTTAAAACAGAGGTTTCTAGGGCAACTTCCCTGGAGATTCTGATCCTTTTGAGGTGGGACAGGTCTTAAAATCTCTATGTTTAACAAGAACCCCAGGGGTTCTTTTGATCTGGCAAGTTGGGCACACTTGATTAACTTGATTAATGCAGGAAATAAAGCATCTAATTCCTAATTGGTGCTCAATTGTTTGTAGAACTGGAATCTTTTTTTTTTTTTTTTTTTTTTTTTTGAGGAGACTACCTAGTTTGGAATTTATTCTCTAATGGGGTGGCGTTGAAGGTTTTTGAGCAGCGCATGAAATCATTAGCTGTTTATAGAGGAAAAAAAAAGAGTGTCATTTATATGCAGAAAATGTGGGGTTTTTTGTTAATATTTAGAATGTCTTTTTTTTTTTTTTTTTTACTTCCAATAAGATGCTTTTAAAATATTAAAATTTTTATCACTGGAGATTGTGGTGAGAATAAGTATGTATATTTTAACATGAAACAAGTATAACTATTATATTGATTCCAACTTTTTAAAAAATAATATTGTTTCTCTGATTTTAAAAGTAACTACATTTTTGGACCTCAGTGCTGATGGAAATATTTGTTTCCCTTCCTTCGGGGATCCGTTCTCTTCAAACTCCATTGCCCTCCTTCGTTTTCACCTGGCAAGGTTACCTTCTACTTACCTGAGAAAATAAACACCATTATGTATGGAGAGTGTCTCAACTTCCTGACTAAAACTGGCAAATCAGAATCCACACCTGCACCTTCGTTTAGGATCCAGTTTTAAAGAAGACATGTCAGCAAGGTCATGTCCTTCCATCTGTCTGGTAGACACCAGATTCTCCTGCCACCTCAAGGACCTCTTTTGCCCCATTATCCTGTTATGAACTAGTCCCCTGTTCTCCAGTCTGAATGATAGATAGACCTCTTTTAAGGAAAAAAAGAAAAATCTGTTGTGGATTTCCAGGAATGAATTAAACTTTTTAAAATTATAATTTAAATAAAAAGTTATAAGCTCTGTGCTCTATAGCTCTCATATAAGATAAAAACAATTTTATAAATTAATTCAAATTAAGACAAAACAATATTCAACAGCTGGTATACAACTATGAAAAAACACATTTAGAATTAATGTAATTTAAGTTGAATCTCCAGCACTCATCCATTGAGATAAAATATTATATCCTTTAACTTGTTATAACATGAATATTCCCCCTTGCATTATTCTTTGAAAATACTTCTATCATAATATTTATATTTCATATAGAAAAGTGTATTATTTAACTTTTCCCCTATTGTTGAATATTTAGATTGCTTTCAGCTTTCCACTTTCACAAACTTTATAATTGTTTTTACAACCTTTATTTTCTTAGAAAAGATCTGTAACAGTTGAATTACTAGATCCTGAGGACGAAATATAATCAAGTAGTTAATGACAGGTTCAATTTTTGTGTGGCTTGGCTGCCTTCTAGCCATGTGACCATTAAGATGAATAACCCAAGCTTCAGTTTCCTTATTTTAGTATAAGGATCTTTACTTCATAGTATGTGAATACGTAGTATAGTATATCAATAGAACAAGTAATTTGAGAAATGGCTGACTCTCAATAAAAGCTAGCTATTATTTTGTACTTAGAAAAAAAATACTTGTAGGTATTCGTAAATTACCGATAAAATTTACCAGTTTACATTTCCAATTTCAGTGATAACACTTCATCAAATTATAAAATTACAAAATGAACGTGCAGTTGATTTCACATTGCCTCTTATTTTAAGCAATTTACATTTGCTAGGGAAAACTATACAAATGTTTGCAACTGTGAAACAGTAAGAAAACCAAAGAAACATTGGAGCGTATTTACATTTACACCTAGTGGACTTTGCTTAAAAGCTTCCCTTCCCAGCACAGATGCAGAGGCCCTGTGGAAAGGTACGGAGGAGTTTCCTTTACTTCATGGGAACCCCAAGCTGAGTGCCTCTAAGGCTTTGGGCAGCTGTTCGGCTTAGAAACATAGGGCAAAGTGCAAGCTAGAAAAAGGGAAGAAAAAAATGGGTCTCCGCTGTTAATAAATTATAGTACTCTAAAGGAGCGCGTTTAGGAGACTCTAAGTGGTGAAGTTTTAGCTACTTATATTCCTCCAACTGAGACGCCCTCCTGGAAGTTCTACCTCGTTGGCTTCTTTCAGTAGCTCCCTCTCTCTCTCGGGAAAGCTTCCTCGTCTCCCTGGCAACTCAAGCTGCCACCAATTGCAGCCAAAGATTGGCGGTCACGTGGCCTTTGCCCTTTCCCTAGCGGAGACAACATGGCGGCTACGGCGAGCCATTGCTGCGAGATTTGAATTAACACTACTAGTAACTACTGCATCCTTGATGATGGCGTCTCCGGTTTCGTATGGTTCCCGTCAGAGCCCAGATGAGCTCCCTGGAGACCATTCTTCACAAGAAGATGAGGATTGCGATTATGAAGATCGGGTCAGCGACTCGGGTTCATATTCCTCAACCAGTAGTGATTATGAGTAAGATTCTTGAAGAGGGACAATTAAGTCCATTCTTTCAATCCAGAGAGTGTACACTTGGGCGGGGGGCGGGGGGGGGCGGCCTGTCAGAGTGTTGGAGTAGTTGGGATTGAGTGTTTGAGGTTCTATAATTAGTGGGATTTATTTGAGCCACATTCCAATTGTGAGGGACGTGAGCCGAAATGACGTGCCGTTCTTTGCTGTTGTAGGTTTTTTATGGTTATCAGATAAGGCTCTCCTCTTTGTGGAGTGTTCTATAATATTTAACTGTATATCTGTTAGAATGTTCACAAAACTCTTCGTTCCTATGTCAGTGTCTTCTTATCTGGTGTTATAATCTTTGTGACTTTAGTGGAGGGATACCCTACACGTTTTATAAGTCAACTATTTATTTAGATTTTTTTCCCTGTTATAAAAATGGATATATATAAAAGAACTAAAATCCACTGATAGTCTTCACCATCAAGGACAACCTCTCAGCATTTTGGGGTATTTCTGCTGTATTTTCCTACACGTTCTCATGGTTTTCTGGTTTTCTACTTAATGTCATAACATAATTTTTAAAATACAAAATATCTAAATATTATTTTCCACTTTTTAATCTTTAATAATAATGAAAAAATTATTTTGATTCATAAGACCCAGTGCCTCTTTAATTTTGAAGGAATCTATCCCTTACTGCTATGGATTAAGACCTTTTTAGAAAAGTAAATTAGTGGTAGTTTGAAATAAATGACTAATAGTGAAAAGGTTTAGGTGCCAAAACATCAAGCAATCCCATAATAGACTACAATGCACATTCAGTTTTAGGATGACATTTTAAGTGTATTTAGGAATAAATGGTTACAAGTATTTAATGTGTATTTAGGAGTAAAAGTTACTTGGCAATTATTTTCACCTATGGGTATGTAAAAAAATTTTACCATTATCGTTAAAAGCATAGGGGAAGAGCAGTCACTAATGGCTGCTTACCATACTCTAGAGGCTCAATGAGGACAGATTATATTCTTGAAGACTTGAACAGATTTTAGAGGATCAAGTATTTTGTGTAATCTGCTGTGGTCATTTAAAAAATAATTACAAAATTATGGTTATCAAGAGAGGCACTGGAAGGAAATATAGATTATGGGAAACCTTATTTGGTCTTGCTGTGGGAGTCATAGATCTTGTGAGACTCAAGCTCTTGATTTCTCTACATCTTAGAATCACACACTTTTAGCCCAGAGAGAATCTGTAATTTGCCCATGGTCACACAGCTAAATCAGTGTAGAGATTTAGGAGGCCTCATTTCGAATGTAGTACCTTGATTTTAATAGAATGAAGACAAATGAGCTAGTCCTCACTTAAATTCCTAGGAAATGAGTAATCTGGAGACCTTGTGTTAGGAAAGCTTGTTAATTCAAAGCATTTTGTAAATCAAAATACATGTGTGTATTTCATATATATATATATTTAAATGGTCATTAAGCTTTCTACATTAGTCATTCACTCATCACTCCAGATGTTCCAGTGTCTTTATCCTCCTAATAGTAAAAGTACAGTAAATCCCTTTTGTAAAATGTTTTGCTGGTCTATATTTCAAGTCCTATCAAGATTCAGATTTTATGTCTGCCCCTTCTTGATGTGTAGGTCATGGGAATTGATTTGCTGATCTGACCAGGTAGGCTTCTGTTCTGCTCCTATTTACCTATCTAATGTGCAGAGTCAGCAATGCAGAGGTGATCCTCCCAGTTTGGACAAGATCACTTCTTTTTTTTTTTTTTTTTTTTCAATGTTTATTTATTTTTGAGAGAGAGAGAGAGACAGAGCACAAGCAGGGGAGGGGCAGAGAGAAAGAGGGAGACAACAGAATCCAAAGCGGGCTCCAGGCTCTGAGCTGTCAGCACAGAGCCCAATGCGGAACTCACCTCACAAACCGCGAGATCATGACCTCAGCCAAAGTCAGACGCCTAACCAACGGAGCGACCCAGGGGTCCCAAGGACAAGATCACTTTTTGATCAAAGGCATTGGGATGTGAACTTAATCTTTGTCATCGAAGCTAAGAGATCCGAATTGCCCATTGTTTTTCATTGCCTACATGGATGATATTGAACAAGTATGCTAGGGATGCCTGGGTGGCCCAGTTGGTTAAAACATCTGACTTCGGCTCAGGTAACCATCTCGCGGTTCCTGAGCTCGAGCCCTGCATCGGGCTCTGAGCTGACAGCTCAGAGCCTGGAGCCTGCTTTGGATTCTGTGTCTCCCTCTCTCTCTGCCCCTCCCCTGCTCATGCTCCATCTCTCTTTCTCTCAAAAATAAATAATAAACATTAAAAATTTTTTTTCAAAGGAAGTTTATGCTAGTTGTTTATTCATATAAAATATTCTTAACTTTCAGTGTCCTAATAGTTAATTATTGCATATTCTTTCTGGTAATTATTATTTCATACATGCTTTCTAACCAAAAACCAGTTTGAGCTGCATGTGATTGTTAATACAGAATAAGGTGATCATTTTGGGGATAAAATTACTTTAGGGTATGTTCTGGTGAAGTACTTTTAGTAAGTTTGTTTAAGACTTATATAAGAGGACAATTTTAGATTAGAAAACACATTGGCAAGTCCCTGAGGATACTTCAGAGATAATACTGGTAGATGAGTTGAGGAAATCAATGACTAGTTTTGGTATTGAAACAATGGAAATCATACATTTACTTTTAATAATGCCAAGTTCCTTTCCTGTGGTTTTCTTCTCTTTTAACTGTTTTGATCTGTACACACCTATTTTCAGAAATACTACAAATTCTGTTTCCTTCCTTCTTTTCATTTGGCTTATTTGTTTTGTTTCTTAAATTCCACATATGACTGAAATCTTATGGTATTTGTCTTTCCCTGACTTACTTCACTTAGAATAATACTCTCTAGTTCCATCCATGTCATTGGATTTCATTCTTTTTTATGGCTGAGTAATACTATTCCATTGTGGATGTGTATGTGTGTGTATATACCAACTCTTTTTTTCCCCCTCAGATCTAAGATTAGGGTTCAGTTTAGGGCTAGAATAAGGGTTAGGGTTAGGGCCAGGGTGAGGTTATGTGCCTGTTAATCCTGCAGGTCAGAGATCTCTCCAGAGGAATGTGGAGAGGGTTAGGGTAAGGGTTAGTGTTCAGGTTTGGGTTAGAATTAGGTTTAGAGCAGGGTTAGGATTAGGGTAAGAGTATATGCCTCATACCCTGCAGTTCAGAGACCTCTCCAGAGGTTAGATTTGGTGTTGCAGTTAGGATTAGGGTAGAATTTAGGGGTTACTAGTTAGGGGTAGCGTTAGATTTAGGGTCAGGGTTAAGGTTAGGGTTTAGGTTTGTGGTTGGCATCCTTTGCTGTGGTTTTCCAGTTATTCAACTTTTGAGGCAACATTGGTTAGTACAGATTGGTCAGAGTTCTCAATTTTATAACTTAGATTTTTGTTTTTTCAAAGTGAATTTTTTGTTGTTGCTAGATTTTTTAAAAGCTTGACTTATAGAAAGAGGGATAATTTAAAAAGAGAATTTAGCTATAAAAAGCTAAGGAACTTCCACTAAAAATAAGAATAACTGGAGAAGAAGGGAAATATGTCCTTTACAGTTTTTTTCTGAGATTTTTTACCATACAATAAACTTCATGTATTTAAAGTGTACAGGAGTGCCTGAGCGGCTCAGTTGGTTGAGTGTCCAACTCTTGACTTCCACTCAGGTCATGATCTGAGTGTCGTGTGATTGAGTCCCCTGTCAGGCTCTGTGCTAAGCCTGGAGCGTGCTTTAAGATTCTCTCTCTCTCTCTCTCTCTCTCTCTCTCTCTCTCTTTCTCTCTCTCTCTCTCTCTCTCTCCCACTCTCCCAGCAGGCTGTGCACTGTCAGTGTAGAACCCAATGTGGGGCTCAGTCTCACAACAATGAGATCATGACCTGAGCCAACATCAAGAGTCAGATGCTCAACCAACTGAGCCACCCAGGTGCTCCAGAGTTGCCTCTTGTAGTAAGTTTTCTCGTCTTCATCAGAGGTTTCCCAACGTCCTCCATATCTCCAGGATGGAAAATGCTATGTATTCTAAGCGCAGTGTGGCTAAAGAGAAAGCTAAAGCCTGAATGTGCAAGCATTTCTCTGAAATCTTTGTATAGGTGACCTATTAAAGACGTGCTTTTCCTCCTTTTAATCAAACTTTTTTTTCCTGAAAATTTTCAAATATGCACAAAAGAAGAAAGAAGTCCCCTATGTGCTTTCCTTTAACATGAAAACTATCTTCCTGGTATTGAGAAGCTTTACGGGCCTTCATTTATTCTGGTTTTTATTTTAAAATTTAAAATACTAGGATAATTGTGTTAGGGTAGTGATACTACTCTGTATGATACTGTAGTGATGGATGATACATGTCATTATTCATTTCCCTAAGCCCATGGAATATACACCACCAAGAATGAACTTTAATGTAAACTGTGGATTTGGGGTAATTATAATGTATGAATATAGGTTTATCCGTTGTAACAAATGTATCCCTCTGGTGGGGGATGTTGATAATGGAGGAGGCTGTGCATGTAGGAAGAAGAAAGTATATTGGAAATCTCTGTACCATTAGCTCAATTTTGCTATGAACTTAAAATGGTTCTAAAAAAAAGAGTATACTAAATCATTTTTCTATAGTACTCAAAAGCTTGGTGGCCTCCCAAATAAATTCCATATTTGCTTTTAAAGCTGTTTTAAATCTGTCCCAAGCCTCTCTGATCTCAGTTTTGATGATCTTCCTTCTTTAAAGCTACCTATATTCTTGCTTGTCTTACCTGGGGCTGCTATTTTAAAAAAGAGCATAGACTGAGTAGCTTAAATTATTTTTTCAATGTTTATTTATTTTTGAGAGACAGAGAGAGACAGAGTATGAGTAGGGAAGGGGCAGAGAGAGGGAGACACAGAATTCAAAGCAGGCTCCAGGCTCTGAGCTGTCACCACAGAGCCCGACACAGGAGCTCGAACCCATGAACCGTGGACCTGAGCTGAAGTCAGACACTTAACTGACTGAACCACTCAGGTGCCCCTAGGCTGAGTAGATTATAAACAACAGAAATTTATTTCTCACAGTTCTGGAGGCTGGAAGTCCTAGATCACTGTTCCAGTACGGTCAGGTTCTGGTGAGAACCCTCCTCCAAGTTGTGGATTGATGACTTCTATTTGTACCCCCACATGGCAAAGAGCAGAGGGAATGAACAAGCTTTCTCAAGACTCTTAGGAGGTCATATCCCATTCACGAGGCTCCATCCTCATGGCTTCATCTACTCCTCATTACTTCCCAAAGGTCCCATCTCTATACCATCACATTGAGTGGTGGGGTTTCAACATATATATTTTGAGGGGACACAAACATTCAGTACATAACATTACTACACGGAAATATACACCCTCTCTCATACATATTGTATATACTTTCACACCTACACTTTTACCTACTTTGTTTTCTCTGAAAGACCTTTGCTTCCTATCTTGTCAAAATCATTCAGTGTCCCACTTAAGTGCTACCTTCTCCTACAGCCTTTTTTGATACCTCTTAGACTTAATTTCTCCAAACTTGACTTTCTTATAGCAGTTTTTGTTCCTCTGTTTTGGCACTTGCATTTAAGCTAGGTGATGAGCCTTCTGTCTGTCTGACATCTTTAAAAGTACAAAAATGCCCTATCAAAAAATGTTTTTGTTGGTCTATGATTTCAGGGTCAGATCTTATCTCTAAACTTAGTGATATGTAACATGCTCCATTAAGCTGAAAGAGTTGGAGGTAGGGATTGTGGTCCTGGGAACAGGGTCATTAGCATAGTTCCAATGAAGATGTGTTCATGATGTAAAAATTTATTTCGTGCAGTGAGTACACAGTGACTAGTTTACTGATTGATCCCCTTCTTTTCTCTAATATGCTTTACGTTTGTAAATGGTGACTGTGGCTAGGCTAGAAAGAATACCAGCCCATCCCAGGTTCCCCACCCCTCAAGCTGCTATGACAGATTTTAACCATTAAAATTATGGCTTTCTTTTAGAAAACAATCAAAAGACTTCATAGGTGAAAATTAGATATTGCTGGTAGGCAGAGCACAGAAAAGCATGGATAAACCAGTACTGAACAAACACCAGAGAGAAATGGTGTTCATTTGTCATGATGTTTTTATTGTGTGTGGTTTTTCTCTGTCCCTAGAATTGTCCTGCTGTGCATATTAGCACCATGTAACTATGTGTGTTGGCCACTTTGGTGTGCTTTTGCCTACTAAAAAGGAAAAAAAAAAAATTCTGTAACAGGTTTGGAGTAGTAGCAAAAGTCTGTTTTCCTTCAGGAAATGAACCAGTAGGTTTGACTGTTCATAACTTTTCTTGTGATGGCTAAGAAAATTCTAATATTACCAATTGATGAAAAATACTGACAATATAAAGACCTGAGAGATTCAATAATTTAGAATAAAAAAATTAGTATCAGTATAGAATTCTTGAATATGAATTGAGAAACTTATTTGCCTTATCTGAAGTTCATTTTCTTTAATATAGTTATGTTACAGTTTATGTAAGTGAACTTGCTTATTTGCAAATTAGCAAGTCTGTCTTTGGGAAGAAGGATTCTACTCATGTTTACTACATCCGAGCCTTGAAAACCAATTAAAGTGTTCTCAAACTTTATGAGCAGACTGAATATACAGTTATTTCTGTTTAGAAAACAAGTAGAATAAACAAAGTAATCTCACTGAAAGACACTTACACAATGACAACTTTGCAGCTTGTACCATTGGATCTCAGAAAAGAGATTAAAGCATTCTTATATTATAAAAATCTGAATTAAAGCAGCTAGAGTTAATGCCTTTTTAAAAATAAACATTTTTTGGAATAAATTTAAATTTTCAGAAAAGTTGCAAACATAGTACAGAGTTCCCATATATCCTTCACCCAGTTTCCCCTGATGTTAACATCTTATACAACTATGGTATATTTGCCAACACTAAGAAATTAATTAACGTTAGTACGGTACTGTTAAATAAACTCCAGACTTTATTTGGATTTCACCATTTCTCTACTCATGTCCTTTTTCTGTTCTAGGATCTAATCCAGGGTAGCATATTGCATTTAGTTATTAAGTGTCCCTAGTTTCTTTTGGTCTGTGACAGTTTCTTAGTTGTTCCTTGTTTTTCATAACCTGCATCACTTGGTTAAGGTAATGTCTGCAAGGTTTCATCACTGTGAAGTTACTATTTCTCACTTTCCATACTCTCTTCTTTGGAAGCATGTCACTAAGTCCTGTTCACGTTAAAGGGGAGGAAAGATTAAGCTCCATCTCCTGGAGTAGGGAGTATAAACATATAACAATAATTTCTTTAATTTTGTTATGAATAACACACACACACACACACACACACACACACGTATACATACATATACACCACATCTTCTTTATCCACTTATTGGTTGATGGACATTTGGACTCTACATAATTTGGCTATTGTTGATAATGCTGCTATAAACATTGGGGTGCATATATCCCTTCAAATCTGCATTTTTGTATCCTTTGGGTTAATACCTAGTAGTGCAGTTGCTGGATTGTAGGGTAATTCTGTTTTTAACTTGAGGAACCTCCATACTGTTTTCCAGAGTGGATGTACCAATTTGCATCCACCAACCGTGTAAGAGGGTTCCCCTTTCTCCATATCCTCGCCAACATCTGTTATTTTCCTGTGTTGTTAATTTTAGCCATTCTAACAGGTGTGAAGAATATCTCATTGTAGTTTTGATTTGTATTTCCCTGATGATGAGTGATATCAAGCATCTTTTCATGTGTCTGTTGGTCATCTGTATGTCTTCCTTGGAAAAATGTCTATTCATGTCTTCTGCCCACTTTTAACTGGATTATTTGTTTTTTGGGTGTTGAGTTTGGTTAAGTTCTTTATAGATTTTGGATACTTTTACCTGATATGTCACTTACAAATATCTTCTCCCATTCAGAAGGGTGCCTTTTAGTTTTGTTGATTGTTTCCTTTGCTGTAAAGATTTTTTTATCTTGATGAAGTCTCAATAGTTCATTTTTGCTTTTGTTTCCCTTGCCTCAGGAGAAAGTTGTTACGACACAGATCAAAGAGGTTGCTGCCTGTGTTCTCCTTTAGGATTTTGATGGTTTCCTGTCTCACGTTGAGGTCTTTCAACCATTTTGAATTTATTTTTATGTATGGTGTGAGAAAATGGTCTAGTTTCATTCTTTTCCATGTTGCCGTCCAGTTATTCCAACACCATTTGTTGGAGAGGCTGTCTTTTTTCCATTGGATATTCTTTACTGCTTTGTCAAAAATTAGTTGACTGTATAATAGTGGGTCCATTTCTGGGTTCTCTGTTCTGTTCCATTAATCTCTGTGTCTGTTTTTATGCCAGTACCATACTGTCTTGATCACTACAGCTTTGTAATAAATCTTGAAGTCTGGAATTGTGGTGCCTCCCCCTTTGCTTTTCTTTTTCAAGACTGCTTTGGCTATTCGGGTAGTCTTGTGGTTCCATACAAATTTTAGGATTGTTTATTGTAGCTCTGTGAGAAATGCTGGTGGTATTTTGATAGGAATTGCATTATAGATTGCTTTGGGTAGTGCAGACATTTTAACAATATTTGTTCTTCCAATCCATGATCATGGAGTGTTTTTCCATTTCTTTGTGTCTTCTTCAATTTCTTTCATAAGCTTTCTATAGTTTTCAGCATACAGATCTCTTATCTCTTTGGTTAGGTTTAGTCCTAGGTATCTTACGGTTTTTGGTGCAGTTGTAAATAGAATCAATTCCTTGATTTCTCTTTTTGCTACTTCATTTGGTGTATAGAAATGCAAAAGATTTCTGTACAGTGGTTTTGTATCCTATGACTTTACTGTAATCAGTTCTAGCAATTTTTGGTGGTCTTTCGGGTTTTCTACATAGAGTATCATGTTGTCTACAAATAGTGAAAGTTTGACTTCTTCGCTGATTTGGATGTGTTTTATTTCTTTTTGTTGTCTGATTACTGAGGCTATAACTTCCACTACATTGTCAAATAACAATGGTGAGAGTGGGCATTCCCGTTTTGTCCCTGACTGTAGAGGGAAAGCTCTCAGTTTTTCCCCATTGAGGATGATATTAGCGTGGGTTTTTAATATAAGGCCTTTATGATGCTGAGGTATGTTCCCTCTGTCCTTACTTTGGCAACCATCAACAAGCTTTAGTTGTCCACATAGGCCATGGAGACTGTCCCTCAAGGCTTCTGCTTATGCTGTTACTTCTGCTTGGAATTCTCTTTTCCTCTTCCCCTTAACCCCCACCATACCTCCTCCCAGCAACTTACTCTTTTAGGACTTAACTTCTGTGTTTCCTCTGCTAGAAATTCTCCCCAACCTCACCCCCCTTCCCAGGCTAAACTAGGTGACCTCTATCTTGCATCTACCTTATGTATTGTTGTGAATTCTTTCTCACTTCCTCTTCCCCACAAGACAAGGGAAGGAACTGATGTTTTAATCATTATAATTCTAGTACTTTACAAGCGCCTGGCACTGTTAATTTGCTCATGATAAAATGCCCTGTGCCCCCTGTCCCCCACCTAAAAAGGTCTTTAAGTTATAGCCTAAAAATGGTTTCACATTCAAATTTTAGAGATTAAGATGAAACATCTTCATGTTTAGCATAGGGAGAAAAATATTTCTTTGGAGTCACATGTTCTAATACAAATAACATACCATATTAAAAGAGTGAGATTATAAAGCAAATAATTTCATTCATTTTTTTAAATCGATACATATCTTCATAAGTAATTGTATATAATCATGATATGTACATTGTGCCATTTTAAATTATGATACATGGTTATCTAAGTTTTTTATGGTTGGAGACATTTATTTAGAATCTTCAGAGTCGAATTGCAGAGTTATTAAATACTAATTTCTGTGGATGCAGATAGATGTGGTTAAACCAACTGATAAATGGTTAATACCTGGTGCTAAGTGGTGCCAAAATGATGCCACACATTTGATATTTGGGACTAGTTATGCCTTTTTTTAGCCATTAGTATATAGTTGAAAATTATGTATTAATGACCAACCACAAACGAGATCAGTGGTTAGTTTCAGAGTTGTGTAAGAGAAGAGTACATTTTTAGGAGGTTAATTTTCATAGTTTTTAGAGAGATAGCTAACTTTTAAAAGAACCAGAGTTGCTAATAAACACTGCAGAAACAGAAATGTCTGTTTGATGGAATGATTAGAACACAAATTATACCCTTTTACATCAGGATATTACAGCTGATGTTTCGGAAAGACTCTCTTTACATATTATATTTTTCACTGTAACCAGTTTTGCTTTTAAAAATAGCAGTTTGAAAGGTAGGGTGTTCATAACATTGAACAGGCAGGGTAGAGTTCATGATTAGGTTTGTTACCTTAAGATGAGCATTTTGTTTTTTAACGCTGTTTCAGTCATTTTAATAGCAATACTTTTGCTTTTTTCAGTGGCCTACTTCCCAGTTAAAAGGTTTTTTTTTAAGCAATCACATGGCAAATTATGTAATATGTGGTTTACTTTTCTTACTATAATTATTCACAAAAAGGAGTTTTACAGAAATTATAAGTTATGGAAGCAATCGTTACTAACTGTGATTATAAACTGGTCATTTTGAGCAAGGATTTTATGGTGAGGTGAATGTTTCTTTTTTTGGAAGTTTATTGTATAAATAAATCTTATTAATAGTGGTAGGCTTTAGCTTTCATTTAACATGACAGCCACGATGAATTATTTCTGTGCAAATACGATGTTTTTGTGTCCAGTTTCCAAATGGCTTATGTCTGGATATAATTGCATAATCAACTATTAATGTAAATTATTATCCAGTGAAATGTCTAAAGTGAACAATAACCATACAGAGGCTGAATTAAAATAATAATAAAAAATACCCTTAGATTCTAGAAGGAGGCCATTTCCTTTTTGTTTTTTTTTTTTTTTTTTTCTATCACTGGTGCCTTTTTGATCCCTGTCCTCCAACCCCACTTGAACTTCAAGACTCTACAAAAAGCATCCTAGGAAATAATGTTGATGTTTACAATAAATTAGAAATAGCAAGGAGACTTTGAAAGAATCAAAGAATTTTCACCACCTCCCACCTCTCTGTACCACCTGTGCCCAAAAGACGTAGCTATTTTTCTTATGTTGGCTGCTATTCAGATTATCTTTTCTCTTTTTCATAGTGATGTTGAACCTGAATGGCTGGACAGTGTGCGGAAAAATGGAGAATTATTTTATTTGGAATTGAGTGAGGATGAAGAAGAAAGCCTTCTTCCTGAGACTCCTACTGTGAACCATGTCAGGTTTAGTGAAAATGAGATTATAATTGAAGACGATGATTACAAAGAAGGAAAAAAGTGCGAACCTAAACTCAAGCGGTTTACGAAAATTTTAAAAAGTAAAAGCCTTTTACCCAAGCGCTACAATAAAAAAAATAGCAATGACAATGAACCAGTGTCCATTCTAAAGCATCAGTCCAACCAGAAAACAGGAGTGGTTGTCCAACAGCGATACAAAGACGTGAATATTTATGTAAACCCCAAAAAGTTAACTGTGACCAAAGCCAAAGAGCAGCTGAAGCTTCTGGAAGTACTGGTTGGGATTATTCATCAGACCAAGTGGAGCTGGAAAAAAACTGGAAAACAGGGCAGTGGAGAGAGACTTGTGGTCCATGGCCTATTGCCAGGAGGATCTGCTATGAAGAGTGGTCAGATATTAATTGGTAAGTGCTGTTGGTGAACATCTGTTCTTGTTTGCAGAGATTCATGATTAGTAATGCCTTTTGAGACAAGTGATCAAAACAGAATTATATCCAAAGTCTCAACAGATTAAGGACTGCTTGATGATATTTGGGACAGTAGTGAAATTGTTTAAGCATTGGTGTACTGCAAGGCATAGTGTTCTTTAAATAAGTACTTTGTTGAGTTGAATGTGTGTGTGCCTTGTTTAGGCCAAGGAATAGCTTAACTAATTTTTGAGTTTTGAATTATATAATTTTATTTCATCTTGGTTATATTTCCTGACAAGAAAAAGAAAATAAGTTGATTTTACAGTGATAATTTAGATTTGAATGACCTATACCCAATAGCATAAAATAATATGTAATTTATGAATAAAAATACTTTTAAATTGTATGTTTGCACTTGAGTACACTAAGTTCTTGGAGTGGTTTTAAATTGTTTCATTTGGCATATTTAGCCACAGTGATGTTATACGTAAATTTCCTTTCAAGGGTGCTTGTCATAAAATATCTCATCAATTTCAAGGGAAAAAAATAAATCCCGAAGTTATTCTGAATATATATTAAAGTGAGCATTTTGTGTTGCTAATACATTTTTAGCTGTTGGATATAATGGTTGCATCAGTAGCAACTTTATTACTTAGGGAAAGCTATATTAGTCAGATGTGAGAATATATTCTTAATGAAACTTAAAAATTATTAATAAACCTAAAAGCTGACAGTCTTTTAGGTTGACTCAGCCTATAAGATTTAGATAAAGGAACTTTTATAGATACTTTAGAAACATGTTTTTAAAATATTAAAAAAAAATTTAATGTTTATTTTTGAGAGAGACAGAGAGAGACAGAGAGAGAGAGAGAGAGAGAGAGAGAGAGACAGCACAAGTAGGGGAGGAGCAAAAAGAGAGGGAGACACAGAATCCGAAGCAGGCTCCAGGCTCCAAGCTGTCACCACAGAGGCCGATGCGGGATTTGAACCCACGAGCCATGAGAACATGACCTGAACTGAAGTAGGACGCTTAACTGACTGAGCCACCCAGGCGCACCTAAAAAATATTTCTTTAAGTCTGAGTTGCATTTGTTTGTTCATTGATTCATTAAATTTTTGAGCATCTGCTAAGTGTCAGGAATACAAAGATTACTCTAATGATCTAGTTACTCCTCTTAGGAAGCTCATACTATGGTGGAAGAGATGAGTCAGAAACAGGCAGACAGTTTCACATAGTATGAATAGTGCCATCATGGGGGTTTACGAGGATGAATCATGTAGGATGAGCATCTGTGCAGTGTGTGTTCCAAATGGTTGCAACAAGATCTCCACGTTCTCATCTTACAAAGTAATGTTGATACTCCTCCCATGGAGAGTTACAGTGTTTGTGTCACCGCCTATACCCCCTGGCGCCTGTCATGGGCCTGTGACTACAGCTCAAATAGTATTATGTGATTTCAGAGGTAGGATCATAAAAGGTGATGCAGCCTCTGCCTTGTATTCTTGGAACCTAGTTGCCATTCTGTACAGGAGCAAGGCCGGTGTACACAAAGAGGCCATGAGTAGTACTCTGGCTGAGGCCTCAGCCACCCTGCAACATCAGCTACCACACATGAGTGAAGAAGTCTTCTGGATGACTCCAGCCCCAGCTGGCTGCAACTTTGTGAGGAACCCTGAGTGAGACCCTTGGCTAGTCAACCCCAGAACCAGGAAAGATGATAAATGGTGGTTGTTGTTTTAAACAACTTAGTTTTGGGGTCATTCATTATGCAGCAACGGATAGCTGGAAAAGAAGCTAATGCATGCTTACATTCTCTCAGGTCCTCAGCTTTCTTTTTTGTAAAATATGTCTAAGTTTTATTCTTTTCATTCTATCAGAGGAGGCCAGGATTCATGCTTATGAAATCCTGCTTGGTCGTTGCCAACCACCGTAATTCTAGGTACCACGTGATGGGAAACTCCAGCTAATGTACTGTCTGTATTTATCTGGGGCCTCTGCTCGGGACCTACTTGGACTGATTTATAGACAAATCTCTAAAATTCTTTTTACTCATTCCTCTTGAAACCTAGTAGAAAGGTGGTTATGGTCAGTGAGCATGTGCTTCCATGTTTTCTTTCCCCTGATCTTCACTCCTAATACCTAGGCCTTACCTCTAGGCCTGATCTTTCTGCACCAACTGTATGGGAAGAAAGAGAATGAACTATAGAGAGGAAGAAACTACTAGGTAGTCCTGTTGTTAATCTTTAAAATAATTAAAGATACCCAGGATGCTGGTAGTGTACTTTCTGACCTGAATGTGGTTACATTGATGTGTTCAATTTTTGATCATTTATTGTTGTAACGCTACAATTTGTGCACTTTTATGCATGTGTATTGAATAACAATAAAAAGTTAGAAAAATGAGGTTCATGATTTCATTTCCATAATGGAAGCATTTATGATTTACTAATAGGTTAAAAAAATTGTCAGAATAAAATGATTATTTCATCTTTGGTGCGTAGCAAAACACTTGGTTGATAAATAAGCCCTCAAAAACATTTATTGAATAAATGCATAAACTGTAAAAAATATGTGTAGGGAAAACAATTAGATGTAAATAGAAATACAGCAAAATGCTAATAGTGTTGGGTTAGTATGGATACATTATGGTTGATTTGTTTCTCTATTTTTTCAGATTTTTAATTTTATGATTATGTTATATATTTTTAAAGTTACAAAAAAAATAAAGTTGATACTTTGGGAATAAATAATGGACTATTTTAATGTCATGGTCAGTTTGATAATCCCACAAAATGGAATTTCTCATTTGTTTCTTTCATACTTTCATTTCACACTGAAGTCTGTGGGTGAGCTCTGAGGTAACCCTATAGGCAGGAGGATCATGAAAACTTTGTCCTGGTAACGCAGTTTGCTGGGTGACTTCTGCTATTGTCTAGCTGGAGGATGACCCTCCTTTGCCTAAAGTCCATTAGCCAAGACAGTGAGACTGGTGACTCTTCATTCTGTCCTTTCAAGACAGCAGAACTCTATTCTATTCTGATTCTTCTGTACCTGGATTTGGGGGATTTTGCTGCATTTTTCAGTGCCATTTTTGCTCTTCTTACTACTGACTTGCATCTTTATTTTTTATTTTTATTTCTGAGGTTTTTTTTTTTTTTTTTTTTTTTCAACGTTTTTAATTTATTTTTGGGACAGAGAGAGACAGAGCATGAACAGGGGAGGGGCAGAGAGAGAGGGAGACACAGAATCGGAAACAGGCTCCAGGCTCCGAGCCATCAGCCCAGAGCCTGACGCGGGGCTCGAACTCACGGACCGCGAGATCGTGACCTGGCTGAAGTCGGACGCTTAACCGACTGGGCCACCCAGGCGCCCCTTTCTGAGTTTTTCTTAAAGTTTGACAGCTGATTGCTTCTTGACTACCAGTACCAGCCTCCATCCCCAGACCAAAGCAAATCCTCTTTTTGCCTACACCCTAGAAACTGCATGTCACCTTGGTGACTTTTTCTTCTTTA
Organism: Panthera uncia; assembly: GCF_023721935.1. Taxonomy (NCBI): domain Eukaryota; kingdom Metazoa; phylum Chordata; class Mammalia; order Carnivora; family Felidae; genus Panthera; species Panthera uncia. The sequence continues at coordinate 105,735,537 of NC_064811.1, forward strand.
AGATGACCCATTTTTGTTTAACTAGGTGTTTTTTTAAGGATTAGGAAGAATAGGGTTAGAGAAATCACACATTAATATTCTAGGCACATACACCCCCGCAGATTGTTTCAGTTCAACAATAACACAAAGTTTTTATTTTTTTATTTCAAAGATTTTATTTTTAAATAATCTCTCTACCCAATATGAGACTCAAACTTACAACCCTGAGGGGTACCTGGGTGGCTCAGTTGGTTAGGTGTCCCAACATCGGCTCAGGTCATGATCTCACAAATTGTGAGTTTGAGCCCCGCTTCAGGCTCTGTGCTGAAAGCTCAGAGCCTGGAGCCTGCTTCTGATTCTGTGTCTCCCTCTGTCTCTGCCCCTCCCCCACTCATGCTCAGTCTCCCTCTCTCTCTCTCTCTCTCTCTCTCTCTCTCAAATAAATAAACATTGAAAAAAAGTTAGAAAAAAACAACTTACAACCCCAAGATCAAAGGTCACATGCTGTACTGACTGAGCCAGTCAGGTATCCCTAAAATTTTTATTTTAAGCTCTTATTATGTAACTTCTAATGTTCTCACCTGTGATCACTGAATAGCTTTTTTTGTATGACATATTGTGCTATTTCTCTTTTAAATTTTTTGAAGTTTTCTTTTTTGCTTTTTAAAAATCTTTTTGAGGTATAACATACATTCATAAGATGGACAAATCTTAAGTGTACATTCAGCAAATTTTGTCATATGTATATACCTGTGTAACTGCCACCCAGATCAAGATATAGAACATTTCTAGTACCCAGAAGTCTCCATGGTGCCTCCTCCCAGTTAATGCCCTCTCCCAAAGGTAATCTGAAAGTCAAGTTTTCTATCAATAGAGTTGATTTTGCCTCCTCCTCTTTTCTTATTGTTTTATTTTGCCTCTTCTTGAACTTCATATAAATAGAAATATATGGTATGCATTCCCGTGTGTTTATTTTCTTTATTATAATCTGTGAGAAATATCCAAGTTGTTGCTATATAGTATTCCATTGGAATGTACACTATTATATTTCATTTCACTGTTGATGGACATTCTGGTTGTTTCCAGTTAAAACATTTGAAGTACTTTTTTTTTTTTTAAACCAAACGGGTTTTTTTAATGTTTATTTATTTATTTTGAGAGTGAGAGAAAGAGAATATGTTAGTGCACATGAACAGGGGAGGAAAGGCAGAGAAGGAGAGAGAAATTCCCAAGCAGGCTCTGCACTGTCAGAGCCCCATGTGGAGCTCGATCTCATGAATCATGAGATCATGATCTGAGCCAAAATCAAAAGTCAGACACCTAGCCAACTGAGCTACCCAGGCACCCCTGATGTGCTTTTTTAAAAAGATGGATTTTTTTTTATGAGTATATAATGGATGGTTTTATTCTTTAATATTTTGCATGTTGTTATTTGATACACATTTTTATTTTCACCTTCTGTAATACTTGCAACATTTCAATTTTCTCATTGAAGGGAACTCTCCTGTGTTTGTCTCTCCTTCCTCACATTTCTTTCCCACATTTTGCCTGTGGTACTTGACTCAGCATAAAGGAAAGAAACTGAAGCAGTGAGTTCATTGGAAAGGTAGAATTTTAGAGTTTTTAGGCCTTCCTAGAGACCTTCTCATGCAGTTAATTCCTTCTACAGCTGAGTACCAAAGGGATTACATGATTTACCCAGGAACAATGGCAGTCAGTGATAAAGCTGTGACCTACAAGTTCTGATTTCCATTCACAAAGTTCTTTTACTTGCTGTAGTGTTCACTTGAAGGGGTGGGGAAGTGCCAAAGGATTTCTCTTTGAAGAAAAAGAAAAGAAATTATTTAATCCTTTCAAAGTGTAATTTGGAAATAAGGATTAAGCTACAACAATGTACTTTTTAAACCAATTAATCCATTTTGAGACACTTATCCAAAAGAACCTAAAACAGATCTGTAAACCATGGCCTGCATGTCATATCACGCCTACCACCCATTTTTGTACAGTCTGCAAACTAAGAATGGCTTTCACTTTTTCAATGATTAAAAAAAAAAAAGAAACCAAAAGAACAATATTTTATTACATAAGAAAACTTTATGAAAGTCAGATATTAATGTTTATAAATAAAATTGTATTGGAACACAGCCACATTCGTTTATTGTTTATTGCTGCTTTCAAGCTACAGTTGCAAATTTGAGTAGTTGCTGCAACAAAACCATATGGCCTGCAGAACCTAAAGTATTTACTTATGTTGCCCTTTACAGAAGAAGTTTGCTGACCCCAAATGTAAAAGAAGGAAAAACTATGCACATGAAAACATTTATTTAAGGGGCACCTGGGTGGCTAATTGGTTAAGCGTTCGACTTCAGCTCATGGTTTGTGGGTTCAAGTCCCGTGTCGGGCTCTGCTGACAGCTCAGAGCCTGGAGCCTGCTGCAGATTTTGTGTGTGTGTGTCTCTCTCTCTGCCCCTGCCCCGCTCACGCTCTCTGTCTCTGTCTCTGTCTCTCAAAATTAATAAACTTTAAAAAAGGTAAAAAACATTTATTTAAACATTTTTTAGTAATAAAAAATAAAAAAGCATGAAAATGTCAAACTGGAGTATGGTTATTTGAATTATAATTTAATAAATGTATGTGTTATTTGACTATTAAAATTATAATCTAAAAACAGTGTGGGGCACCTGGGTGGCTCAGTTGGTTAAGCGCCAACTTCAGCTCAGGTCATGATCTCACAGTTCATGGGTTTGAGCCCCGCATTGGGCACTATGCTGACAGCTCAGAGCCTGGAGCCTGCTTCGAATTGTGTGTCTCCCTCTCTCTCTGGTCCCCGCCCCTCCCCACCTCTCACCACTGGTGCTCTGTCTCTCTGTCTCTCAAAAATAAACAAACATTACAAATAAATTAAAAATAAATGAAAACAACGAACTAACATCAGAATTCTTACGACTTGAGAGGTTTAAAAGGATGAAATTCCTTTATATCTCATTTGTGCCAATATAGGTAAAGACTAAAAATAACTTGCAAAAATAATTATGGTTACAGTGCTGGGGTCATCAACGACTTTTCCAACATTTCTGTAGTATTATTTTCTGTTTTAATGAGAAATAAAAACCTTGCACTATTTCTTTTCCAGCCTCATCAGGTAATGTGATATTTTACTTAAACTTTTTGAATGATAGTTACAGTATATGAGTCACCATTATTTAAGGATTTCTAGAATGATAGGTTAGGAGGGACCTTAATTTTCTGCTTATGCCTGCATATTATAAATGAAGGATTGGTATTGAAGCTCAAAAAATACATAGTAAAGTTAATTCTCTCAAAACTTAAGAATTTTTCAATAAATACCTTGATGGCAAATACATTAACTTGAAAGTGTAAAATGGCAGTATGATAACTATGTTTGAAAAGCCAGATTCTCTTCTCCCTGAAGTCAAATTCAGCCTAATTTAAATAACCAATTTAAATTCACAGTCTGGTCCCACACCACTGACACATACATATTTCCCAGTCTTTCTCCTCTAACAAGATTTATTGTTTTTCTCCAGCAACCTCTATGTACCTGTGTATCCAGATCTGTTCTTTATTATTTATAGTTCCTGATTCTCATTTGGTGCTTAGCCAAGACCGCTTTGTATTGTTAGGCAGGTGTATTCATTTTCATTTTGTATTGTTAAGCAGGTAATTTGTGCTGTGACAAATTACCACAAACTTAGTGGTTTAAAACAACACAAATTTATCGTCTTGCAGTTCTGGAAGTCAGAAGTCTAAGATGTGTCCTCTGGCACTAAAATCAAAGTATCCATAGGGCTACATTCCTCTGAATTCTCTAGAGTCCCTTTCCTTGGCCGGCATTCAGAGGCCACTGGAATTCCTTGCCTTGTGGTCCTTTCCTCCAACTTCAAAGCCAACAGTATAGTATCCTCAAGTCTCTCTCTGCCTCTGACCCTCCTGCCTCCTTTCTTATAAATACCCTCTGATTACATTGGGCCCACTTAGATAATCTCCCAATGTCAACATCCTTAACTTGATTACATCTGCAAAGTCCCTTTTGCCATGTAAGGTAACATTCACAGATTTCAGTGATTAAGATGTGGACAACTTTGGGAGACCACTAATCTACCTACCACAGTGGGGATTTTTAGGTAAAATAATGAGTTTTAATTTTTTCTCTTTGTAATGGTAGTATTTGTTTAATGTAGACAGTTTAGAAAATATAATTAAGCAAAAAGAGAAAAAGCACATACACCCAAAGGCAAAATTTTTATATGTAGCTTTTCTTTTTCCTGTATTTATGTGTAATAGTTTTGTATTAAAAATAATTTCTTAACGTGTGTATTCATTTTGTATATAGTATAAATAGAACAGTAAACAAACTTTGGCATTTAGTTTTTCATGGGCCTTGGTACCCTTCAGTACACATTTGATATTAAGTAGATGCTGAGAAATTGATGGATTTTCAAATGATTAATTTTACATTGAGGAACAAATTTAAGCACTGTGATAAACTGGTTTCACCTCTTTATATTTTATTTGACTTTGAATGTATCTCGATAAAATTTTCCACCAGCACAGACCATTTCTTACCTAACAATTCAAACTAATTCATGCAATTCATTTCCTTTTAGCCTTTGACAGTGCATACTAATGACTTCTGTGTCCTTGTTGAGAAAGAACTTTCCTGGAGTGTATACTGCCCACTGTAGTGATACGATGTCCAGGAAGCCTGCCATTTCTGAGTCACAGAGATACTGAGAAAAACTTGAGGAAAACAAATATCTGGGAGAGTGAGAAGTGGATATAACTCTTCTGTTATAGAAACACAAATTTTTTAGGACGCCTTCATGGTTCAGTCAGTTAAGTGTCCAACTTTGGCTCAGGTCATTATCTTGCCATTCATGAGTTTGAGCCCTGCATTGGGCTCTGTGCAAACAGCTCAGAGCCTGGAGCCTGCTTCAGATTCTGTGTCTCCCTCTCTCCCTGCCCCTCCCCTGCTATCACTCTGTCTCTCTCTCTGTCTCAAAAATTAAAAAAAAAAAAAAGAAAGAAAGAAAGAAAGAAATTTTTCTACTAAACTTTTAAAAATACTTTGTATACTATACTCACTCTAAAATTAATTTTCATACCTGTTATGATGATATATGTATGGTTCCTACTTTGAGAGCTTTGTTAAACATGTTTTCAGATGATTACTCCCTGTAACATTATCTATGTTGTCCAAGGCTGTTCACTACATAAACATCCTTGAAAAAATAATTCAGAGCAAGGACTTTTAGTGCCTTAGCTTGCAAGATATACAAAAACATGAGAGATTGATGGAGAATTGTTTACCAACACTATTATCTATATACATGTTTATTATCTGTCTTCCCCAAAGCATATGAAGTTCCATGAGGGTAGAGATTTTTGTCTGTTTTATTCAATTCTCTATCTGTAGTGCCTAGAACAGTAAATGGTACATAGTAGATGCTCAATAAATATCTGTTGGATGAATATTAATTATTTGGTCCATTTCCTAATGATATGATTGATTAGAAATGATAAAAAATAACCCTTGTATGTATATATTTCTATTAATAAAGCTCATTGGTATTTTGATATTACCTCTAATTATGTTGTAAAAGTAAATTTCCATTTTAACATTGATCTTTACTTTATGAAAGCCACCAAATTTAATAAACATACAGATTTAAAGAAAAGCCATGGAGAAGGCGATTTTTACCAAAACGTGCTGTGCATTTTGTTATGATTGGGGCCTTTGAAACAAAGGCATAGATCAATAACAGCAAATACTGCAGCATACTGAGTTATGCCACATGGATTGAATTAAAATTTTAGCTAAATTTTTTCACTGTGGGTTTAAGTGAATAGATTCAGTTTTGCTAAGTGCAGTACTTGTCCTTTGAGTTTACATAATGCTCTCAAATTATATTCAAAATGAGAATATTCATCTCTTTAAATCTCCATAGGTTGTATTTAGTTATGGCACTGTGTTGGGCTGTGTTGTCAGAAAAGAGTGGAGTGGGAGCTTACCTCTGCTGCTAATGAAGTGTATAAAAATACATAATGAGTTCCATAGACTTTGAAGAGGTCAGAATAGATGCTTTTTAATGTTCTAATTCTAGATCTTTTTGGGTTTTGTATATTCATACAACCACCTTTGTTACTCTGTTTTCAGGTGATGTCCTTGTTGCTGTGAATGACGTGGATGTGACTTCTGAAAACATAGAAAGGGTTCTGTCTTGCATTCCTGGACCTATGCAGGTATGGACAATCTTTTTCTATATTCTTTGATGAATTAAAAATAAGGACATCTTGTACTTTTTTCTTTTTTTAAGATTCTGAAAATGACCATGTATAACGTGAATTACACTTACATACTTGACTGAGGGTTTTTGTTTTTTTTTATGTTTATTTTTGAGAGAGAGAGAGTGTGAGCAGGGGAGGGACAGACAGAGAGGGAGACACAGAATCTGAAGCATACTCCATGCTCTGAGCTGTTAGCACAGATCCCAACACAGGGCTTGAACTCATGAACCATGTGATGATGACCTGAGCTGAGGTCAGAAGCTCAACTGACTGAGTCACCCAGACGCCCCTACATACTTGACTATTTTAAAAAATTTGGCTCTTGTTAACATTTTTAGCTTTTGGAGATGATTCTAAATAGAGGAGAAATATCTACAAATAAAACTCCTCCTGGGGTGCCTGGGTGGCTCAATCAGTTAAGTGTCTGACCCTTGATTTCAACTCAGGTTATGATCTCATGGTTCATGGGTTCAAGCCCAACATTGGGCTCAGTGCTGAGCATTGAGCCAGCTTGGGATTCTCTCTTTCCCTCGCTCTCTGCCCCTCCCTGGCTCGTGCTTGCTCATTCTTTCTCAAAATAAATAAATAAACTTAAAAAAATTAAACAAAAAAACTTATCCTAAGTAAGCAGGAACAATGACAATAATAAAAAGATCTATAATGACTAACCTATCATTATAACTACCATATATGTTGATGAAAATCCAATTCCTAGAAAAGTCATTTTGAACAGTCATGGAATTTTCTTTTCTCTAATTTATTAAAATCACTATTAAGTTTTTTAAAATGTGGTTTTGTTTATTTTAAAAACTATACCATTTTGTTGATTTTTTTCTGTTATCTAGTTTAACCTTATTCCCAAGCTCTTATTTAGGTATTTAGTGAATTATTTTTCATTCCTTGTAGGTAAAAATAAATCTCTTTCATAATAGTTATTTTGATAGTCTAAGCATTGACATTTTGTATCATAGATGACATTTTTAGGTCCTTAGATGAATTTTTAAAGTGCTATACTTTCTATTTATGAATGCTTTGCTCTTGTTAGTATCAGGAATTAGCTGGGGTGCCTGGATGGCTCAGTCAGTTAAGTGTCCATCTCTTGGTTTCAGCTCAGGTCATGATCTCACAGTTTGTGAGTTCAAGCTCCACATTGGTCTCTATGCTGACAGTGTAGAGCCTGCTTGGGATTCTCATTCTCTCTCTCTCTCTCTCTCTCCCTCTCTCTCTCTGTCCCTCCCTGACTTGTGAGCTCATGTTCTCTCTCTCTCTCTCTCTGTCTCTCTCTCTGTGTTTCTCTCTCTCTGTCTCTCTGTCTCAAAAATAAATAAACTTTTTTTTTTTTAAAGTTAGACTGTGGGAGAATGAAGCAACTTTCTGGATTGATCAGGATGATTTGAGATTCTGAAATATTGGCACCTACGATGAAATTCTTTATTTTCTAAGAAATAACATTTCCCTTATTTCACTTTTTTCTCTTAAAGCACACACACACCAAACATATACATGGATGCTCTGTAAAAGTAGCTATCTTTGGAAATGCAAAATGAAAGTGCTGGAATAAGTATGATAGCTAGTGACCAGCAGTGCTTAGGAATGAATAGAGAGATATCGATGGAGACAAGGTGGTGTTCGAAATATTAACAATCAGGCAGACACCAGCCATACTGCTGAAATAGTGTATACTGTTGTCTCCTTTGGTTGCCAGATGTGGACAGGTCAGCCAAGGTACTATGGTTCCTCAGGGTGCTCAGATAGCAGCTACTTACCAATCAGTAATGAAGAATTATGTATTTTAGCAACTGAAACAGCTTCACCCAAGCAAACTGGCTTTATGTCAGCCCTGGGTAAGGGCTTCTCCTTTCTTGCCTCTGTCAGTTGCCAGTGTTTGCCAGTCTTGCCACAGTTCAACCATGTCTCTTCAGTCTTCCAAAAAAGAAAAATTATGTTTACAGTGGAGTCACATACTTACGTTTAGTTGTCATTTGCAAATTCAGCTATGTGCACTCAGAAGAAAAAGAAGAGGAAGAAGTAATGATTTAAATATTTTGGTCCAGTTCCACCCACCATTTACATGTCCTCGTTAAGTGTGAAGTAGGAGTCGTGTATCTGCTCTTTGCCCAGTTTTGCGTTTTACAGCGTGAGCATCTTGCTGCATGAAGTGTGGTTCTGGATTTAAACACACACACACACACACACACACACACACACACACAGCTTTTATGTGCCAATATGTACATCTTGTACCTAAATGAAGAAATAGCAGTTTGTTTTGAAGATGGAAGAAAAACTGTTTTGAGTTGCTTGAATTTATCATATTGAGAGAATATGTTATGCTCCAGTACTCTAGCACATTCTTGCCTTTCCTAATATAAATTGAAAGTGATTTTGACACTATGTAATTTGAAAATATAGTCCCGTATTAAGATGTGTATTATTAAAATCTTTTTATTATTTAAGGAAATAATTTTTTCTTATTGTAAAGGTAATACATGTTCATTGTAAAAAAAAGAAAACATAAGGGACAAAATATTTTAAAATCCTGCCACCTGAGGATATCTAGTATTAATATTTTGGAATACTTTATTCTAATTTAACCTCTTGAGTATAAACATGTATACATTTGTTCACTTTACTAGAAGAATCGGTATTATACCTGTGTCATAGTCAAAAGCAGGCACCAGCATTTGGAACATGTCTTGAATAATGATTTAGAACATAGTTAAAATTCTTTTAACTAGAAATAATGTTTAATTGGTAAACCACGTTTTTCTTACATCATTAGTATTGAAAGTGGGGAAAACTATAAGCTTCTCTATACCAGCCATGTAAACTAGGAGGTTCAGGGAGGGTAAGAGTAGGCCTGGGAAGGGAACTAGTGTTTCTACGTGCCAGGCATATGTCGGTGTTTTGCTAATATTGTTTCCTTTAGTAGTTTCATTGATTCTTTATAACAGTCTGTAAGATGCCAGTAATTGTATTTCTATTTTACATGTGAAGAAAAAGAATCTAAGAGAGATTTAATGATTTCTCCTAGGTAGTAGAATTAATAACTCAAGGAACTGAAAGTGACTCCAGTGCACAATCCTTCCCTTTGTCACAAAGCCTGGGTGGGTCTTCACTCCTACTGGGTCAGAACTAACTGAGGTGAACTTATTCCAGAAAAAGTTGTTTTACCTGCTTTGTATCTATGGCATCTAAAACAGTTATTTAAGCAATAAGAGGAGAGGAATGCTAATTTATAAAGAATACCATAGGAGACTTTTTAGCATTTAAATTTGAAAATATCTAACAGCAACATTTTCAGCTTCTATTCAGGGTATAAAAATGGTCTGAAGGCTTCTTGTCATGTGACAGCATATGGCCTGGGAGATACCTACAATGTGGTAATGTGGTAGGATGAGGTCAGATCTCCATTTTAAAACCTTGCTCTGAGCAATTTGCCAGATTCTTCAGGGCTTCAGTTTTCTCATCTATAATCAGAGTAGATTTGAGCAAATATATCTGAGCCCAGTTCCAACTCTGCAGTTCTGTGTTTGGTTTTTGAATAAGTTCTGTTACAAATAGATTCCAAATACCAGAATGAGATCCAGAGGTGAAGCCTATACGCTAGGTAAGATATAAAAAGCCCAAATCATTTTCTTTCAAAGCCAAGTTTTAACATTCTGCAAAAAAAGTTGTCTTAGAGTGTCCAAAAATTTAACTATCATGAAAGGAAAAAAAGGCTGGAGAACTATTCTAGACTAAGGCAGACTGAAGTGACATATAACTAAATACAGTGGCTAATCCTTAATTGATCCTGGATTGCAGTGGGAAATAGTCATATTGGGACAATTGGGAAAATTTGGACACAGACTTTGAGAACAATATTGTATTGAATATTCAGATTCCTAAATGTGATCATTATATTTGGTTGTGTAGGAGAATGCCTCAGTCCTTAGTACATACATGCTCAAGTATTTAGCAATGAAACATTAAAATGTCTGCAGATAATTCTGAAGTGATTCAGTCAATTTTTTTTAAATGTTTTATTTATTTTTGAGAGAGTGCCCAGAGGGGAGGAACAGGGAGAGGGGGACAGAGGATCTGAAGCAAGCCCTGCACCGATAGCATTAAGCCTGATGTGGGACTTGAACCCACAAACCGTGAGATCATAACCTGAGCCAAAGTTGGATGCTCAACTGACTGAGCCACCCAGGTGTTCCAGTCAATATTTTTTTAGTACATAGAGTGGGAGTGAGGATGGAAGGAGAGAGGAATATTACAGAGAAGAGAAGGAGAAAGGAAATGTAACAAAATGTTAAACATTGTTGAAACTGGATGAGGAATAATACATGGGTAATTATTATATTCTTGCAACTTTTCTGTAGGTTTGAAATGTTTTAAATTAAGAAGTTGTAGGTTTGAAAAAAAGAGGTTTTAGGTATTTAAAATGACAACAAAGGTGCAAGTACCCTTCTAATTACCTACTTTTGTGATTTTGATCTCCTGCCACAGCTCTGTGCACTTATTTATTCTACAAGCACATAATTGTGCAGGTAGTATACCACCCACTCCTGGGTTGATCAGGGTTTTTGTGTCCATATTTTGCAGTTGACCAGGGTTGATTGCATTAAGCACTGGGCCATAGTTCATTTTCCTGGAGATTTGGAGGGAGCCAACTCCTTTTAAGGAGATCGGCCTGTGGAACATTAGTCCCAGACTCTTACCTCTCAAGTACTTCTTAGGACCAAGAGAGGGGGGGAAAGTTTTCTTAAAGGAGATGATATTTGGGTGGAATTTTTTAACTTTTATTATTTTCTTGTTACACAAAAGTGATATTCATATATGCTGTGGAAAGATTAGGAAATAGACTGGCAAAATTTTTAAAAATATGTATTTGGGGGCTCCTGTGGCTCAGTCGGTTAAGTGTCCAACTCTTGGTTTCGGCTCAGTTCATGATCTCACAGTTCATGAAATCGAGCCCTGAGTCACGCTCTGCAGTGACAGCCCAGAACCTGCTTGGGATTCTCCTTCTCCTTCTCTATCCGTCCCCAGCTAGCATGCTGGCTGTCTCTCTCTCTCTCTCTCTCTCTCTCTCAGAATAAATAAATAACTTTAAAAAAAAAGTGTAAACCTTCTCTGTTCTCAGAACCCAGAAGTAACCATCTGTGTTGATATTTTATTTTTAAATTTGTTCATGTTTTTATTTATTTCTGAGAGAGAGAGAGAGAGAGAGAGAGTATGAACAGGGAGGGGCAGAGAGTGGGAGACAAATTATCTGAAGCAGGTTCCGCCCTGACAGCAGAGAGCCCTATGCGGGGTTTGATTTAACTCACAAACCGTGAGATCGTGACCTGAGCTGAAGTCAGATGCTTAACCAACTGAGCTACCCAGTCTTGATATTTTTAAAGTGGAGGACTGACTTGGTCAGATTTGCATTTTAGGAATATTTCACTCTGAATGGGACTAGAGTTTAGGAAACCAGGTGACTGGCTTCACAGCAGTCAGAAGAGAGGTGATAAAGGCCTGAGCAAGGTTTTGGCTGTGGATATGGAGGAAGGAGTAGATTACATTTAAGATAATGTGAATTGAAGAGGATACTTCCTGCAGAATAAAAGGAAGTCCAAGGTGCCTTCCAGGTTTTGTCTTGAGTAACTCAGTGAGATTGTCCAAAAGAGAAGAGGATCAAGGGGAGAGAATTTGCTGACTCAGATAGACTCAATTCCTTCAGAATTTTGATGGAGGAACTTTCAAAGCTTCAGTCAGACAAAGGAGAAAGGATCAGACATGCAGATAGTAGCCAGGTGTTGTGAGAGAGACTGTGAGGGCCATAAGGCAGAAGTGAGAGACTGGTCAGCTCTTGGAGCTGCTTCAGATTCTGACAACCTCCCTCGTTCCCATCTCTGAAGAGGATGGCATGGAGAGAAAGAATTTGCTTGTTTGACAGAGGCTGAAGAGACATTGCTGGTTACATGGAAGGGTTAAAGATAGAAGTAGAGAGGGGGTAATTAAGGAAACAAGATTTTGGAAGTGACGAGTTATAGAGAGCATGTCCTTAGACCCTGAGGAAAGGCACATCATCTCCTGAACTGGAAGGAGAGGAAGAAAGAAAGAATGGGCAAATAGCACACACACACACAAATGTTTTGAGAGAGACCCATAACAAGGAATGATAAAACATGTCACAGGTTAACATCTAGGAAGGAACAACAGAAATGAAAACCCTTTTATAGGAAGTTTCATGCAAACTATTTTACATTAGATGTTTCTTAATAAAAGTATTTTTCTATAAAAAATTCTATGTATATCAACCCCTTTTTAAAAATAGCACTTACCTTTTAATTTAGTTGTCTCACCCATTTTCATTTTATCAAGGCAACCAGATATCCTGACATTTTAGAGCTACCTAACATGTAAGCTTTTCAAAATGTCTGGCCAAAGTGTAATCATCTTTGCACTTGAAGCTAACTTTACTTAAATCAGAAGAATGGTGGCTAAAATAGTTCTTAAAAGAATTTTAATGGATGGTTCTGCGGTCTGTGTATTTGTTTGAGTTTGTGACATGGTGAGGGGAAAACGTCCTTACACCACCGAAAAGAAGTGCAGTTGTTTGCCAAGTATAACATTAGTTTTCAAGTATGTCATTTTTCACTAAGCATAGCAAACTAGTCTTAAATTTTAGGTTGTTGTTGCTGCCTCGAGTAAAATTAGTGAATTTTCATTTTGAGTTTACCACCTCATTTCCTTTTGTCATTTTTGGTTAGTTACACCTGGTTTTTTGACCTCTCCACCCACAAGAATCTCAGCTGGAAAAGATGCCCTCCCTGTGCTGAAGCATGTTTCTTTCTCTGAAGACCACCTTTCTCCTTGTTCACCACTGGTATGCATATCTCTTACAGACACTCCCAACACAGACCCAGCCTGTCTCTCTGACACCTATTTCCCTAGGATGTCACTCATCATGTGCTCCCTGCAGTCAGATTTCTCCTCCCCCACTCCACTTATATATATGGCTCCTTGCCAAAGCCCACTGCTGAGGACAATCTCAAATCTCCCATCTATCCTGTCATGAGGTCTAGGTTCCGAATTTCCCCAAATTCTTAGGATTTCTCACATTTTCAAGGAACACCACCAAAGGCTCCCATATATTTTCTTTTGGACACACTTAAATTCTCAGGTAAAAGGACCCTCAACCACCAAGCCATTCACTTCAGGAGATCCTTGTTCAAGGATTTTATATGTCTATGCTTATGTTTGTATTTCTGTTTATGCAGACATATGTTGAGCATTGCCCTCTACTACAGATGCAACTCTCAGAACATAGTCTTTCAGGCCATCTAATGCTTACCTGTTGCTTTTTTGGATCAAAACCTCACACCAAAGGGGTGCCTGGGTGGTTCAGTCGGTTAAGCGTCCGACTTTGGTTCAGGTCATGATCTCGTGGTTTGTGAGTTCGAGCCCCGTGTTGGGCTCTGTGCTGACAGCTCAGAGCTTGGAGCCTGCTTCAGATTCTGTGCACCCCCCTCTCTCCACCCCACCCCTGCTTGTGCTCTGTCTTTCTCTGTCTTTTAAAAATGAATAAACATTAAAAAAAAAAAACCCTCACACCAAATATTCTTTTTCACATCCTTCTAAGATCTTTTCTAAAGCAACATCTCTTCAGCTATCTCTCACCATCATCTTAAGTTTCATCAGATAATGCTTGATTGTTCCCATATAGGATCTCTAATTTTTTATATTTTTATTTAGTTTGCCTAATATTCCCCCCCCCCACCCCCCGCCCCAAATATACCAATTTTCTATTCAGCCTTTTTTGGACACAGTGTTGTAATATCAAGAACCCATTTTTCAACATTAGGTTTATAGCAAACATGAAAAATTTAGTAAAGGTTTATCTTTTCTGTTTGGAATACAATTACATGTTTTGTAAAGAAAACCATGATTATCAGTCCTCAGGAAAATTTTATGAAGAATTTCTCCCTTCCTACTTTCAATACAGACTACTGCTGATCTTGACCTAGTTTCTGTTTACCTTAAATATATACATATTGATGAATTTAGACCTCATGTCTCTTTTCTACTTAATACCATAAATCTGAGATTTATTTTAGAAAAGATGTTTATTTAACTAAATCCACTTTAGGTAGACAGAGATAATTTGGTGCCCCTGAAATGCCGCAGACAGACAATTACAGATAAGCAAAATGGAATACAATCATAAATAGTCCTTCCTTGCTAACAAAAAAGGACATTTTTCTTTTGGAAGGTTTTATTCATCAGGACAAATTTATTTTATAGTCTAATACTAACAATAATTAGATGGGCTGGTGTGATTATGAATGAATTTTTAAAAATAATATGCTTAATATTTTTTATGAAAACATATAAATATATAAAGCTCATTTTTAAAAAGAATGACTACATATGTTGGTATTCATCACATATTTAAAGTTGGCCTTAAAAATGGTAACTCATAATAAATTATTAAAAATTAGAGATTATTTATTACTATCTTGATAATAGCTTTTAAAGATTTCCCCTCAAAATATAACTTAATGTGTACAATTTTATCTGCTTTTAAATATTGGCTAGACATTCCCCCTGCTTTATTTGGGTTTGATTGACAAATAAAAATTGTATATATTTAGGTTGTGCATGATTTCTTTTAAAGGATGCAGTGTGATGATTTAATATACATATTAAAAAGTATGTTGAGCAGACTTCTTTATTCTTGATAAGCATGAATTTATCATCTGACTTCAAATTTAACCTAATTTTAAAAGAGTCATTACACTTTAATGTTTAAATGTGAAACTTTATGGATTATTACAGTTAGAATATCCTGTTTTACTCATCTATATTCTGATAAGATTTTAAACACAGAATACTTTGTGGTTATGTAGCTTATGATGATGTCCTTACTATACCAAATTAGCTATCTCTAGTGAAAACTTCTTTTAGTCAAGATACACACTGGTGCTTCTTTAAAATGAATGAGTTATCTTTGCCCAACTCATGGCCAAACTCAACTATCTACATCTCCTTTTTCAAGGAAAGGTAATTGAGAAGTGGAAGCTTCCTTTCAGCAACTGGAATGTGGATGGCCACATTCTGGCTCTTACCAATCTTGTCAACCATGAAAATAAAACTGTCTTGATAAAACTGATAATCTTCTCAAGGTCATGGTCCGAGATCCAGCACATTGATAGTTTTCCTTGGTCTTTATTTAAAAAAATTTTTTTAACATTTATTTATTATTGAGAAACAGAGAGAGACAGAGCATGAGCATGGGAGGGGCAGAGAGAAGGAGAGACACAGAATCTAAAGCAGGCTCCCAGCTCTTAGCTATCAGCACAGAGCCCGACACTGGGCTCAAACCCATGAGATCATGACCTGAGCCGAAGTTGGACACTTAACCAACTGAGCCACCCAGGCGCCCCTCCTTGGTCTTTAATTTAAAGGACCTCAAAGAATGTCTAAGAAAAATGTTTGACTATCACCTCGCTTGAAAGGAAAGCTAATCTGGTTTTATGAAGTTCCTTTTAATCCTAAATCTTCTTTTTCCCTTCTCCAGATGAATCAGTGCCATCAGCATTCATAGTAATAGTGTTGCTGTTTTTGAAATTATGAGATCATATGAATTCTTGTTTTTCCATGGCATTTCCTTTTGTTGTCAGTAACTTAGAATACAGTGATTAAATAAATGAATTTTTGTACGCATAATTATAAATTCTTATTCAATAAATATTTGTAATAATATGTGCTAGGCTAGGAGCTAGAGATAGAAATGTAAATAGACTACATAGTCCCTTCCATAAAGAGCTCACATTCTAGGATGATATTTAGATATACTGTGTGTACCTGAATATATATGCATGTACAGACCCTTTTTTGTGAAAACTGCAGCTGACTTTCCCTTGTTGAAAAATCAACACATTGTTTAATTGTTAAAGGTAAAACTGACATTTGAGAATGCATATGCTGTGAAAAAGGAAACAACTCAACCAAAACAGAAAAAGACACAGTCGAACACAAGTGATTTAGTCAAACTTCTGTGGGGAGAAGAGGTTGAAGGGATCCAGCAAAATATCCTAAACACTCCTCATATCGTTATGTATCTCACACTACAGCTTGACTCGGAAACATCAAAGGAAGAGGTGAGTGCCTTCTCAAAAGTGCAAAGGAAAAGAATAAGGATCTTTTATAATCTTCCAGGTGAATAATAAGCACTTTTTTCAGTCATTCTGTGTCTTTATGGTTTTGGTATGTCTCTTACACAATCTTCTAATTGACAAACTTAATGAGTCCATTTATAGATTACTGAAATATTTGAATTTGTTTCTACCATCTTCTTTAAAAATTTCTATTTGAACTACTTTTTCCATAATATTTTTCTTACCTGTTATTGGTTGCTGTAGTCTTTATTTCTATTTTTTTAGTAATTGCTCTTAAAATTTTGTCATATTTATCTTAGCAGACTCTAAAGCAGTACCTTAACTCTGTTTTAAAATAATTCAAGGCCCTTGGTACACCTTAATTCCAATTTCCCCTCTTCACATACATGCTATTTTCCTCAGTATTTTTGTGCTATCACTTTTTTAAAAATTCCAGAAATTGGGTGTAATTATACTAGTGTTACTACTATTAATTATTGTGACATTTTATATATTATAAAATATGTAAGTAATACATTATAAAAATGCATATTTTATCCATTGTATTCCATACAAATGGGCCTTCTTTAAATTTACATAAATGCTTACCACTTTCTTTACTATCTTTCTTATGTCTCTGTCCTTATTTGATCATTTTTCTTCTTCTTAAGACATATATTTTAGGTATTTCTTTTTAGTGAAAGTCTCTTGATGATAAATACTTTTTGTTGTTATTTATCTGATGATGTTGTTTCACCTCATCTTGAAAGGTGCTTTATAATTATTACTACAGTGTGTTAGTCAAAATAGGCCAATCGTTGTAACAACTCTGATGTCTTAGTGGCTTAACATAATAGTTTATTTCTTATTTCAATATAAATGTTCCTGCTCATGTTGCTCCGTGGTCAGAGCCCTTCATCTAGTGGTTCCATGATTTCCAAAGGCTTCAGAGCCGTAGATCATTTTGCATCTAGTTCACCAATGAAAGAAGAGAGAAAGCATTTAATATCTCATGGGACATTTCCCGAGTCCTAGCTTAAAAATTAGAACATCACTTCTGCCCATGTTCCAGTGTCTAGAACTAGTTATATGGTCTCTCCCAATGCAAGGAGGTAAGAAAATGTAGTTTTTCTGTGTGGCTGAGAAGAAGATGAAGTTAGCGCATACTATTGCTTATTTCATTCAGGTAGAAAGTTATTTTCTCTACTGGTAGTCTTGTCTTAGTGATTTTATACTTTATTTCTGTAAGTATTTCATGTATATTCTGTGTTCTTCTGTATCCTTTATCTGCCCATTCTACCAACTCTGAGTCCTCTACGTCCTAAGACTTGTGGTGGTTTGCCTTCTTGTGTCCTTGGTGATCACTGACTAAACTTAACTGCTTGATTTTTATCTTTGGGAGTCCTGTGGTTTAAAAGTGGGAATGCCTTCCTCCAGAGAGAATTTGCTGCTTCTGCTTCTGCTTCTGCCACTGACCTAGGGTACTTCAGCCTTACTCAAGAATCCGGGTTTAACACAACGGTGCTAAGTTCAGCTTACCTACCTAGCCACTAGCTCAATACTCAGTGTCCTGACTGACACTATTGTAGGCATCAACCCTCAAAGCAACCCTGCCTCTGTCCTTCGGCCCACCACTCACCACTCCCAGCTTGCTTTGCAGTTCTGGGAAGTGGCTTGAAAGGGTATGGAGATGTCCTTCTTACATATCTAGCAGTTCAACAAGTTACGTTCGAGCCATAACTCTACTTGTTTTACAGCGTAAGGGTCTCTCAAAGCATCTAGTTTACCATAATGCTTCAAGCACAAGGGAGATCTAAAAAGTTTTTACCTAATTTACATTTCTTTGCTTTTGAAATCCTTGCAGCCTATATTCTCATTGCCAAAGCCATTTTATCCAAGGAGCGTGTTTCCTCGTCTTGCTGCTTCTTCTTTTTTTTTAAATTTTTTTCAAAAGTGTTGCTTCTTTGTATATCAAAATTTAGTCAATAATTGAAATGGAAAAGAAAGGATTTACTTATATGTATTTTTTATAATTTTCTGTGTTCTGAAAACAGAAAAACCTAAAGTTAATTATTCTGATTTCTTGCATGTATTACTAGTTAAATGAGAAATTTAACCATTTATTATATAAAAACACACAACAAAATCCTGGGTCATCCTGGAGTAGAATACTTTCTACTGAAACTTTCTAGGTCATCCTGGAGTAGAATACTGCTGAGGCCTTTTGTCATCTTTGCCTTTCTTTCCATGGGAAAGTGTGTAGATGTCTCTCAAATGAACAAGTTTCTGTCTGTTGACAGCCCTGTATCAACACTGTAATTAGGAGAGGCTTTTCATTCTTACTGAACAGAGTGGAAGCTGCTGCAAATGCATGCCACTAACAAGTGTCTAAAAAGACAGCTAATTAAACTGGTTAGAAACTGTTGAGTTTGCCAGGTCCTTAACAGTGAGGCTTTCTGGGCTGGTTGCTGCAGAGGTTGGAATAGAGACTTGTTCAAATGACTTTTTTTACTAATATGACTTAGCATACAATAAAATGTCATAGGGTCATTTAGTTTTCATGTGAGTTACATAGTTAATAACTTGTATTCTCCAAGTTATAAGATTTGAAAATTTCAAAAACTTAATCAAAGAGTATATGGTTATTTGTTTAAAGTGGTGTTTGGTATTTGACCAAATGCAATAAGTGCATTTACTAGTCAAGGTTTAACTTTACTAAATAAGCATAACAGAAGATCTTAACTGATGTTTGGCTTAATTTTTAAAGATAGGATTTTTGTAACTGTTTTACAGTAGAAATATTGCAAGAAAATTTGAGGGTTAGGCAGAGTGTATTTGGCCAACATATTCTATAGCAATTTGCATATATTGAATGTGCTTAATAAGTATAAAAAAGGTGTGTCCAGTTTATTAATTATTTGTATTTGTCATGATGTAAAAGTTGCCAAGACATGGATTCTAAATCACATAATTATTTCTTGTAACGAGAGATCAAAATAAGATGTAGAACACTCTTTAGAGAGAGAATCAAGGAAAAGATCCAAGTTAGGAGTTTGGCTTTTCAATAGTGACTGTATTAATATTTACAGATATTAAATATTAAATAGCATAACTGGGAGCTACTTTGAATTCTCTATGATTTCATATAGAAATTTTTATTTTGCCTGCTTTTAATTTAACCTGTGAGGAAAATAGCATGTTGTTTTAACAACAAAAAAGTGAGGTACAGAATGATTCATCCTTTTGTGTAAAAGGTCTAGCACAATGCCTATTCTGATTTTGAAATTTATTTTATTTTATAAAAACTGTTTGTTTCTTGGGAACATGCTTTTCTTGAAAACAAAAAAATATATATTAAGCATTTTGTGAATTATCTTATAGATCTAGTTTTTTCCATAATTTAAAATGTGCTTTCTTTTAAAGTTTAATTTGTGGTGGGCAAACCCTTTTAAGTTTAAGACAGATAAGATATTATAATATCATAATACTGCTTTCTCTCTACTTGCACTACTTTCATTTTGTATTCTTACTTTGTAAATTTAATTGTAGTACCGTCTTATGTTTGAATAAGGATTTAATGATTTCACCAAAGATGATGATTATCTTTTAAATGTCAGTAATGAAAGTAATTAAAATTAAAGACTCTTACAAGTTACATGTGGTATCCATACAGATACACTACCACAGAAGATCAGAAAATTTGAGTAATTAAATATAATAATATATTATTATTAGAATTTATTGTAAAGGAGATTAAAGTTTAAAATATTGAAATTAATTGTAATTATTCTAACTAATGAGTGTCCTACTCAGTATATATTTTGATATTATGAACAATTTTGACAGTTTGTAACTGACTTCCAAATGTAGTGTTTTAAATACTAGGTAATGTGTTAAAATTCCAGACATACTTCCTTTCTTGTGTTTGTTTGAATGAAACTTCCCCTGAAGCTGAAAGGATTCATTTTTTTGTTCTTTTCTTAATAGTACAAAGCCTGAAGTTTCCATGACAAAAGTAATGGTTGGAAAATTTGGGGGGGGGGGTTGATCACTTCTCTTTCTTTTCATTTAACAGCAGGAAATTCTTTATCATTATCCAGTTTCTGATGCATCTCAGAAACTGAAAAGTGTGAGAGGGATATTTCTCACACTCTGTGACATGTTGGAAAATGTAACTGGGACACAAGTTACTAGGTAAGAATTGATTTTTATTTAGCTTTTATTCTATTTCTTGCAAGTTCTGTACCTTGGTTCTGACAAAATACTAATACAACTACTTATTATACAAATATATTTGTATCTATAATGTAGATATCTATATAGCAGATATGATGTCTGCAGATATTTTGTTTCTTACCTAACATTTCTACCGGTCACCTATAAGGTGTAAGTTCTCAATACAGCTGTAGATCTGGGTGTTTGGCATACTTTAAATAACAAATTTGGACTAATGACATATATTGTAGCATTTATTCATGAAGGTGCTATTTCTTAAGCATGACATTATGTTGAGTCTGGGCTCTTTCATGTTTTTGTTTTGATTATTAATTTGCTAGGCAGTACTCCTGTGGTTGGTAAGAATGACTGAACACTGCATTTTTCATGTAGTTCAAAATAGTCTGTTCTACAACAATGACAGAAAAAAACACAATACACATACACTTTAAGAAGAGGAGCTAGAATGTTCCTTGTATCATCTGTGCAAGTTAACTTGATGAATAAACAACACTGATGTGAAATAATTTTTTGAAAAATAAAATATACCATATACTCAGTTATAGAGCCACACATCCCATTCAAAGTCGATTTAGTAAGCCCTGACTTTGAAATGCCACAGTTAACTTATGGGAGGAGGATGCTCAAAACTTGGTTGAGTTTTGTTTTTTGTTTTTTTAATAAAATAAATCTAGGGATTACAAACCATTTTTCTTTCTTAATATTTCAAAAGTTTTAGAAATATAAAGTTGGATTTTCTAAGGCTTTAACTTTTCCCATCTTTTGGTAAAAATGACACCTCTAAGATTCTAAAAGATAAGATCTGCAAGACAATAGCAAGAAGAATTTCCTTGTTTTCTAAATAAAAGTCATGTTTAATTCTGGGACTCATTTTCCAGACACTAGTAACTGAGGTTATATTTAATATATAAATTTGCATTCAAAAACACATGTTGAGTAAAATCATATGGTATTTGTCTTTCTCTGACTTATTTCACTTATCATAATACTCTAGCTCCATATATGTCATTGCAAATGGCAAGATTTCTTTTTTTTTTATGGCTGAGTAATATTCCATTGTGTATATATATAATCACCTCTTCTTTATCCATTCATCAGTCAGTGGACATTTAGGCTCTTTCCATAATTTAGTTGTTGTAGATAATGTTGCTTGTAGATAATGTTGCTATAA
Source organism: Panthera uncia (assembly GCF_023721935.1). NCBI lineage: Eukaryota > Metazoa > Chordata > Mammalia > Carnivora > Felidae > Panthera > Panthera uncia. The sequence continues at coordinate 105,757,365 of NC_064811.1, forward strand.
ACATTGAGGTGTATATATCCCTTTGAATTAGTGTTTTAGTAATCTTTGGGAAAATACTTAGTGCAATTGCTAGATGGTAGGGTAGTTCTATTTTTAACTTTTTGAGGAACTTTCCTACTGTTTTCCAGAGCATCTGCACCAGTTTGCATTCCCCCCAACAATGCAAGAGGGTTCCCTTTTCTCTGCCAGCATCTATTGTGTCTTGTACTGTTGGTTTTAGCCATTCTGATAGGTATGAGGTCATACCTCATTATAGTATTGATTTGCATTTCCCTGGTAATGAGTGATGTTGAACATCTTTTCATGTGTCTGTTGGCCATCTGTATGTCTTCTTTGGAAAAATGTCTATTCATGTCTTCTGCCCATTTTTTTAGTTGGATTATTTGTTTTTTGGGTGTTGAGTTTTATAAGTTCTTTATTTATTTTGGATACTAACCCTTTATCAGGTACGTAATTTGCAAATATCTCCTCCCATTCCATAGATTGCCTTTTAGTTTTGTTGACTGTTTCCTTCACTGTGCAGAAGCTTATTTTGATGATGTCCCAGTGGTTTATTTTTGCTTTTGTTTTTGTTGCCTTAGGAGACATATCTAGAAGTAAGTTGCTACAGCCAATGTCAAAGAAGTTACTGCCTGTGTTCTCCTTTAGGATTTTAATGGTTTCCTGTCTCACATTTAGATCTTTCATCCATTTTGAGTTTATTTTTGTGTATGGTGTAAGAAAGTGGTCCAGTTTCATTCTTCTCCGTGTTGCTGTCCAGTTTTCCCAACACCATTTCTTGAAGAAACAGTCTTTTTTTCCCATTGGATATTCTTTTTTTCCTCTTTGTTGGAGATTAATTGACCATATAGGTATGGGTTTGTTTCTGGGTTTTCTATTCTGTGCCACTGATCTATGTGTCTGTTTTTGTGCCTATGCCAAACTGTCTTGATCGCTACAGCTTTGTAATAAAACTTAAAGTCTAGAATTGTGATGTCTCTAGCTTTGCTTTTCTTTTTCAAGATTACTTTGGGGGTGCCTGGGTGGCTCAGTCAGTTAAGCGTCCAACTTCAGCTCAGGTCATGATCTCACGGTCCGTGAGTTTGAGCCCTGTGTCAGGATCTGTGCTGACAGCTCAGCAAAACCTTGTCTTGTTCCTGACCATAGAGGCAAATCTCTCAGTTTTTCCCCACTGAGGATGATATTAACTGCAGGTTTCTCATATAAGGCCTTTATTATGTTGAGATATGTTCTCTATAAACCTGCTTTGTTGAGGATTTTTATCATGAGTGAATGTTGTACTTTGTCAAATGCTTTTTCCTCCTCTATTGAAATGATATTTTTAAATTTTTATTAATGTGGTGTGTCACGTTGATTGATTTGCAAATATTGAACCTCCCTTGCAACTCAGGAATAAATCCCACTTGATTGTAGTGAATGATTTTTTTGTAATGTTTGTTTATTTTTGAGAGAGAGAGAGAGAGAGAGAGAGAAAGAAAGGGGGGGAGGGGCAGAGAGAGAGAGGGACAGACAGACGCTGACATCAGCAAGCCCAATGTGGTGCTTGAACCGATGAACTGGGAGATCATGATCTGAGCCAAAGTCAGACACTCGACCAACTGAGTTGAGGCAACTCGGGTGCCCCATGAATGATTTTTTTTAATGTGTTGTTGGATTCAGTTTGCTAGTAGCTTATTGAGAATTTTTGCATACACGTTCATCAGAGATATTGGCCTAATGTTCTCTTTTTTCGTGGAGTCTTTATCTTTGCAACGACACAGATAGAGCTAGAGAGTATTATGCTAAGCTAAATAAGTCAGAGAAAGACAAATACCAAACGATTTCACTCATATTTGGAATTTAAGAAACAAAACAAGTTAGCAAAGAGAAAATAAAATGAGAGAGGGAGGAAAACTAAGAAACAGACTTTTAACTATAGAGAACAAACTGCTGGTTACCAGGTGGGAAGTTGGTGGGAGGATAGGTAAAATAGGTGATCGGGATTAAGGAATGCACTTGCTGTGATGAGCGCTGGATGATGTATGGAAGTGTTGAATCACTGTATTATACACCTGAAACTAATATTACATTGTATGTTCAATTGGAATTTAAAGGATTTTTAAAATTTATTTTATGTCTTTATAAATAGTTATTTAATTTTGAAAGAGACACAAAGCACAAGTGGAGGAGGGGCAGAGAGAGAGGGAGAGAGAGAATCCCAGCAGGCTCTGTGCTGTCGACGAACAATGAGATCATGACCTGAGCTGAATCAAGAGGTGGACACTTAACCATCTGAACCACCCAGGAGCCCCAACTAACTGGAATTTAAATAAAACTTAACAAAAATTTAAAAAATATAATGATGGTAATGCCTGAAGACGATGTTAAAAAGATTAAAAAATATTAAATATAATGTCTAGCAAATAGTATGCACTTGATTGTAATAAAAAATAATAACAATAACAAATAATATGTATTAAACATTAGAGAAAATAATTAAAATAATGATATGAAAAAATATGTTGCAGGCCTCCTTTTATTTTTTATTTTTACTTTTTAAATGTTTCTTTATTTTTTTTGAGAGAGAGAGAAAGAGGATGCCCATAGGGAGGGGCAGAAAGAGAGAGGGAGAGAGAGAATCCCAAGCAGTCTCCATGTTCAGCATGGCTCCCAGCACAGGGCTTGATTTCACGACCATGAGATCACAACCTGAGCCGACATCAAGAGTCAGTTGCTTAACTGACTGAGTCACCCAGGTGCCCTCCTTTTATTTTTTTTAAACAGCTTTATTGAGACATCATTCATTTATCATACAATTTGCCCATTTAAAGCGTACAATTCGGCAACCATCACCACAGTCAATTTTAGAATATTTTCATGATACCCAAATAAAAACCTATACTGGACATTTCATGTGAATGAAATCATAATACATGCTTATTTATGACTGGCTTCTTAGGATAATGTTTTCAAAGTTCAGGCCTCCTTTTTAATCTTATTGGAAAGAAATTTTGTTTTAAGTTTCTCCATGTGGATTTGATTTTTTCTTTTTACTCTAAAGGATAGATGTTATTTTACTTGATGTTTAGATCTTGTTATTAATGATAAGATATGGATTAAACATGTGGAAAACAGTAAATGTAGGTAGAAAAACTTTTTTGTAAAACAGTAAATATGAAAATGATTATTATTTCAGGGATTCCTTAGCAACATGTACGTCTTGTATACAGTTTTAAAACTATAGTGATATTAATGTCTGAGTATAAAAAGAATCTAATATTTGTCAAAAAGCATATATACTTTTAAACTTTATTAAGACAAAAGTAATATTTCTTTTCATGTTTAAAATCCCACACACTTATCTCTATTGTAATATACAATATACATTATATTCCAAGGACTCAACCAATGAAAACTGATGTGTGTATTCTCACTTAAAGAAAAAAAAAACACTAAAGAAAAAAAAAGGAAGGGGTATATCTGGGCGACTTAGTTAAGTGTCTGACTCTTGATTTTGGCTAAGGTCATAACCTCCATTGTTCGTGAGATCAAACCCCCCATCGGGCTCTGTGCTGACAGCACGGAGCCTGCTTGAGATTCTCTTTCTCCCTCTCTCTCTCTCTGCCCCTTCCCTGCTTGCACACATGCACATGCTCTCTCCCTCTCAAAAATAAATAAACTTTAAAGCAAAAACAAACACTAAATATGTTTTCTTCACACCATCTACCCGCATTACAAGAAGGATCATACTCTGTTTTCATAGTTCTTTATTATATCTCTTTTTAGAACACATTTAATATGTTTTCCAACTTGATTGAAGTAGAGTAAATTGCATATATGTAAAATATACAATTTGATCAGTTTTGACAGAGGTGTATGATCCTGAGACCATTACCACAATGAATATATACATTATCCCAAAAGTTTCCTTGAGTACATGTTTAAATCTGACTTATATTTTGGTTCTTTGTTTAAGTACATGTGCCCCATATTGAATTATCACTTGTGAGCTGGAACCATGTTGTCCTTTCTTTGTAATTTCTCTTAATAAATAGAAATTTCTCTTGGGGCGCCTGGGTGGCGCAGTCGGTTAAGCGTCCGACTTCAGCCAGGTCACGATCTCGCGGTCCGTGAGTTCGAGCCCCGCGTCAGGTTCTGGGCTGATGGCTCGGAGCCTGGAGCCTGTTTCCGATTCTGTGTCTCCCTCTCTCTCTGCCCCTCCCCCGTTCATGCTCTGTCTCTCTCTGTCCCAAAAATAAATAAAAAACGTTGAAAAAAAAATTAAAAAAAAATATAAAAAAAAAAGAAATTTCTCTTAATAAATTCTCTTAATAAATAGGCAATCAGAAAAGATTTGTTAAATTAGCACAGTCATGGAAGCTTTCTTTTGGGAAAAAAAATAGTGTATAGTCACTTAATTTAGCAAAAGAATTTCAATACCTTTTACTGTAATGTGACTACTTTTGTTTGACCTGGAGCTTTTTATAGGTATTTAAAAGAATATTTCAGAATACATTATTGTTGTTATACAATTCCTTGCCTTTTCTGTGTGACAGATAAATGCCAAGAAACTTGTTTATTAAGCATGAGGTTCTTAAATCATACCATGTGTAATCTTTTATGAGTGACTGTTTATAATTTTATGACATGTAAAGATATTCTGACTTTATTTTCACTCTATTTTTTCTTAGCTCATCCCTTCTTTTAAATGGGAAACAAATTCATGTGGCTTATTGGAAAGAATCTGACAAGTTGTTGTTAATTGGCCTGCCTGCTGAAGAGTAAGTTGAGATCTTTGTTTACCTTAAAATCTTTTCTAATATATTGCTAACAAAATCTGTTTCATTAAAAGTATGACATTTTTGTCAAAAGGCAAACTCCTTTAAACAGTCTTATGTTGGGGCACCTAGGTGGCTCAGTCTGGTTAAACCTCCAACTTCAGCTCAGGTCATGATCTCATGGTTGGTGGGTTTGAGTCCTGCATCGGGCTCTGTGCTGTCAGCTCAGAGCCTGGAACCTGCTTCAGATTCTGTGTCTCCCTCTCTCTCAGACCCTCCCCTGCTTGTGCTCTGTCTCTTTCTCTCTCAAAAATGAATAAATATTAAAAAAAATTTTTTTAATAAAAAAATAGTCTTATGTTTTAAATATCTGTTCCACCAGTACAATTGCTACCTATGTTAATTTGATATTAAAAATATAAAAAGTGCTGGGAACACCCAGCTAGACCAATTAGTAAGAAGAAGGACTTTCAACACACTTTCTTATGAGATGTGGCCAGTGTGAAGGTGGCTGAGAGATGACCTTCTCTGCTCAAACTTTTGACAAGATCGTGGTTTGGATTTTGTGTGTTTGGTTTTTTACTGTTGGAGATTTTGGAAAATTAAAAGTCAAGGGAAAATGTGTTTGGCCCTGATGTTGAGCACCTTTGACAAAATACAGTTGACCCTTAAACAACGTGGATTTGAATTGTGCTGATCCACTTATATGTGGGTTGTTTTCAATAAATATATTAGAAGGTTTTTTGGAGATTTGTGACAGTATGAAAAAGCTCACAGATGAACTACATAGTCTAGAAATATTGAAAATTTTGAGAAAAAGTTACATACATCATGAATGCATAAAATATGTGTAGATACAGTCTGTTTTATCATTTACTACCATAAAATATACACAGATCTATTATTAAAAGTTAAAATTTATCAAAACTTAAACAAATACTTACATGGAGCTATTTGCAATTGAGAGAAGTATAAACAAATGTAAAGATACATTATTAAATCATAACTGCATAAAATTAACCATAGCACATACTGTACTACTGGAATAATCTTATTGCTATCTCCTATTGCTGCTGTTGCAGTGACCTCAAGTGTTATCTACTTACAACCCCCCGTGACGTTAATCATCTCTGTGTGAGCAGTTTGTCTTTCTAGTAAATTGCAGTAAAAAGTGATTTCTTACAGTTCTTGCATATTTTTCTTCGTGCAATAGTGTAAACCTTGAATAACACCGGGGGACCCATATGAAGTGCCACTAGTAATGCTGGAAATGCTCCCAAGAAGCAGACAAAAGTTAGGACATTACAAGAAAAAGCTAAATTGCTTGATATGTACTATAGATTGAGATCTGCAGCTGCAATTGGCCACCATTTCAACATAAATAAATCCTGCATGAGGGCCATTGTAAAAAAGGAAAGGAAATTCCTGAAGCCATCACTACAGTTAGGCCAGCAGGTGCAAAAACATTGCACTTTTTGTGAAAGATCTTTTTATCTTGTATTGAAAAAGCAATTTTTATGTAGGTGCAGGATTGCTAGAAAGAAGGCATACCTATAGACTAATATGATTTAAGAAAAAGTGGTCATGATATGACAACTTAAGGCAAAGGGAAGGTTAAGGATCTAAAGCAGGAGAATTTAATGCCAGCACAAAGGATGGTCTGACAATTTTAGAAGCAGGTTTAGCTTTAAAAATGTCAAGATATCAGGAGAAGCAGATTCTGCTAAGAGACTGCAGATGACTTCCCAGATGTCATTAAAAAAATCAGTGAGGAGGAAGGATATCTGCCTCAAGGTTTTTTGTTTTTTGTTTTTTAATGTTTATTTATTTTTGAGAGAGTGCAAGTGGGAGAGGGGCAGAGAGAGGGAGACAGAGAATCCGAAGCGGGTCCTGCAATGACATCAGCAAGCCCAATGTGGGGCTTGAACTCATGAACCCCAAGATCATGACCTGAGCTGAAGTCAGACGCTCAACCAACTGAGCCATCCAGGTGCGCCCCAAGGTTTTTAATACAGACAAAAGTGCCCTATTCTGGGAGAAAGAAAAATGTTGCATAGGACATTAGTTAAGAAGAAAAGTGAGCACCAGAATTTAAGGTGGGAAGGAATAGGCTAACTCTGTTTTGTGAAGACACAGTCAGGTTTATGATTAGGACTGCCCTTATGTATAAAGCTGCTAAGCCCCAAACCTTGAAGGGAAAAGATAAACACCAGTTGCCAGTCTTTTGGTTGTACAACAAGAAGGCCTGGGCAATGAAAATCCTTTTTCTAGACTGGTTCTGTTGATGCTTTGTCCCTGAAGTCAGGAAGTACTTCACCAGTAAGGGACTGCCTTTGAAAGTTCTTTTGATATTGGACAATGCCCCTGGCCACCCAGAACCCCATGAGTTCAGTACCAAAGATGTCAGTCTACTTGCCCCCAAACAAAACATCTCCAATTTAACCTCTAGATCAAGGGGTCACAAGGGCCTTTAGACATCATTACACATGGTACTCTATGGAAAGGATTGTCAATGCCATGGAGGGGGACCCCAATAGAACATCATGAAAGTCTGGAAGGACTACACCACTGAAGATGCCATTGTTGTTATAGAAAAAGCCACAAAAGTCATCAATCCTGAAACAATAAATTCTTGCTGGAGAAAATTGTGTCCAGATGTTGTGCATGACGTCACAAGATTTATGACAGAGCCAATTAGGGAAATCATGAAAGAGATTGTGGATCTGGCAAAAAGGTGGCAGGGCAGGGAAGTGAAGGGTTTCAATATAAAGATCTTACAAAATTTCAAGAGCTAATAGACACCACACCTGAGGAATGAACAGAAGATGACTTAATGGAGATGTGCCATCTCCACACATGGCCACATCCAGTGCCAGCAAACAAATTGACACTAGACAATCCGGCCGTAACGTTCTAATTATTCAGGACTGCTTTTGACCTCTTTTACAACACAAACCCTTCTATGATATGGGCACTAATAATAAAGCAAATGGTGGAAGAAGTTTTGATAACATATAGGAATATTTTTAGAGAAACGAAAAAGCAGAAAAGTCAGAAAGAAATTACGATATATTTCTCTAAAGTTACACCAAGTGTGCCTGCCTGTCCTACCTCCCCTTGCACCTCCACATCTGCTTATGCCACTCCTGAGACAGCAAGACCAACCCCTCCTCTTCCTCCTCTACTCAATATGAATACTTTCTCCGCCTACTCAATATGAAGATGAGGAGGATGAAGATCTTTATGATGATCCACTTCCACTTAATGAATAGTAGATAATCATTATGCCATACAGTTAATAAACTTATCTGTTGTGCATTTGTGTGTCTTCGTGCAAATCAATATTTGCAAAAATCTAATAATTGTACAGCAAGAACTGTGTCATCATCATCGTTGTATAAGTATTCATCTTGTAGAACATCACATGCAAGATTTCTGTGGAAGGGAATAGTCTATCCTTATAGAGGCATAAGATGATTGATATTTAATATAAAATAAATAATGTGTTAGTGTTCTTACTGCTTTATAACTTTGCTTTTTGCTTTTTTGCAGCAGTGTTTCCAGTATTGTGTTACGAATATAATACAGTGTGCCCTAAAAAATTTTAAATATTTACTCTCTAGTCTGTAGGCTAGGCTACCATGAAATAATACTATCAATTATACTAGGCTACCATAAAGAAATCATATTGCTCTTTCTTCATTATCAACACATAAGTTTTCTGTAAATAAATATGAATTTCTTTTTAACATCTTTTCATTTTGGGTGTCTAGTGTTAGTAATATGTGTAAATCTACAGTGTTTTGTATCGTATAAGACAGTATTGATGTAGGTACTGACAGATGATTCATCTTGTAAACAGATGATACAAACTTATGGCATCAATTTCTCTTCTTATGATTTTCTTAATAACATTTTCTTTCCTCTAGCTTGCTTTATTGTAAGAATACAGTATATAATACATACAAGATATGTGTTAATTAACTGTTATCATAAGGCTTCCAGTCAACAGTAGACTATTATTATTTAAGTTTTGGGGAAGTTAAAATTTATACTTGGATTTTCAGTTGCCTGGGGTGTAGGGACTCCTAACCCCTGCATTGTTCAAAGGTCAACTGTAATGAATATTTAACTTTAAAGTGACTTCTCTAATGGTATGTTTTATATTATTATTTTCACCTTCTTAACTTTTAATTTTAATGTATATATTATTTTTATAGTTGGAGATAAGAGCTGGATTGATGTTTATGAGTAGAATGTGAACCCAGGGACTACGTTAGGTATTTTACATTCATTCATCTCATTTAATCTTCAAAATCAGCTCCAGATGTACGTCATGATCTCTGGCCCCATCTTATAAATGAGGAAAGTAAAACCAAGAGAAGATTAAATAACTTGCTAAAGATCACAAAACTAACAAGAAGCAGAATTGGAAGTTGAAGGAGAGTCTTTCTGAATTATTTCTGAAACTACATTGCTTCCCTAATGTCATAAGACATTAAAAGCTGGGGGAGGGGGGGGGATGGGGTAGGAATATGGAGAACTGCCCCCAAGGAGAGGTTTTTAATTATTGTTAGACTAGTCTTATGTCCCTGTTCAATGATTTTTTAAAACTTGTAATTTAGATTCTTCCCTGCTTTAAAAAAAAAAAATTGACAACTTCTATTAAACTATTAACACATTTTAGTTTTAACCTTTTGGTGCATAGAACTATCATATATTATCTACCAAATAGTGATCAAATATCAAAATAAATACTATATTATGTGACTGACACAACGTTAGAGAATACCAGTTTAGATAACTTTTCTTTTGGTGTTGCCTTATGCTTCCCAAGGAAGAAAAAAGTAGACCTCAAAAAAATGCATTATACAGCTACTCTAGACATGAATATGACTATTTTCTATTATTGATGATTTTGTTAACAAGATTTCTTTCATTATATAACAGTGTATTTGTTATCTATTCCTAGGTAACAAATTACACCAAAATTTAGGGACTTAAAACAGCAGACATTTATTATCTCATAGGTGTCTTTGTGAGTCAGGAATTCATGAACGACTTAGCTGGGTAGTTCTGACTCAGGATCTGTATTGAGGTTGCAGTCAAAATGTTGTCCAGGGATACAGTTATTTGAAGGCTTAACTGAAGCTAGAGCATCTGCTTCCAAGATGGCTTACACACATAGCCATTGTTGAGAGGCCTTAGTTCCTTGCCAAATGGGTCTCTCCTGTAGAGCTGTTGGAATGTCCTCACATGTCAGCTGGCTTCCCCCAAAGCAAGTTATGGAGAAATAGATTTCTCCAAAACAGAGAAAGAGGGGAAGCTGACTTAGTCTTATAAATGATGCAGTCATTTCCACTATATACTATTTGTTAGGAGTAAGTTGCTAAGTCCAGCCCACACTCAAGGGAAGGGCAATTAAGCTCTACCTCTAGAGAGGAAGAGTAGTGAACAATCTGTTGACATGTTTTCATACCACAAACAGGAACTCCAAAGGAGACTATAGTGAAAAATTATCCAAATGATTGTGCTTTAAAGATGTCTAATTTTGGACAAAAGGTTATATGATCTGTCATGAATGTATGGTTCAAAATTTTTTTTAATTTCATTTATTTCTGTTCTAATCTTTATTTTTTTTCCTTCTATTGACTTCGGGCTTTGTTCTTCTTTTTCTAGTTCCTTTAGGATGTAAGGTTAGGTTGTTTATTTGATACTTTTTTAGTTATCAAAGTAGGCCTGTATTGCTATAAATTTCCCTCCTAGAACAGCCTTTGCTGCATCCCCAAGATTTTGACCATTGTGTTTTCATTTTCATTTGTCTCCATGTATTTCCTGTGTGTTTCAAAATGTTTAACTTGAAGGATAATGGTGCTGTGACATATACTACATGGTGATTCCCTTAACCAGCTAATTTGTATTTTTCTGACTCAAAAGAGACTATGATGAACCCTGCTAGAATACTGCCTTATGTCAATGGGTCAGATTATGAAAAAACTGAGTTGTTTTGAAAGTATGGGTTTACAAGAATTGGAGGACACTCGTTATAAATTACTTTAGTATAAAATAATTATGCTTAGACTTTTATAGTGGCCCAAACAGCAAAAGAAAGAAAACAGAAAATACAATGGTAAGCTGAAGGTAGTGTAGACAGACACAGGGAAAAGGAAGGCCCTGCTAAGGAACTGAGCAGAGGCTGCTCAGCCACATTCTGATGCTATCAGCCAAATTAATTATGCAGATAGAGACAGTTTCCAGGCAAGGTTTTACCCTGAAGCCAAAAAAAAAAAAAAAAAAAAGGCTGTCCCAGCTGAGCTGAGCTCTGAATTAAGGTTGTGCTGCATAGGGGATGCTCTAGCCAATTTCCCAGTCTTTATTACTGGGTGATGGGGATAGAAAGTGTCTACCCTAAATATTAGTCATTCCTATCCTGGGGAACTTGGTTTGATAAATTAGAATGAATTTGAAGATCCCCTTTATTCTACTCTGTACCAGATTCTTTTCCTCATCCCATCTTGTTTCACATAGCCATGAAAGATAGGAATTATTATTCTACTTTGTTCAAACTGAGAAATAGAGTATGAGAGATCATGCACAAGCACCTCCTCAGTGTCAATTAATAGGTCTTTGTATCTCTAACACTGTGCATGTGGTTTGTAATGGAAGTGGCAGGCCTGGGATTTTTCTCTTATTTGTCTTAAATGCCAGTCTATGCATTTCCTTCTTTGCCACTATGCCTTTTACGAGCAAAATGAGAAAAGTGCCACCCCACAGAAGATCAGGTCAGGTGTATAATCCAGGAACATGTGTTTTCAGAGGGGAGATCATCTTCCTGTGATGACTGCAGTGAATAGTGGGGACCCAACCAGGAAGTCATTGTGAGGTAGTAGAGAGAGTAACTTTAGAGCTAAGAAGATGGATGTCCACAGGCAGGTTCTACTCCCTTTAAGTCCTTGTACAAGTTACTTCTTGGACCTCAGTTTACCCAATGCTATAATAGCAATAATCAGACCTACTTTGTAGAATTTTTATCAGGCTACCAAGAAAACAGTTAATTCCATTTCTTTCCTCTACTTTCTTTCCCTTCTCCCATTTGTTTAGGGGTGTCTTTTGTCACAGAAGTTGGAGGTTCGGTTGAAATCTAGGTAATACTGGAAAGTGTCAAGAATTTAGCATTTTTTTCTGAGCTCGGATACCGCACTACTTTATATGCATTAATTTAATCCTCAAAATGAACCTGAGAAGGGCTTAGTGATTATTCCCCCATTTTATACATGAGGAAACTGAACCCTAAGGAGGTATAAATAATTTCCACGTAGGTAGTGATATAAAAGTCCTTACTTGACCCATGCTAGAACTCCAAGTCTAGATATCAGAGTCTTCAGTTGCTAATTCAGTGAACCATTTTACACAGCCATACTCGCAGTTGACACACAGACTTTTCACATTCCTTACATATAAAATGGAACGATGTTCTGCTTCTTTTAGATATGTATCACTTGGTTATGTTATAAGTGAACAAATGTATTTTTCTTCTTTTTAGAGTTCCTCTCCCTCAGCTAAGGAGTATGATAAAAGATGTTGCCCAAACCTTAACATTTATGTATGGTTCTTTAGATAGGTAAGTATGAATTGAATCTCAAGTTTTTTGTTTGTTTGTTTAAAAAAAAAAAAAAAAACTTTTAACCACAGAGAACAAACTGATGGTTATCAGAGGGAAGGGAGGTGGGAGGATGGGTAAAATAGATGACTGGGATTAAGGAGTGCACTTGCTGTGATAAGCACTGGGTGATGTAGGGAAGTGTCGTATCACTATATTGCATACCTGAAATTAATATAAAAGAGTGTTAACTATACTGGAATTAAAATAACTTAACAAAAAATAATACTAAAAATAATAAAGATACCAGTGCTCCTAAAAAAATGAACCTCAAGTTTTAAGCACATGATTCCAAATCACCTTTTGCATTTAATACTTTTCTTTGTTTGGCAAGTTAGTTATTTGTTTTGTTTTTTTTCTTTCTTTCTCTGATTTTCTCATCTTTTATTACTGGCTTCATTTTACAGTTCTAGGCACTTTTTCACTTGATCTATTCATTGCTTTTTCATTTTTGGTCTCATGTTAGTTTAGCAAAATAAAGTAAAATAGTGATAAAACCATAATTATATTCTGACTTGATATATTTCTATAGAAGCAAATATAAGGGCATTTCTTCAAAACAAATACAAAAAGGAGTAAGAAGATTTTAAGTTGTGTTGTTCTCTCATTATAAGACCAGTGTCAAATGCACTGTCCTAAAATGTGATTCTTCTTTCTTAAACCAATTTTTAAATTAAAAAAAAAAGCACTATTAAAATATATAAATGACACAGTAAAGATATTTAGTTTCATGTGTGTCATATGTTTCCTATACAATATGAATGCAGTATATATATTCCCTTTTAAAATATGTGTGGGCTCATGTTATGCCTATTTTCCTGCTTCTTGTTTTTTTAACATTACAGTAAAATATGATGCATCTTTCTTGATCTAAAGGAGGCAATTTGAGGTAACTTCAGGATTTGAACACATGAAATTATGGATGAAAAAAAGATTTTTCTGTTTGTGGGATTTTTTCTAAGTTCCAGTACTTCAGAGAACTAAAATGATACCTTTGCTTTCAAAGCCTTAAGAGTATATAAGTATAAAGATCCAAAACAGTTTATATGTCTTTCCAAACCACAGTGGTATTGGCTCCCTGTTTATCTCTTATGGATCTTTGTTACCACTGTTCTCAAAGCAGCCTGAAATAACTTTCTGTGACATTGGGACTGTGTAGTGTACAGAATTCTCCTCAACAAGCCTCTTAGAAGACACATCCCTCTCAAACCTAATTACTGGTGAGCCTTTTCCAAATATGTGAACTACAAAAGGCCAGGCAGCCACCAACATTGTTTTTAACTTTTACTAATAAGGAAACTTTTAACCAATGAACAGTAAGGATATGGTTGTAAACTACTTCCTTAAATTTACGCTGGGTGAGCAAACCTTGCCCTGTTTTACCTTAACTGAAGCTTTATGTTTTCATAAAAACAGAGATAATTAAAGATTAAATTCCTGAGATGAATTCCATAACTTAAGATAATCATTTGGGGTTGTTCTGCAAATTCCAAATGGACGAGGTTATGAGCAGAGGGACTCTTCATTTCTGTGAATTTCATTTTGAAATTTAGCTTTCTTTTACTTGGAAGTATCACCAAATTGGCAGCAAGTTTTAGTTTCTTCTTGTTCTAGTGAGAATTGGAAAGGCAAACTAAGATAATGAATGTGAAGATCCATTGAGTTCTTACGACCAAGAAGCAGTATGGATCCAAGATGTTGTTAATAGTCATTTTGTAGTAATTTTTAATAAGGTTTTTTCTAATTATGAAAGATATTAAAGGCCCATTATGAAAAATTATGAAAAGATTAAGAAGTCCAAAGAGTTAATTTTTTTAAGTTGTGAGCTGTTTAGTTCCTGTGAGCCACAGAAAAGTGATTATGTATTAACAAGTTTAGGGGCATCTTTGTGGCTCAGTGGGTTAAATCTCTGACTCTTGATTTCTGCTTGGGTCATGATCTCATGGTCATGAGATCAAGCCCTGCATTGGACTCCGTGCTGGGTGTGGAGCCTGCTTAAGATTCTCTCTTTTCCTCTCCCTTTACCCCTCCCCTGCTCATGCTCTCTCTCCAAAAAAAAAAAAAAAAAAAAAAAGTTTAATATTGTGACCATATTAAAGATAGATTTCCTCCACTATTCCTAGCAAAACTATCAGCAGACTCTAAACAGTCTGTCTCCAAAACATATCTCAAATCCATTCATTTCTCTCCATCCTCACTATCACCTTGAACAGCCACCACCATCTCTCACTGCTATAACAATCTCCATTCTTGCCACTTTAATAAATTTCCAGGGATATTGGCCTGTAGTTCTCTTTTTTTTCTTGGTCTCTGTCTGGTTTGGGAATCAAAGTAATGCTGGCTTCATAGAATAAGTCAGGAAGTTTTCCTTCCCTTTCTATTTTTTGGAGCAACTTGAGAAGGATAGGTATTATCTCTGCTTTAAATGTCTGGTAGAATTCCCCAGGGAAGCCATCTGGTCCTGGACTCTTATTTGTTGGGAGATTTTTGATAACTGATTCAATTTCTTCACTAGTTATGGGTCTGTTAAAATTTTGTTTCTTACCATTTGAGTTTTGGAAGTACTTGAGTTTTGGAAGTACCTCCCGTTTGAGTTTTGGAACTACAGGCCAATATCCCTGATGAAAATGGATGTAAAAATTCTCAACAAGATACTAGCAAATCGAATTCAACAACATATAAAAAGAATTATTCACCATGATCAAGTGGGATTCGTTCCTGGGCTGCAGGGCTGGGTCAATATTCACAAATCAATCAATTTGATACATCACATTAATAAAAGAAAAGATAAGAGCCATGTGATCCTGTCAATCAATGCAGAAAAAACATTTGAAAAATTCAGCATTCTTTCTTAATAAAGACCCTCGAGAAAGTCGGGATAGAAGGAACATACTTAAACATCATAAAAGCCATTTATGAAAAGTCCACAGCTAATATCATCCTCAGTGGGGAAAAACTGAGAGCTTTCCTCCTGAGGTCAGGAACACAACAGGATGTCCACTCTCACTGCTGTTGTTTAACATAGTGTTGGAAGTTCTAGCATCAGCCATCAGACAACAAAAGGAAATGAAAGGCATCATAATTGACAAAGATGAAGTCAAGCCTTTCACTTTTTGCAGATGACATGATACTATATATGGAAAACCTGATAGACTCCACCAAAAGTCTGCTAGAACTGATACATGAATTCAGCAAAGTTGTAGGATACTAAATTAATGTACAAAATCAGTTGTATTTTTATACACCAATAATGAAGCAACAGAAAGACAAACAAAGAAGCTGATCCCATTCACAATTGCACCAAGAATCATAAAATACCTAGGAATAAACCTAACCAAAGATGTAAAACATCTGTATGCTGAAAACTATAGAAAACGTATGAAGGAAATTGAAGAAGATACAAAGAAATGGAAAAACATTCCATGCTCATGGGTTGGAAGAATAAATATTGTTAAAATGTCAATACTACACTATCAACAATAGCCAAAGTATGGAAAGAGCCCAAATGTCCATCGATGGATGAATGGATAAAGAAGAGGTGGTATATCTATACAATGGAGTATTACTTGGCAATGAAAAAGAATGAACCCTTGCCATTTGCAACTACGTAGATGGAACTGGAGGGCATTATACTAAGTGAAATTAGACAGAGAAAGACAAAAATCATAGAACTTCACTCATATGAGGACTTTAAGAGACAAAACAGATGAACATAAGGGAAGGGAAACAAAAATAATATAAAAATTATATTATAATTATAGGGAGGGGGACAAAACAAAAGAGACTCATAAATATGGAGAACAAACTGAGGGTTACTGGAGGGTTGTGGGAGGGGGGATGGGCTAAATGGGTAAGGGGCACTAAGGAATCTACTCCTGAAATCATTGTTGCACCATATGCTAACTAATTTGGATGTGAATTTAAAAAAAATTTTTTTTTTAAACATCAATACTACCCAAAGCAATCTACACATTCAATGTAATCCCCATCAAAATTGCACCAGCATTCTTCTCGAAGCTAGAAACAAGCAATCCTAAAATTTGTATGGAACCACAAAAGACACCAAATAGCCAAAGTAATATTGAAGAAGAAAACCAAAGCAGGAGGCATCACCATCCCAGACTTTAGCCTTTACTACAAAGCTGTAATCATCAAGACAGTATGGTATTGGCACAAAAACAAACGCATAGACCAATGGAATAGAATAGAGACTCCAGAATTGGACCCACAAATGTAGGGCCAACTAATCTTTGACAAAGCAGGAAAGAATATCCAATGGAAAAAAGACAGTCTCTTTAACAAATGGTGCTGGGAGAACTGGACAGCAACATGCAGAAGAATGAAACTAGACCACTTTCTTACACCATTCACAAAAATAAAGTCAAATGGATGAAGGACCTGAATGTGAGACAGGAAACCATCAAAACTCTAGAGGAGAAAGCAGGAAAAAACCTCTCTGATCTCAGCCGCAGCAATTTCTTACTCAACACATCTCCAAAGGCAAGGGAATTAAATGCAAAAATGAACTATTGGGACCTCTTCAAGGTAAAAAGCTTCTGCACAGCAAAGGAAACAATCAACAAAAGTAAAAGGCAACTGATGGAATGGGAAAAGATATTTGCAAATGACATATCAGACAAAGGGCTAGTATCCAAAATCTATAAAGAACTCTCCAAACTCCACACCCAAAAAACAAATAATCCAGTGAAGAAATGGGCAGAAAACACGAATAGACACTTTTCTAAAGAAGACATCCAGAGGACCAACAGGACATGAAAAGATGCTCAACATCACTCCTTATCAGGGAAATATAAATCAAAACCACACTGAGATACCACCTCACTCTGGTCAGAGTGGCTAAAATGAACAAATCAGGAGACTATGGATGCTGGAGAGGATGTGGAGAAACGAGAACCCTCTTGCACTCTGGAAAAGAGTGTGGAGGTTCCTCAAAAAATTAAAAATAGACCTCCCCTATGACCCAGCAGTAGCACTGCTAGGAATTTACCCAAGGGATACAGGAGTGCTGATGCATAGGGGCACTTGTACCCCAATGTTTATAGCAGCACTTTCAGCAATAGCCAAATTATGGAAAGAGCCTAAATGTCCATCAGCTGATGAATTGATAAAAAAGTTGTGGTTTATATATACAATGGAATACTACTTGACAATGAGAAAGAATGAAATCTGACCATTTGTAGCAATGTGGATGGAACTGGAAAGTATTATGCTAAGTGAAATAAGTCAGGCAGAGAAAGACAGATGCCATATGTTTTTACTCATATGTGGATCCTGAGAAACTTAATAGAAGACCAGGGGGGAGAGGAAGGGGGGAGGGGAGTTACAGAGAGGGAAGAAGGCAAACCATAAGAGACTCTTAAATACTGAGAACGAACTGAGGGTTGATGAGGAGTGGGGGAGAGGGGAAACTGGGTGATGGGCATTTAGGAGGGCACCTGTTGGGATGAGCACTAGGTGTTGTATGGAAACCAGTTTGACAATAAACTATGTTTATTAAAAAAAAAATTCCAAATGCGGTTAAAGCAGTCTTTTTACATTATAATCTAGCCCTACATATCTTTCTGATTTCAGATTTCAAACCACATTTCCTCTCTGGGTGGTCTGTGGACACCCTGGCCACACTTGTTCCACACTAGGGCTTTTGCGCTCTTTTCTCTCCCTAGATCTTCTTGACATTGGGATCTCAGCTAAATGTCCATTCTCAAAGACTCTTCCCCAACTTTTGATCTAAAATAACCAACCAGTTACATCACCCATTCACATGATCTTGTTCTCTGTATATCTCTTTGTACAAGTTCATGTTTTTACTCTTTGTTCATTAGTTGTCTTTCTCCATTAGAACATGAGCTCCACAGAAGCAGAGACCTTGTCTTTTGTCTTGATATTTTTACTGCGGTACCTCCAGCAATGAGAATAGTGCCTAGAACATAGTTGGCACTCAAGCAATTTGTTGAATGAATCCATGAATATTATTCTGATGTATTAATGGTACATATACTAGCTATTGTGTTATCAAGCAGGCTATTCCAATGAATAGTTGCAGGCAATGCTCTGTTATTTTTACATAACTAAAGTCAAGTGTTTAGTGTGTGTGTCTCTCTCTCTATCTCTTTTTCGGTTCTTCAGTAGTGTTGCCTACATTAGTGAAGAGGGGAAAAATAACTTAGGCTAACTATGTGCTTACTGTGTTCAGTAAGTAATAAGTATAATAAATAAATAAATAAAGTACTAAGTACTTTGCATGCAAGTCAGATTGTATTATCCCCATTTTTAGAGTTGGAAACAAAAGTTCAAAGAACTTTTCCTGAGATAACTACCTGGTAAAAGCAATGATAAGATTCAAAGACAAATATGTTCTATTACAAAGCTCAAAATTTCTTTATTATTCCATCTTGCCTGAAAGATATTGAGAGGTTAAATGGTTAAGAGATAAGGTAAAAGCAACTTACATTTTTTTACAAAAAGGTTACTTCAGTCCATTTTGTTGTAGATATACCGCTTGTGTTAGCCCTGTGGTTCTTCCATAATACCATCTACTCAGTGCATTTGAAAGTAGGTTTTCGGTGCAATAACATTATAGCAGTAATTCTTTTTTTTTTTTTTTAATTTTTTTTAACGTTTTTATTTATTTTTGAGACAGAGAGAGACAGAGCATGAACGGGGAGGGGCAGAGAGAGAGGGAGACACAGAATCGGAAGCAGGCTCCAGGCTCTGAGCCATCAGCCCAGAGCCCAACGCAGGGCTCGAACTCATGGACCGCGAGATTGTGACCTGAGCTGAAGTCAGATGCTTAACCGACTGAGCCACCCAGGCGCCCCTAGCAGTAATTCTTCATAAGGGAGAGGAGGAAGGAAGAGAGCCTATGTATTTGGGAAAGATCCACTCTCCTAGGGACATACAAAAGATGACCACTATTTCCATATGTTTTTCTGACTTACAGCTGTTGTTTCTTCAGTGCCTTTTGCCAGGTTGAGAATGTTCCTCGTCTGGATCATTTTTTCATCTTGTTCTTTCAAAGAGCACTTCAGCCTACTAAACTACATTCCAGTGCCAGTTTGAACGCACAACGATATGATGCTTCCAGTGCAGTGCTTTTAGACAGTCTCCCCGGAGTTCGGTGGCTCACACTTCCACAGGAAATCAAGGTAATCCTGGGTGTCGTAAATAAAAATCAGAACCAGTTGCCTTGTAATTTTTTATCTTCTCTCTTTTTTAGCCTTTTTGTATTTTCAGGATTGTGGGTAAGAGTTGAAGCCATTGATTGATGAAGTAGGTGATCCAGTACAGTGAATTTAGACAAATATTTCTTTCTAAACAGAAATTAGCTCTCTCATCTTAAGCATTTTCTCATTTAAGCATTTTCTAAATTTGTAATACTTCTCAGAAATCATAATTATATGGTGTGACTTGCTTTTGTTTGTTTATCAGATGTTCTTTTTTTTTTTAATTTTTTTTTTTTAACCTTTATTCATTTTTGAGAGACAGAGACAGAGCATGAGCGGGGAAGGGGCAGAGAGAGGGAGACACAGAATCTGAAACAGGCTCCAGGCTCTGAGCTGTGAGCACAGAGCCCAACGTGGGGCTCAAACTCATGAACTGCGAGATCATGACCTGAGCTGAAGTCAGACGCTCAACCGACTGAGCCACCCAGGCGCCCCAGATGGTTTTTTTTTAATGTCATTTTTCTTAAGGTACACTGGAATAATTAAGAGAGTAGATACTTTGTTCTCTTAAGGAATGTGAAGAAACAATTATTGTAACCTTGTACGTTAGCCTACAGAGTTCAGTAGCAGGAATAGCAGCCTGTAAGCATTAATATTTGTGAGATCAGAATTAACAAGTGGGTACTTTTCTTGTTTTCTATTATTTTTTACAAGAGCACCAAAGCCACAAAAAGGAGTACATGAAATATTTGCTAGATACAGAAAAATGCAGGTCACAAATGAGTAATAAGTCATAGAGTGTGAAAAGTATTGAAAGGCATGACTAATGTTTCCAAAGCTTTTGTCATCTCAGTAAGACACAGTTTGTGAAATAGTCCTGCAGAGAGTGCCTTGGCCTTTAAAAAGAAAAGGAAAAGGAAAAAAAGGATTCTTTTCCACAAATCGCATTTATGCCACAAGCTTTAACTGCCAATAGTTTTCAATTTATATATATGTATTACAGATTAAACTACAGATTAAATTTATTCTGTTTTTAAATTTTGAATGTTTCATGGAAGAACAAACACATGAAAGAGTTCGGGCAATCTCCATAGAAACAAAAGCTAAATCCTAAGTAAGATTTTTCTAATAACCCTGTAGGGAAGCTAAACTGTGCCAGGTTCCAGGGGAACACTTTTCTTCATGTTTTAATCCATAAATAAAGATTAAAAGTCCTTTTATATAGAACATAGGAAAGAGACAGGGAAGAATGTTTATTTTCCAGAGATCTAACTGTTGAGAAATATACAGCAATAGAGGGGGGAAAAAAAAAACCTCAAAATAGATTGGGTACATTAAGATGGGTTATTTTCCTGTAAGAATTTTGATAGGTTCAAAAATTTCCTAATTCAAAACTAGAAAGCAATTTTTTAACCTCATAAGTTATTTTGCATTGAATACAGAGTGAATTTCATTTTGTAATAATTGAGATTTAATTGAAAAATGACAATATGTTAAATAATTTTTTTCCATGTAATTGCAAAGCTTAAAACAACATGTTCTATTTTCGGACATTTCTTAAATATCACAAAGGAGAAAGATACTTATTCAATTCTTCAAGTAATTATTAAGCACTTTTATGAGGCCATTACTAAACAATAACCGAGTTAAATGGTTGTGGTTTTTTGTTTTTTGTTTTTTGTTTTTTTCCCACATAGATGGAACTAGACACAGCATTGAGTGACTTAGAGTCTGCAGATTTTGCTGAACTGGTAAGAAAGCTAGTGGATTTTAGGCTTAATGTTGATTTCATATATTGTAAATCAGCCATTATTCTAAATATTTTTCAAGTGGGCATGTAATAATCTTGAAATACGTAGCATTGGATCTCTATTTTGACATGAACAAAATTTATTTTCCTTGCCTTAAAAAAACTTCTTATTTATTTAATTTTTATGTATTTATTTATTTTGATGTTTATTTATTTTTGAGAGAGAGCAGGGGAGGGGCAGAGAGAAAGGGAGACACAGAATCCAAAGTAGGCTTCAGGCTCCGAGCTGTCAGCACAGAGCCTGACACGGGGCTCAAATCCATGGACCATGAGATCATGACCTGAGCTGAAATCAAGAGCTGAATGCTTAATCGACTGAGCCACCCAGGCGCCCCACTTATGTTCTGTTCTTAAATGTCTCTAATCAACAGTATCTTACAAGAATAAAAAATAAGATTGCTTTCAGCCAAAAATATATGCACATTATTTTTCACCCTAATACCCTAGTATGTTCATTTCTAAAGAAGGCACTATGAAAAGTTCAGTTACTAAAGAATATAATTGCCATTTTTAATTATTATAGCTTTACTAGGATTTTTTTAATCATGAAAAACAAAGAATATAAATCCACTGTGGTTTTGCTCCCCCAGTCTGAGGACTACTATGACATGAGGCGGCTGTATACAATTTTAGGATCTTCTCTATTTTACAAGGTAAGTTGAAGGCTGAAATTTTTATAAGTGTCCAACTGCCATATGAAGAGACCTAAAGTAAATTTTCTCAAACTTCTACAAACATGAAAAATACATTTATCTCTTTTCCTTTGAATGTAGTTACCATAAAATTAAGGTCTTCAAAAAAACCCAGTACCTACAGATTTACAAATACAATAAATATTTTTGATATTATTACATTCATTACATACATTGCATTTGCAGATGTATAAGCAGAAACAGTAATGGAGGAACCAAGTGCGTAGGAGAGAAGAGCAATACTCTCTCGGTTTCTTTTTGCAGCAGTGCACTTTTTTTCTTATCCTCAGACATAACCATGTATCTTTTTAGTAAATCTTCTAACATTTCATTGACTTCCATGCAAAGCAAATTAAGCATCAAATGAATTTAAGTGTTTTGGCACTTCAAGAAGATTTTTAAACATGATTTAAAACATATCTAAAAAAGAATCAGACAGTACAGAATGGTACTGAAAAGTAAGTCTGTCCTCACTGTAACTTCTCTTCTCCACTTTCCATGCTCAAAATTCAGTTCTTTTCTAACTTTGCCAAATAGTCAGGTTTATACTACTCAGGCCATCTTGCTTTGTGCTAAAGTCTGTGGTAGACTTAACTTATCATAAATATTTGATCTCTAATTGACCTCAGAAAAAGAACATTTATTTTTGCTATGTCTTTATTCTATTTGAAACTGGAATATTTTAAGCTAACTGAAGTACCTGTAAAACTCTTAGAAATATATTATGACATAGTTGACTTCTGTTCTTTGCGGTTAAATTCAAGGGTTATTTGATCTGCAGTCATTTGCCTAAGGATGACCTTATTGATATTGCTGTATACTGTCGCCACTATTGCCTACTGCCATTAGCAGCAAAACAAAGAATTGGTCAGTTGGTTATATGGAGAGAAGTGTTTCCTCAACATCACCTCCAACCTTCTACAGACTCAAACACTGAAGTCTTTCAGGAACCTGAAGGAAGATATTTTTTGCTAATCGTTGGCTTGGTAAGTTTACTTTGGTTTCTGTGTGTGCGTTTTGGAGTGGCTTTTTTTTTTTTGGCCATTTACTATCTTAAAATACACAAACAAATATGACAGTTTAAAATTATGAGCGTGCCAGATACCAGTATTCAAGAAAATGTTATATGTCCCTTATTCCTTTTCTTTTACATCCATTTAATACTCGTGAAGAAATATTAATGAAGCCCAGAATAAGATTTTATCAGGTTCTTAAGATCTTTTGTTCTCATTTCTGTAGTGATTTTATCCTCTGGTTTGTCTTGGGAAAGAGAGACATGAAAAGAATATAGAATCAGAAAAAACATGTGATTGCAGATAAAAGGACTTCTAATCACTGTGGCTCTTTGAAAGCTACCTTAGGGAATTCCATGTACCAGAAAGTAGTCTTTGATGGTATACCAAGAGAAGGCAATATGAGATTTGTTTTCAAGGATGATCAGGAAGCATTGAGAATAACTAAGAAACTGAGGCAGTTTTTAATAATCATATGATTATACCATGTTTTTCGTACTTATGAATTTATGCATGCACACTACATATAAACATTTTCATGTAGCTAAATCTCTATTAATATTTTTGTCTTATAGAAGCATTATATGTTATGTGTACTATTAGAAGCTGGAGGCTGTGCATCCAAAGCTATTGGGAATCCTGGACCAGACTGTATATATGTGGATCAGGTCAAAACAACTCTTCACCAGCTGGAAGGAATAGATTGTCGCATAAATGAACGGCTAACATCTTCTCCAAGCCCCTGTTTGTCTTGTGCTGACTGGTTCCTTACTGGATCACATGAAAAATTAGATAGTTTGACAACCTCACCTATCCTCAGTAAGCTTCCAGGTACTTCCAAAGTAGCAACCTCTCCAACATGCAGAAGAATTCTTTTTGGTGACTATTCCTTAAAGACACGTAAGCCCAGTCCTTCCCAAAGCAGTGGAGGATCTGACAATGGTTGTGAAGGTGGAGAAGGTATTCACGTGAGTCCCCACTCTACACCAGATACAGTACGGAAACAACAAAGAGAACCTCAGGGCTCTGATGGTTCAGAAGAAAGTGGGGCCTTGCTTAAGGTGTGTGTTCATTTGAGCGTGTACATTTGGGAGCTACTGTCTTTCCAGTTCTTATTTTATAATTGCAAGAAAATTTTTAATGGCAAATCATTCTTCATTTGATCTAGTGGTTGTTTTGGTTATTGTTAGCAAACCAGTGATTTAGAACCAAAAAAGAGAGGGGCGCCTAGGTGGCTCAGTCGGTTAAGCAGCCGACTTCGGCTCAGGTCATGATCTTGCGGTCCGTGGGTTCGAGCCCCGTGTCGGGCTCTGTGCTGACAGCTCAGAGCCTGGAGCCTGTTTCAGATTCTGTGTCTCCCTCTCTCTGACCCTCCCCTGTTCATGCTTTGCCTCTCCCTGTCTCAAAAATAAATAAAACATTAAAAAAAATTTTTTTTTAATAAAAAAATTAAAAAAAAAAGAAAGAAAGAACCAAAAAGAGAAAGAAATATCAAGTAATAAAATAGTAGCATCCAGGACAACTGCTTGACACTACTTACAAGTAGGAAAATTCTTTAATCCTTCCTGCTTTCC
This sequence comes from Panthera uncia, assembly GCF_023721935.1. Lineage (NCBI taxonomy): Eukaryota > Metazoa > Chordata > Mammalia > Carnivora > Felidae > Panthera > Panthera uncia. The sequence goes on from NC_064811.1 coordinate 105,782,055, forward strand.
CTGTTCATCTTTCTTCTGTATTCACAAGGTTAACAGAGAACATCCTAGTTGTGTGGGATTTTAGATGCCTGATTTAAGTAAATAAGCAATAAAATATTCAGCAGAAACAGAGAATCAGAAACTTAAAAAAAATATATTTATGTAAATATATGTGTGTATACGTGTTATTCTATAGGTTTTTATAGGGTTTTTTTTGTTTTATTTTGTTTTTATCTGAATCTATAAAGGCTGGTCTCCATTGTCAATAATTTAACATGTGATCATAAAACAAAGAGAATGTTCATTTTTCAGATTGTTTATTTTTATCCTTTTTCCATGTTTTTGGATACAATAATGTATCCAAATGATCATCAAAGTAGTCACCCCGGGAGGTCTTCTACTATTCTAGTGATGCTCTACTTTCAGAACACTTTTGAAACTTGCTTGTCATTTGGATTGTTGGAAGTGATGTCAGACAAGACATGAAGAAGGTAGAATCTGAGAAGGGGCACCAATAAAATATGAGATTCTGAGTGTCATGGCATAAATAGCCATAGCTTCCATCTTCTAATTCCAAACAATACAGCAGTCTTGGAGTCTGAAGTGGATATATTTAGAAAATACCCGCATTCGTACTATATATTCATTATCCCAGTTGGTGAAATTGGTAGGAAACATAGTTTAAGAAGTAGTAGGCTTAAGAAGCCATGAATAACTCTGAAGAGAAATTAAATAATCTCTATAATCGAGCCATTCAACAAATTTGATTGAACACCTATTATGTGCCAAGGGCCATGCTATACAGAAGAAATACAAAGATGGGTAAGACATAGCCCCTGCCTTTGAGGAGTGCAAAGTCTAGAGAGGGAGACAAGCACATTTACACATAAAATATAACAAAACTTGGGGCACATGGGCAGCTCATTTGATTGGTTTTGGCACAAGTCATGACCCCAGGGTTGTGGAATCAAGCCCCACATTGGGCTCTGTACTGAACATGGATGGAGCCTACTTGCGATTTTCTTTCTCCCTCTGCCCCTCTTCCCCTCTCACACTCTCTTTCTCTCTCTCTAAGATAAAGAAAAGAAAAAAAAATGAAAAAAAAAGTGTAACAAAACTTGATAGTGGCTCTGGTAGATTTTCAGGAAGAACTATGACATCCTTCTATGACATGGCCCTAGGTCACTGTTAGCGAAGAATAAGCCAGGAGGTATAAGTTAGCCTCAAACATATTTAAAGGAAACATTGCAAAATACTAAATAGTTCTCTTAGAAAGTTTTCAGTTTTTACACTATTTCTGCTGTTTGATTCCATTCTTAGATGCAAACTGATCTACTTAACTGCATTTTTCAGGTCACTAAACGGAAGTCTGCTCTTCCAAATCCATTTCATTTGGGGAACTTGAAAAAGGACTTTTCAGATAAAGAACTGGAAATATATAACACAATGAAGTAAGAAGCATCCTTGTATTCTTTTTTTTTTTAAAACATTGTGTCTTCGAGCAAACTTTACAGTAAGAAAGTACAAATCCATAACATACAGAGATTTAACTCAAAAATGTAATTGTGATATATCTTACATATTAAAGGTAATGTCTATGCTAATTCACTAATGTTTTTCATTATACAATAGGGAACCCGTACTCCTATTATAAGAGATAAAAAAACAGAGTGATGTTTCAAAATGTGAAACTCCCCTCTTATCTCTTTTCCACAGGTAACCTCCCTTTTGTATGTCTAATTTTTTTATTATAGTATTTACTGTTTTTAGACTTTGGTGGATGCTGCAGTCTGCTGCACAGATATTCCATAGCCCAGGGTACTCCTTCCAGTGTTTAGGGATAATGGCTGCTAACTATTCACAGCTGAGTCTCTTGTTCTGCTTGGAAGTTTATTGACTCAGCCAAGATGACAATTTCTCCTTAGAAATAGCCCACATCTAAGGACTAATAGATAAGTTGAATACAAAGACTTGGCCTAAATTCGAGACAACTCTAAAAGGCCATCCAATCTCATAGTTCCAAGTGGTATCTGCTGAGATTTTGTTTCAACCGCAGTGTGGTTCAGCTTTTCCCTCTGCTCAATCCTGCTTCCTCCCACACTTGTGGGACTTCCTCCCACAAGTGTTGTTCCCCAGAGTTCTCCCTAGTAAACTTCCTTGCTGCATCTCCCTCTGAGTCCGGGGGTAGGAACTGAGCCTATAACACCCATTTTAGGAAAGAAATGAAACCTCAAACTTACATTAAGTAGGAATTCTGAAGTAAAAGGAATGGAGTGAGAAGAGCATGTCTATAATTATTAGAACATAAAATATCTATAATTATTAAACTCTGTAATTATTAAAATGTAAAATGTTACGTATTCACTTCTTGTGCAACTATTATGTGGTGACGAGCTGTCTGAGCTTTGCCTGATGTTTAATTATGATGTCATGTGTGGGATCAGTTAGTATAACAAACTCCATTGCACACTTCTATTTGAATAAACAGACACATAAATCACACAAAAAAAGTTCAGCACTATTACTTTCTTAATCATGAAACATCTTTTTAAAGATTATGAATGTTTATTTTTTTGTTAATGTTTATTTATTTTTTATGTTTATTGATTTATCTTTGAGAGAGAGAGAGAGAGAGGGAGAGACAGAAAGAGAGGGGGAGAAAGAGAATCCCAAGCAGGCTCTACACAGTCAACATAGAGCTGGACGTAGGGCTCAAACTCACAAACCATGAGATAATGACCTGAGCCGAAATCAAGAGTTGGACGCTTAATCAACTGAACCACCCAGGCACCCCAAAACATTTTATAATAAGTTCAAATATATATGTCACAGAGTTGTCAAAAACGGCTTTTTTTTCCTGACGTTAGAGCAAAAACAAGGTAACTTGTCTGCATAAAATAATGTAATGGGAATCTAATGTGTTAAATTTAATGCCTTCAAAAACTATGGTTAGTTTTTTAATAGCTAAAAATGTTTTTTAAACAAATCTAAATCAAACCTTTTGTAGAGCTTTGAAATACTTTCCCAAACGCTCGTCTTCTATTTAACAACTACCACTCTGAAATTTTATTACCCCCACATCTTACTTTTTGAATGTGTGTGTTATTTTTACCTTATCTCTAGTAAAAGAAAATGTTTTACAAGTTCAGGCTTGAACATAAATTCATATACAATGTAAATCATAGGCTGTCTATTTAAAAAGATCCTACAGAGGTGCCTGGGTGGCTCAGTTGGTTAAGCGTCAGACTCTTGATATTGGCTTAGGTCATGATCTCCGGGTCATGAGATCGAGCCCTGCCTGGGGCTCTGTGCTGAGCATGGAGTCTGCTTGGGATTCTCTCTCTCCCTCTCCCCTTGCTCCTCTCCCACTCGTGCTCTCTCTCTCTCTCAAAATAAAAAAATGAGGGGCGCCTGGGTGGCTCAGTCGGTTGAGCGTCTGACTTTGGCTCAGGTCATGATCTCACAGTCTGTGGGTTCAAGCCCCGTGTCAGGCTCTGTGCTGACAGCTCAGAGCCTGGAGCCTGTTTCCAATCCTGTGTCTCCCTCTCTCTCTGCCCCTCCCCCAGTCTCACTTTGTCTCACTCTGTCTCTCAAAAATAAATAAATATTAAAAAAATAATAATAATAAAAAAATGAAACATTAAAAAAAATTTTTTTAAAGATGCTACAGATGCATATTTATTTTCTTTATTGACATGAAAAGTGTTCATACTATGTAGTTAATTTTAAAAGTATGAAATAAGCCAGTGTAGATTGTCCTAATTTCTGTGTGTACACTTTTGTAAAATAAAAATATATACCATATTAAAAATAATATACACAAAACAGTTCATTTAATAACCAAGTCCTATACTCTACATTCTAATAATTATTTAATCCATTCAACCCCTATTGTTCCTACTGTAGATCAGACTCCCATTGTTTTACCTGTTTTACTGCAACAGTCTCCCAACTCCCAGCCTACCATGAATCCATTTTCTGCTGCAGGAGTGACCTTTCTCAATAATAAATGACTTAATCTATGCTTTCACAAATATTTTGTCTTCCCATTGGGCAACTGTTTGATGATTTTTAAACTTGCAGTGTATCCACTGAGTTAATATACTCTGAATGAGTTTATGATTTTCAAGAGCTAAATTTCCTCACTGTGTTGTGGATTTTTTTTTTTTTTGAGAGAGAAAGTTAAAAAATACAACAAAAATGTTAATTCTAAACCTCCCTAAAAAGGAATCTTATTAATTTCTCTTTTTAAAGAATTGTTTCTGTTCTGTACCTTTTCTTAATTTTGAAGACCTCTAAAATAAAATGTATGTTTTAATTTATTTTCCTTTTTGAATAATCAAAATTCCTCTCTTCTTGATTATTTGAGTTACTAATTGAAAAAGATCAGCCACCAGTTGAGTTGTTAATGAGCCAGCCACCTTCTAGAAAAGTATGAGAAAAATTTGCAGATGATCTCCTTTCCGGTCTATCCCTGGTCTGAAAAAAGAACCAAAGCCATAAATCACCAATAAGAAGGAGAAATTATTCTGATCATGCCTCCTAATTAAGAGTTTAACAGGATTTTAACTAGCATGGATGATCAAAGGCAGTATCCAGGCTAAGAGATGTTACATGCCTTTTCTCTGCCTCTGTGCTTATGGCTGGAAAAAAAATCAACTGAGAGAATGTTTTAAAAATAGACATCAGAATTAGAATGGGGGCAGCTTGAGTGTTTGAAATGCAAATGGAGAATTGCTGTCCATATGTTTAAAGATTGCCCGTCAGAAGTCATCAGTAGAAAGGAAAAAGTAAGGGATAGTGGAGTAAGCTTCAGAGTTAGCTTAGCTCAGCCACTTAGCTGTGTGACCTCAGGCAAGTTAATCTGAGATCTCTGAACACTGATTTCCTCGTGGTTAAAATGAGGGGAGTAATACTATTTAATATCTCACAAGATCATTGTGAGAATTAAGACTAAGGTATTTTAAAGCCCCCCTCCCACCCCAGGCACAGAGAGGGCATTCAGTATGTGATACTATTAGTATTTTGTTGTTGCTATCATTGTTATTCTTTAGCTCTTCTTACCACTGGTAGAAATACATATTTATAGATTCTACTGACTTGTCTGAGACCTAAATAGGGGAAGAAAGAATGGAGAAATGAAAATAGTAATAAAACATGTAAGGGAAGGAAGACGGTGATGATGAATAGTAGAATACTACCAGTAATTGTCATAGTATTCTAGATTATTAACCCAGTTTTGCAGTCACTAATAATAATTTTATTTTTCTTCAGGATCATCAGTCTGACTGTTATGCTACAAACTTAAATGTGTTCATTTTGTTGGAAGGTGTTCTTGTATGTGGTCCACTCTGGACTGATACCTTATTTATGACTTGTAGGTATCTGGGCCAGACAGGGGCTGAGTTATTTATTACCAACCATGGAAAAAGAAGGGTTTAGCCAATTTGGGTTGTTTAGCAAAGGAATAATTAAGTGGTTTGCAATTGATGTTTATCCTCACATACCATGTAGTATTTGCCTGCATTAACAAATTGATAATAACCCTAGCTCTACTTTAGTTAAGGAGGAAATGGGAATTAAATATTTGTACTAGTTTTCCCTGTCCTAATTACACTCCTAATATTATATATATATAAATACACTCCTAATAATATAATATATACAATAATATATATATTGTAGATAAAAACTTAGGAGTCTATAAACATTCAAAATGAAGGAATATTTTTAAGCTTACTTAAATATTTTTTTCTTTCTTTTGTTCTTTTCAAGATTGACATCTGGTCCTGAGAACACACTTTTCCACTATGTTGCCTTAGAAACTGTGCAAGGGATCTTTATTACTCCTACCCATGAAGAAGTGGCACAGCTAAGTGGCTCTATCCACCCTCAACTAATAAAGAATTTCCATCAGTGTTGTCTCTCCATTCGTGCAATTTTCCAACAGACATTGGTAGAAGAGGTAGGATACTGCCATAAGTATACTTTTCTGTTTTGTTCCCAGATCTCTAAATATTATCTCTAAAAGGTCTTTAATCAGTATGCCCAATAATTACAGTTTTTATTTAAAAATTTTGTAACAATCACCCAATCTAACTAGAGCACCCAATCTAACTTGAGTGCCCAAAAGATTATACTCACCATATTTAACTTCAAAGCTTTGTTTCATAATACTGAGTTTGATGTCCTGGATTACTATTTCAGAAAATGGTGGACCTGTGTTCTTCTACAGCAAAGTAGAATATGGTAGTTTGTAATGTAAATTAGCCTCCATATTTGACATTTGTGAGTCAACCATTACTTGCGCAGTAGTATCTACCCATTGGTAACTCTGATAATTCTTTAAGTATTCCATCAGTAATATAAGGTATTTTGTAATATAATAGGGTAAAATATAGCAGTAGACACAAGACTGTTGTAAATGTTTCAGCCACTTGTTTCATTTCTTGCTTGCTTGCTTGCTTTTTAATCCAGGATGAAGTTTCATTTAATATTATACCTCTGGAAAGTAGTAATGTTGTATATAATTAAAAAATCAATTAGATTATCTTAATGGCAGGGAAAAGTATGTGTTGATTTCTGGAAAAGGATAAACATACAGAAATTCACTTGTCAGTGGTCAAATATCATACAGCCAAAAAAAAATTAAAAAATAAAAAAACACAAAACCCTCTCTGAAGATGCTAGTAATGTATATAGCAATATGTGTGTTAAGAATGCTAAGTTTGTGAAGAACTTGGGTTTAAAGTAGAACATTGGACTGGGAATAAGGAATCCTGGACTGAGCCACAACTCTTCCTATTTCCTTACTGTAAAGTAAGTGGGCTGAATTATGTCTTAGAACTTGTTCAGCAATAAATTCTGTCTGATAGGATTTCTTCTTTGAGCTATCAGAAATTAGTATTCAGCAAAATGTTATGTCTGACCATATATCTCTGTGTGCTTTGTGGTCTTATGATCCCACTTTCCTTGTAACATAACTGGTTGATTCTATAAAGGAATGTCTCATTAATTTATTCATGTAATACTCATGACGCAAAATAAATATTACTCATGTAGAGGTCTGTTGTCCCTGTCGGTTGATTGATGAGGTCTCTTTGAGCCAGTTAATTAAAGCTCCATAAGGGTCTTCTCATCTTATTGTTATATTCCCACCTCTTCACGGGAAGGTCAATTTCACGGATTAGAAGTAAGAGATGGTAAAGCCCTCCTGTGGCCATTCGTACAAGTCCCTATTTAGGGAACAAGTGATTATGCTACCTTTGCACGGTCAGGATACCGCAGCCCTTTAACTAATGTCACCAGGCAGGCACTGCCTCTAATACAAGAAATGCTAGAGGTGATGTTTTTGGTAAACAGGCGGGGATTGTGTTTGCCGAGTTCCTTTTACTTCTTTTAATCTTTCCTTATTTGCATACCTGTGTTGGGTTAACAATTGGTTTGATATTTGGTTTATGGTTAGGTTATATTTATCTTGTCGTTAACTATCAGTGGTTATCCGCTCTGATATAAGCTTATGCAAGGAGAAGTATTTCTTGTTACTTATATTAGCATTATTGCTTCTATTGTTGAATAGATTGACCCAGTATTGAATTAGGAGTTGGTTACATTTTTTGACATTAAGGTGTTTTGATTGTTGAGCTTGAACACTTTCTTAATTGATGGCTGCTTTTAAGCCAACTATGGTTTATGTTTATGCTTACTCTCTAAGGAAGGCTGTATCCTAGTTCTAAAAAGCTGTACCTTTTTAGATTATATTTTAAACTTACATTAGAATTTTAGGAGGTTTTTGGGGTAAGTTTAAAGTTGAACTGAAATTCTGTTCTGGGTAACCAGCTATCACCAGGCTCGTTAGGCTTTTCACCTCTACCCACAAATCTCACCATTTTGCAACATAGACGAGTTCATCCTGTAAAGATTGTTCATGGGTAGCTCGTCTGGTTTCGGGGGACCTAGCTAAAGTTCTCTTTGTTAGGTTGTTCTAGCTAATTCATTATGCAAAAGGTACAAGGGGTAATCTTTGCTGTGTAGTGCTTTTAATTTTTCTTTCATCTTTCCCTTGCAGTACTCTCTCTATAGCGCCAAGTTAAATTTCTATCTCCTATACTTTTAAGGGTAACTTCTATTTTATTGTCTAATGTTAATTTAATTTATGGGTTTTTGGGCTAGCTTTGGCTCAAGATGGTCAGTTTAATATGAAATCTTCTGGGTGTAAGCCAGATGCTTTGTTAAGCTACATCTTGTTTATCCAAGCATACTTTCCAGTATGCTTACCTTGTTACGACTTGTCTCCTCTTGTGGGTTTAGTGGTTTGAATAGGTTTTTTTTAAGGGTTTTTGTCACTTGAGGAGGGTGACGGGCGGTGTGTGCGTGCTTCATGGCCCGATTCAATTGAGCTCTCTATTCTCAATTTACTACTAAATCCTCCTTTAGTCCTTAGTTTCATAAGGATTTTCGTGGGTATTCTAGTTACAGAAAATGTAGTCCATTGCTTCCCATCTCATGGGCTACACATTGACCTAACTTTTTTGTGTTAAGATACTTGTGCTTACTTTTCTTCCTTTTTTAGGGTTTGCTGAAGATGGCGGTATATAGGCTGAATTAGCAAGAGATGGTGAGGTATATCGGGGTTTATCAATTGTAGAACAGGCTCCTCTAGAGGGATATAAAGCACCGCCAAGTCCTTTGAGTTTTAAGCTGTTGCTAGTAGTTCTCTGGAGGATAGTTTTGTTTAGTTAAACTATCTAGGTTTAGGGCTAAGCATAGTGGGGTATCTAATCCCAGTTTGGGTCTTAGCTATCGTGTGGTCGGAGATGTTAAAGTTACTTTCGTGCTGTATTTTTACGTTAACTGTAGCTTTTTACAGCCTAGTTAAGGCTAGTTAACTTTAGTATGAGTTTTTCTCTGTAACATGCTTTACGCCGTGGGTCTATTAGTTTGGGTTAATCTTATGACCGCGGTGGCTGGCACGAAATTTACCAACCCTTGTTTAATATAGCTTAGTCGAACTTTCATTCATAGCTTAATTTTTATCACTGCTGTATCCCGTGGGGGTGTGGCTGAGCAAGGTCATGAGTTACAGTGGTTGTGTGCTTGATACCAGCTCCTTTAGGTCGCTGAGTGACCTCGAGGGCATTTTCACTGGGGTGCGGAGGCTTGCATGTATAATCTTATTAATAACTAATGGAAAGGCCAGGACCAAACCTTTGTGTTTATGGAGTCTGACGACTCATCTAGGGATTTTCAGTGCCTTGCTTTGTATATTTAAGCTACATTAACGGGGAGGAAGTATTGTATTAAGTTGATTAGGTGTGGGAAAAATATTGCTCGATAGGGACGAATTAGAGCTTAGGTTAGTGTATCTATAGATAGCTGCGAACAGAGATATAAATTAGTATTAGTAGTTAGTAATAACAGGGATTTGGTGAATTTATAAATGTTGCTTCTTAGGCCTTATATTTAGGTACAGGTTGAGTCTTGTTTTTTGGGTTTGGTAGGACAGTAATAAACGCGTATTTTTATTAATAAGGTTAACGGGGGGTAAGGGGGATTTGGTTAAGCTAGTTATTTACTAAATTAAAGTGTTTGCATGTGTAATGCATATATGCGTATGTGTAAACGTGAGTGTACGTGTATACGTGTATGCGTGTGTGCGTATACGTGGGTGCGTGCGCGCCGTGTCCTGTGAGATGTTAAGAATTGAAGTATATGTCCTGTAACCATTGACTGAATTGCACCTTATTTGTATGCGTGTGGAGACCCCGCATAGAGAATAAGCCCAGCTACAAGATATTTGACTGCATCGAGACCTTTACGGTCATAGCTGAGTCATAGCAAGTTCCCCCCTAAAAATTAAAAAATAACCAAATGCATGACACCACAGTTATGTGTGATCATGGGCTGATTAGTCATTAGTCCATCGAGATGTCCCATTTGAGAGGGTTGAAGGATTGGAGTCAAGAATTTGATGGCCCTGAGGTAAGAACCAGATGCCAGGTATAGTTTCACGATAGAAACCCCCAGGTTAAGATGGGTCCAGTGTGAGAAGAGGTGCAAGTTCAGGCAAGGGTTGCTGGTTTCTCAAGGCTTGGTGATTAAGCTCTTTCGGACAGTTGAGGTCCATAGAGGATTAGTCCTAGAACTAATATTATGTACAACTATACACTATTATGTCTTATGTAATATAAATATTACGCATAAGCATTTGCATAAGTATTACGCTTAGTAATGCAATGTATTACAACGCTTAGTAATGTAAATTAGCCTTTTCCATATTACTGAACTGTTGAGGTATCTACTATGTACCAGACACTATTCTGGTGCTGGGGATACAGTGAACAAAGTCCCTTTCTTCATGAAGCTATTACCAGTGGAAGAGTCTACATTGTGTGAAGGGAGGTCTGGGTTCTTGTATTCCAGAAAGATTTACATGAGGATCCGTGCTCAAATAAAGACAGCAAGGAGGAAGGTAGCAAGCATAAAACAGTTTGCTTATTTATTTATTTATTTATTTATTTAAAACAGTTTATTAAAGACAGTACACTGGCAAGGTGGGAGAGTGGGCAGGCCCAGAGGTGGTAGCTGCACCTGGGTTAGGGGTCTCTTTTCTTTTTATGTTTGTGTAGGTTACGGGTCATAGCCGGGACAGTCTCTGGTTGGAAAGGGGAGTTTTGGGCTCTGTAGGGTTCTTGCCACAACTGTCATGGCCATCTTCCTCCTTGGTGGGGAGTGTAGGGGTTGAAACCACAATGTAAATATATTATAATGAAGCTGTAGGTTACCCTGGGGCAGAGGGAGGTGGAAGAGGAGAGCTTTGGCTCTTGGTCTATCAGCTCTTGGGCATTGGATGCCTTAATTTAAGCCCAGGATATTAAAAGCCAACAAGTCAGGATGTGATGCCCTTAGGCTTCTAATGTGTCACCTATTTATCACTGCCTTTGCCTCCTGCTCACGTTTAACTAACTGCCTATTCTACCAAAACCTGTATCTAATGGAGAAGACGAATTAATTGGCAAGTCGTATAATATGTCAGGTAGGATAAGTTTAACAGGAATAATAAGATAAGGTAATATTTGAACAAAGACCTGAATGAAGTGAGGAAACGATCTGAAGGCAGGGCTTCCAGACAGAGAAAACAAGTACGAGTGCAATTGCAAAGCCACAGAAGTAGGAGTGGCTGAGAATGCTGGAGCCATCGGGGAGGAGGGTGGTAGGAGTTGAGATGGCAAAGGTTAGCAGGGCCAAATCGCACATGGCCTGATATACTTAAGGACTTTGGGGTTGCTCTGAAGGAGATAGGAAGCTCTCAGTTCTGAGCAGAGGAAGGACATGATCCTAAATTTTTGAAAGGATCACTTGAGCTACTACTGTACCAAGAACAAGCTCTGTAGTGTAGCAAGGGTAGAGGCAGGGACCAGGAATTTCCATTAGGAGGCTATAGAAATTCTCAAAGCAAGATGATAGTGGCTTCTGGATTCTGGGTGTATTTTGGAGGGTGAGCCAAAAGGATCTGTTGACAGATTAGGTAAGGATTTTCAGAGAAAGAGAAAAATCAAGGATCACTCCATGATTTTAGCCTGAGCCTTACAAAGAGTCTTTTTTTTTTTCCAAATGAGTCATTCTTTTGCTAATGATTTAATCAATGGGAAATTTAGAGTATGCATGAAAGAAGAGACCACAGGCGCCTAGGTAGCTCTGTGGGTTAAGCAGCCATCTCTTGACTTGGGCTCAGGTCATGATCCTATAGTTTGTGAGATTGAGTCCCATGTTGGGTTCCATGCAGACAGCCTGCAGCCTGCTTGGGATTCTCTCTCTCTCTCTCTCTCTCTCTCTCTCTCTCTCTCTGTCTGCCCTTACCCGGCTCATGCATGCGTTCTTGCTTTCTCTCTAAAAAATAAATAAATAAATAAATAAACTTTAAGAAAGGAAGAGACAATACTGTTTTAAGTATATTACAAAATCATCTATTAATTTAGTAACCTATTCATTAGTAATCTATTTATTAAGCACCTACTATGTACCTGGCCCTGCTGCTTGAAAACATACAAATATCATATGAATATCATATTGTCTCTGCCCTAGCAAAAAGCATATAGTCTACTGGAGAAGACAGATCTATAAACTGCTAATATAATTAATATAAATACTAATAGGGCTGTGAGCAAAATGTTTTCTGGGAGATTTCAAGGACACTTTATCTATAAAATCTTTTTTAGGAAATGCTATTTATACTAAGTATGAGGAAGAATAAAAATTTTCCCACCGATGAGAAGAGTGTCATTCTAGGCACTTAAGTATTAGGATCAGTCAATTCAAATCTCTGTGTGAAAACATTTTAAAGTAACATTAATACCAGTGAATACTAATAATACTTATTTAATTTACAGAAAAAGAAAGCACTAAATGGTGAAGATCATTCAGGTTCTACAAATTCAGTATCTTCTCTTCACCCTGTGAAAGAACATGGTGTGTTGTTTGAATGCTCACCTGAAAAGTGGACAGATCAGAGAAAAACACCACCAGTTATGGCTTACTGGGTAGTAGGGTAAGTGGGGAAAAAAAGTATTTGAAAGTGAAGTAAAATGTTAGAAAAGCAGTAAAAGAGATAAGCATTTTAAGATGTAGGTGTGGAATTATTAATCCAACTATAATATTTTAATAGACTTTAGAATTTTGCTTTATTTACCATCTCCTTAAATTCCTCCCAAGAATTTCTCTTTTTACTCTTTCTTTTTTTTTAATGTATTTTTAAATTCAAGTATAATTAACACACAGTGTTATATTAGTTTTAGGCATACAATATAATGATTCAATAATTGTATACATTACTCAGTGTTCATCATGATAAGTGTACTCCTCATCCCCTTTACCTATCTCACCCATCTCCCACCCACCTCCCCTCTCTCAACCACCAATTTGTTCTCTGTATTTAAGAGACTGTTTTTCAGTTTGTCTCTTTTTCTTCTTTGTTTTGTTTCTTAAATTCTACATTTAAGTGACATCATGTGGTATTTGTCTTTCTGACTGCTGTCTTTTTCTATTAAAAAAAGCTGATTTTGTTATCTTATAAAATTATACTACTAATACACTAAAAGATAATGATTCCACAATTTTACTATTTCCTTCTATCCATCCCTACTTCTTTTCTTCCCTCTCCTCCTTTCTCTACCTCTTCCTTCTTCTTTCTCCCCACCCCACCCACCAACTACAAGACCCTGCCTGACCTAGCTCCTGCCCACTTGTTTCCATCTATCATTCCTTCTCCGCCCACTGTGCACAGCCACACTGGCATCCGTTGAATCTCGTTCCTGCTAGTCCTTCTGTGTGAAATGTTCTACCTCTTAACCTTTGTATGTCTGGCTCCTTGATATTCAGATCAATGTTGGCCTCAAAAAGAGGATCCATGGGTTTTATTCTCAAGTTAGTTAACATAAAGGGTAGTGTTAGTTTCAGGAGTAGAACCCAATGATTCATCACTTACATATAACACCCAGTGCTCATCCCAACAAGTTCTCTCCTTGATGCCCATCACCCATTTACCCCACCCCCATCAACCCTCAGTTTGCTCTCTGTATTTTGAAGCCTCTTATGGTTTCCCTCCCTCTCAGTTATTGTTTATTTTCTTGTTTGTATATGGTCTTCCTCCCCCTCACTAGAAAATTAGCTTTATGAGGTCAGGAATTGTATCCGTCTTGTCCACTACTGGTGCCTGCAACAGCATTGTACATAGTTACTTGATAAATATGTAACAATTGAGTAAATGGAGCTGTGCTTGGCAAAATGTGGTAGTGGGAGGGTGGTATGGCAAACACGAAGATAAAGTCACAGCTATCAGCAGTCTTACATCTAGAAGAAGAAATACAAAATATGCTCAAACATACATACATATATATATATATATATATATTTATGGATATATAGATTTTTTTTAGATAGATAGAATGAATTAGTTGATACAACCAAACACTATGGGAGTTATGAGGAAGGGGTGAAAACCTATGTTGGGATTACAAAGAAAGGCTTATAGATTCCATTTGGCCTAGTTTGAAAATGAATTGGATTTGGATAGAACATTCTAGGAAAAGGATGGGATGAAGAAAGACCGAAACAAGGGAAATCATAAGGCATACAGTGAGTAGACTGATTTGCCAGGATGGTAAGGAATGATATATACAAAGATAAAATGAAAGATTGACTGGAAAGCTAAGTTAGGACCACTGCAAAGAGCCTCCAATTTCTGACCCAGGAATTCAGTTTTGAGCGAAATATTGAGCCACTAAACATTCTTTGAGTTGCAGTAAAGAATTGATGGAAGAGCTGGCTACTGGTGTGGTACCTGCACCTGGCCCCTGGGAGTAGGGGAGCCAGCCCTGACTAGGTAGTGAACTCAGAGGTGCATTGGGAGAGCAGTCCCCTCCTTCGAGTGCTGTGGGAAGAAGATATATTGCCACTCCAAGGACAAATGACCCTGCAGGCACCAGCCAGAGACCTTTTGTCAGCTGGGCAGAGTGGCACTATGGGGCACATGGAGCAGGATCCTTTCAGACATTGGAGTTTGAATCCCAGCCAAGTGCCTCAGAGGCGTTGGAGACTGCAGAGTGGGACAAACAGGCTGCTCGAACCTGCACGAACCTGCACGAACCTTGAACCTATGAGGATTGTCTGAACAGTGTGGTTTGTGACACCCAGCAGGGGAGCGGAGATTGGGGTGTTACCATTTTTCTCCCCATCACCAACTTGGTGGGGCTTCAGGGAACAAGACAGCACCCACCGCCCCCCCAGTGGAGGCGGGACCTGTTTATACCAAATCCCACCCCTTCGTGCCTGGCAACTGCATATCTACCAGAGCGAGACTGACACTGACTGAACCAGAAGGCCCCTCCTCTAGACCAGCACAGCCGCCAGTTCCAAGGCACCATCAGACAACGACATTTTTAATCTATTCTTTTTATACCTCTTCTGTATCTCCTTCTTCTTTATTTTCCTCTCTCTCTCTCTCTGGATTAAGCCATGTAGTTTCTCAGAACCTCTGCCTGGTCATTTTTTTTTCCCCACCCCTGTCATTTCTCTCTTTGTATGAAATAAGGCTTCTTTCACCACCACCCCCTTTCTTAATTTTTTCCACGTTATTTCAATGAACAAATCAAAGCACACCTGGTGGAAGGTCCAAACCACCACTACAAGTAGGAAGATAAAGCAACCAGAGTCACAACAACAGACAACACTCAACACACTCCAAAAACACCTCCTGAAGGGCCAGGCCCTGGACAGTGTATGACCCCTTTTTGATATAGTAGTACTCACAGATGCAGGACACATAACAAACTATTAAAACATGTAAAAGACAGAAAACTAACCAAAATTATGAAACAGAAGGATTTTCCTTAAGAAAAATTCCAGGAAGAAGTGACAGCCAGAGAATTGCTCAAAACAGATATAAACAATATATCTGAGCAGAATTTAGAATAATAGTCATAAGATTAATAGCTGGGCTTGAAAAAAGCATAGAAGACAGCAGAGAATCTATTGCTGCAGAGATCAAGGAACTAATAGTCACAATTAATTAAGAAATGCTGTAAATGAGGTGCAAAATAAACTAGATATAGTGACAGCAAGGATGGAGAAAGGAGAGGAGAGAATAACTGAAATAGAAGATAAATTATGGAAAATGATGAAGCCAAGAAAAAGAGAATAAGAAAATAGTAGACCACGAGGAGAGAATTAGAGACCTAAATGATTCAATGAAATATAATAATATCTATCCATATCATAGGAGTTCCAGAGGAAAAAGATAGAGAGAAAGGGGCAGAAGGTTTATTTGAACAAATTATAGCTGAGAACTTCCCTAATCTGGGGAAGAAAGCAGACATCCAAGTTCAGGAGGCACAGAGAACTCCCTTCAGAATAAACAAGAACAGGTCTTCATCATGTAATATCATAGTGAAACTGGCAATATGCAAAGATAAAGAGAGAATTCTTTAAGCAGCTAGGGACAAATGGGTCTTAACCTACAAGGGTAGACACATAAGGGTAGTAGCAGACCTGTCCGCTGAAACTTGGCAGTCCAGAAGAGAGTGGCAGGAAATATTCAACGTGCTGAAATATAAAATATGCATCCAAGAATCCTTTATCCAGCAAGGCTGTCTTTCAGAACAGGAGAGATAAAGGCTTTCCCAGACAAACAAAAACTGAAGGAGTTAATGACCACTAAACCAGATCTGCAGGAGATCCTAAGGGGGACTCTGAGTAGAATGCTACAAAGACTACAAAGGACCAGAGACATCACCACAGGCATGAAACCTACAGATAACACAAAGACACTAAATCCATATTTTTCAGTAATCACTCTGAATGTAAATGGACTAAGTGCCCCAATCAAAAGACATAGGATATTATAATGGATAAAAAACCAAGATCCATCTATATACTGTCTACAAGAGACTCATTTTAGACCTGAGGCACCTTCAGATTGAAAGTGAGGGGATAGAGAGCCATCTATCATGCTACTGGAAGTCCAAAGAAAGCTGGAGCAGCCATATTTGTCTCAGACAAACTAGATTTTAAACTAAAGACTGTAAAAAGAGATGAAGAGGGGCATTCTATCATAATTAAGGGGTCTGTCCATCAAGAAGAGCTAACAGTTGTAAATGTTTGTGTCCTCTACTTGAGAGCACCTAAATATATATATCAGTTAATCACAAACATAAGCAATCTTATTGATAACAATATGGTAATCGTAGGTGATGTTAATACTCCCCTTACAGCAATGGACAGATCATATAGGCAGAAAAATCAATAAAGAAACAATGTCCTTGAATTATACACAGGACTAGATGGACTTGACAGATATATTCAGAACTTTTCATCCCAAAGTAGCAGTATACACATTCTTCTCAACTGCACATGGAACATTCTCCAAAATAGATCATATACTGGGTCACAAAACAGCCCTGAATAAATATAAAAGAATTGAGATCATACCATGCGTATTTTCAGACCACAATGCTATGAAACTTGAAATCAACCACAAGAAAAAATTTGGAAAGCCTCCAAATGCATGGAGGTTAAAGAATATTGTACTAAAGAATGAATGGGTCAACCAGCCAATTAAAGGAGAAATTTAAAAATATATGGAAGCAAATGAAAATGAAAACATGACAGTCCAAAGACTTTAGGATGCAGCAAAGATAGTCCTAAGAGGAAAATACCTTGCAATCCAGGACTATCTCAAGAAACAAGAAAAATCCCAAATACAAAACCTAACTTCACACTTAAAGGAACTAGAAGCAGAGCAGCAAAGAAACCCCAAAGCCAGCAGAAGAGAAATGATAAAGATTAAAGCAGAAATAAACAATATAGAATTAAAAAAAAAAAAAAAACAGTGAAAACAGATCAATGAATCTAAGAGCTGGTTTTTTGAAAGAGTAAACAAAATTGATAAAACCCTAGCCAGTCCTCTCCAAAAGAAAAGAGAGAACCCAAATAGATAAAATCATGAATGAAAGAGGAAAGATCACAACCAACACCACAGAAATACAGTTATTAGAGAATACTGTGAAAAATTGTACGCCAAGAAACTGGACAATCTGGAAGAAATGGACAAATTCCTAGACACCCAAAACTCAAACAGGAAGAAATAGAAAATTTAAACAGACCTATATCCAGCGAAGAAATTGAATAGGTTATCAAAAATCTCCCAGCAAATAAGAGTCCTGGGCCAGATGGCTTCCCAGGGGAATTCTACCAGACATTTAAGGCAGAATTAATACCTATTCTTTTCAAGTTTTTCCAAAAAATAGAAACAGAAGGAAAGCTTTCAGACTCATTCTATGAAGCCAGCATTCCTTTATTCCCAAACCAAAGATCCCACTAAAAAAGGAGAATTACAGGCCAATATTCCTGATGAACATGGATGCAAAAATTCTCAACAAGATACTAGCAAATCTAATTCAAGAGTATATTAAAAGAATGATTCACCATGATCAAGTGGGATTCATTCCTGGGCTGCAGGGCTGGTTCAATATTTGCAAATCAATCAATGTGATACATCATATTAATAGAAGAAAAGATAAGAACCATATGATCCTGTCAATAGATGTGGAAAAAGCATTTGACAAAATACAGCATCCTTTCTTAATAAAAACCCTCAAGAAAGTTGGGATAGAAGGAATATACCTTAACATAATAAAAGCCATATATGAAAGACCTACAGCTAATATCATCCTCAATGGAGAAAACCTAAAAGCTTTCCCCCTGAGATCAGGAACACAGTGGGGATGTCCATTCTCACCACTGTTGTTTAACATACTGTTGGAAGTCCTAGCCTCAGCAATCAGACCAAAAAGATGAAATAAAAGGCATCCAAATTGGCAAGGAAGAAGTCAAACTTTCATTTTTTGTAGATGACATGATACTCTACATGTAAAACCCAAAACACTCCACCAAAAAACTGCTAGAACTGATCCATGAATTCAGAAAAGTCACAGGATGTACAATCAATGTACAGATCAGTTGCATTTCTATACACCAATAATGAAGCAATAGAAAGAGAAATCAAGAAATCAGTCCCATTTACAGTTGCACCAACAATCATAAAATACCTAGGAATAAACCTAACCAAAGATGTAAAAGATCTGTATGCTAAAAACTATAGAAAACTTATGAAAGAAATTGAAGAAGACACAAAGAAATGGGAAAACATTCCATGCTCATGGAATGGAAGAACAAATATTGTTAAAATGTCTATACTACCCAAAGCAATCTACACGTTCAATTCAATTCCAGTTAAAATTGCACCAGCATTATTCTCAGAACTAGAATAAACAATCCTAAAATTTGTATGGAACCACAAAAGATTCTGAATAGCTAGAATAATGTTGAAAAAGAAAACCAAAGCTGGAGGCATCACCATCCCAGACTTTAGCCTGTGCTACAAAGCTGTAATCATTAAGACAGCATGGTATTGGAACAAAAATAGACACATAGAGCAATGGAATAGAATTGAGAACCCAGAATTGGACCCACAAATATATGGCTAGCTCATCTTCGACAAAGCAGGAAAGAGTATCCAATGGAAAAAAGACAGTCTCTTTAGCAAATGGTGCTGGTAGAACTGGACAGCAACATGCCGAAGAATGGACCTGGGCCACTTTCTTACACCATACACAAAAATAAACTCAAAATGGACGTAAGACCTAATGTGAGACAGGAGACTATCAATACCCTAGAGGAGGGCAACAACAGGCAACAACCTCTTTGACCTTTGCAACTGAGGTTGCAGCAACTTCTTACTCAGCACATCTCTGCAGGCAAGGGAAATAAAAGCAAAAATGAACTATTGGGACCTCTTCAAGATAAAAAGCTTCTGCATAGCAAAGGAAACAATCAACAAAACTAAAAGGCAAATGACGGAATAGGAGAAGATATTTGCTAATGACATACTAGATAAAGGTTATTATTCAAAATCTATAAAGAACTTACCAAACTCAATACTGGAAAAACAAATAATCAAGTGAAGAATTGGGCAGAAGACATGACTAGACACTTTTACAAAGAAGACATCCAGATGGCCAACAGACACATGAAAAAATGCTCAACATCACTCATCATCATGGAAATACAAATCAAAACCACACTGAGATACCACCTTACACCAGTCAGAATGGCTAAAATTAACAACTCAGGAAACAACAGATGTTGACAAGGATGTGGAGAATCAGGAACCCTCTTGTACTGCTGGTGCAAATGCAATCTGGTACAGCCGTTCTAGAAACAGTGTAGAGTTTCCTCAAAAAATTAAAAACAGAATTACCCTACAACCCAGCAATAGCACCACTAGGAATTTATCCACAGGATACAGAGTGCTGATTCACAGGGGCACATGCATCCCGATGTTTATAACAGCACTATCAACAATAGCCAAATTATGGAAAGAGCCCAAATGTTCATCAACTGCTGAATGGATAAAGAAGATGTGGTATATATATACAATGGAATACTACTCAGCAATGAGAAAGAATGAAATTTTGCCATTTGCAACAATGTGGATGGAACTGGAGAGTATTATGCTAAGTGAAATAAGTCAGAGAAACATATCATGTGTTTTCACTCATATGTGGAATTTGAGAAACTTAATAGAAGACCATGGGGAAGGAAGGGGAAAAAAATAGTTACAAACAGAGAGGGAGGGAGGCAAACCACAAGAGACTCATAAATGCAGAGAACAAACTGAGGGTTGACAGGGGCGGGGGAGAGGGGAAAATGGGTGATGGGCATTGAGGAGGGCACTTGTTGGGATGAGCACTGGGTGTTGTATGTAAGCAATGAATCATGTGAATTTACTCCCGAAGCCAAGAGTACCCTGTATACACTGTATGTTAGCTAACTTAAACATAAATTATATTTAAATTAATAAATAATAAATAACAAACAAAATTTAACCTAAAAAAAATTGGTGGAAGAAGTAATCCTGTGTATTGGTCCATAAGATTTTGAATCACCTGAGTCACTTATTAAAATCAGAGATGCCTGCGGCCCACCCCAGACCCACTAACAGAATCTAGGATAGCGGGACTCTATATTTTTAGTAAACTCCTTGTGATTGTGATTGTGTAATCAACCAAAGTTAGGAGGAGCATCAGCATAAGCTCAACTCTGTGTAGTCTGATTAGAGATGTGCTACTGTAAGATTACACCAGGAGCAGGAAAGGGAGTAGTGTAGACACAGAGAACAGAGATAAGAACAGTTAGGCATACATGCACATGTGCAGTGGAGCCTTAACTACATTCACAACAATTGGAATAGAAAGAATCAAGAGGTATTGAATTATGATGATGCAGATATGTATATACTAGATAAATTTGGAGCACCTGGGTGGCTTAGTCAGTTAAGTGTCCAACTTGGGATCAGGTCAAGATTTCACGGTTCGTGAGTTCAAGCCCCACATAAGGCTCTGTGCTGACAGCTCAGAGCCTGGAGCCTGCTTCAGATTTTGTGTCTCTCTCTCTCTGCCCCTCCTTCGCTTGCACTCTGTCTCTCTCTCTCAAAAATAAATAAACATTAAAAAAAAAAAGAATAGAGAAATTTAAGGAAGTCAGGCAAACTATCTCTGATTTAAAAGTTTGATTTGTATATACTAGTGTCCACTAAATGTATCAAAAAAAATTTTTTTAATTTTTTTTTAATGTTCATTTATTTTTGAGAGAGAGAGACAGCAACAGAGTGTGAGAGGGCTAGGGGCAGAGAGAGATAGAGACACAGAATCAGAAGGAGGCTCCAGGCCCCGAGCTGTCAGCACAGAGCCTGACGCAAGGCTTAAATTTACATGCCATGAGATCATGACCTTAGCTGAAGTCAGGCACTTAACCAACTGAGTCACCTAGGTGCCGCATAAATATATCAAAATTTTAACTCTCTAAAAAAATCAAAGTTTCAATGGTATTTCCAATTGAATACTATCTCCAAAAACAAATCATATATTTAAAATGTTTTAATAATAATTAACATTTAGAAAGTAAATGGCAGTGTTCAGTAACTATTGTACTTAATGATGTTAACATCAACTGGCTTTATTGTAATAATAATGACTACATTTAATATTTTAAAACTGAGGGATATGGTAATTACTTATTGATGAAATAGGCTTTTTACACTCTGGAAAAATAGAAATAATTGACCTAAGACATATATTATTTATTTAAAAATTAATCTAGCTATATTTCCCCCTACTATAGATTTAGACTAGTGGTTTTTAATTCACTACTAATTCTTTCAAAAACAAAAATAAGATATATTAAAAGATTGGAGTTTTTTCCCTTTGATTTTTGTTTTTTTAATTTCTGAAATGAGTGTGTTCTTTTCCTCTACAGGAGACTCTTTCTTCGTCCCAAACTTCAAGAACTTTACGTCTGTTTTCATGATTCAGTCACAGAAATTGCCATAGAAATGGCTTTTAAATTGTTCTTTGGATTAACCTTGTAGCTGTGTTTTCTTGATGCATAGCAACTATGCATGGAACATTGAACAGTGTTAGGATTGCTGAAAACATACACAAGAAGATAAGGTTTAGCTTCTTTTAACTGTTCAGTTTTGAACATAATAATGTTAAATATTGAGATGATATGCTCTTGGGTTTGATGCACTAAATCTTATGTAGTATTGTCAGACTTTTGAAAAGATACTTGATCAAAATAAGAAGGGATTTTTAACTTATTTCCATTTTTTGTATGTAATGTTAATTTATTGACTAGTTTGAAATAATGTGAAGTTTTATATAAAATTAATAGAGGAAATATTTATCTTGAGGAAATATTTATCTTGAAAAAATACACAGTTCATAAGTAAATTCACTTGTGTATTTTTCTCAAGACTAATGAGGATATCTGGTGAAAGAATCACAAAACTGGAGGATGTGACCAGGTCCTGTAACTAATTAGTGCTGTGACCGTGAACAAGTTTTTGTACCTCTCTGAGTTCAGAATCTTCATGTATAAATGAGATGACTGCATTGAGACTTCTAAAGTCCCTCTTAAGTAACATGTGCAATTTTTTTTCTTCTTGCCTACTCGTCAGTATCTAAATTTGTAATGTCCAAGTACTGACTCCTTATTAGATCAAATACTTTTCTTTAGTTTAAGTGCTTTAATAGATACCTCACTATGGGGTAGAAGAACTAAGGAATGAAAATTAAACTTTTTTCTCTATTTATTTGATTCTCTTTACTCTTTCAGATCAGCTCTGTTTTGTCCAGAGTATAGTTTTTAACTATTTAGTGTCCATAAACTTTTATTATTTTTCTTTTCGTTGAAATATATTCAGGTATGCACACACATTTTATATAGTTCATGAATTTCAAGACAGCTGTATGTAAATCTTTTTACGAACCTAATCATGTTAAAAAAACACTGAAAAACTTGGATTAAAGTAATCCTATGGTGACTTGTTAAGTACTAATTTTTGCCTTACAAATATGTCTCATTATGTGTTGGGTTTTCCCAGAGGGAAGTTCCTTAATGAGCAAAAGTTTACTTGACCTTTAGTAGAGAAAGAAAACTAATGAGGTAAGAATTTTCTTTGACTGTGACAATTTGGTAGATTGAGAAGGAAGGAAAAACATAATAACTGCATTTTTTATTACCATTTACCTAATGGATCCTTCTGAAGTCTCAGATGCCCTTAAGACTACAATACTGGGTTTTTTCTTCTTCAGGACTTAAGCTTTGGAAGGAAAATTATGCCAACACATGTAAAATCAGTTTCTATTTCCTTCCCCTCAGACGCCTGGAACATGAGCCCTCCAGGTTAGAATTAACTGTAAAACATAGTGGGTGCACCATTTGAAATATTTGGCCTTTTTTTTTTTAATTTTTTTTTAACATTTATTTATTTTTGAGACAGAGAGAGACAGAGCATGAACGGGGGAGGGTCAGAGAGGGAGACACAGAATCTAAAACAGGCTCCAGGCTCTGAGCTGTCAGCACAGAGCCCGACGCGGGGCTCGAACTCACGGACCGCGAGATCATGACCTGAGCCGAAGTCAGCCGCTCAACCGACTGAGCCACCCAGGCGCCCCTGAAATATTTGGTCTTAAAAGAAACACTGTTACCTCTCTGTAATCAGTTTGAGAAATTTTCACCCAGGTATTTAAAATGCAAATGACTATATTTGTCCTATTAGTGACTTGTGGGCCTTAAATTTAACATTGAAATCAAGTCAAGAAACTTTGGTTCTTGAAATGTACAAAATGGCTTAAAATATCCTCCCCTTAAGATCACAGTATTGGTCAGAATGGTAGACTCTTTACCACTGCATTAGTTTAAGGAACTTTGTTTATAAGTATTTATTAAATGTCTTAAATTTCTTAATATGTCCCCCAAACACCATGTGCTATTTTCAATACTGAGATGTATTAATAAATGCAGCTATTAATCCCCTCAGCTTTTCAAACAGACTGAACTAAAATATCTCAGGTTGTATTATAAGGGACTTTTTAAAATTTCATTTAATGAAATTTTGGTCTTTTGAACTGCTTTAATGGTGTCAAAGAATCTTGAGACCACCACTCAATAACTAAAATAAAAAGACAAAGTAGTCTACTTACCTTAATAAGGGGAAAATCCTTTGCTACACTGTAGATGTATAGCGTAATGTTCATGTTGCAGAGACATTGCATTTTTAGGAAATAAAACCAAACATTGTGGTTGTCATCTCTAAATGGATATTGAAGTAAGCATTGTAACTAAATCTAGCTGCCCATTTTCCAAATTTATTGAGATGCACATCTGAAAGATCAATCTGACTATTGGCCAATGACTGCCTATCTGCCACTTTATTTTAAAAAAAGGGACAAAGTAAAAGTGCAGATACCCCAGAGGTATGTTTTAGCAGATACAGAAACATTCTTAAGTTGGATTTTTTTATTAGCATCCTGCAAATGTTCCCTTTTACTAGACTATGAATGCAAAAGACTATAGAACTATCAATTTTGGGAAATACCAGGTACTATTTTATCATCATATATCTTGTAGCCCCCCCAAAATTATGTTTTAGATTCTACACCTTCCACCCTTCACCCTCCTCCCCTTTCTTCCTTTGTTTTCTTTCTGTCGGGTTAGAGAACTGTACTTAGCAAAGGAGGGTTTCTTATTTGTGCCAAGAAACTGTTGATGATGATGCATACTGGCAAGATAGTAAATTTGCAGTGCCTGCTTTTTTATATTTCTGACACAAATGGGAAAAGTTGTGAAACCAATTTAGTAGGTTTGTCTGCTTTGAAAATTCTTGGAAATAATATTGTGAATAACTACTTGTTATCTGTGTAAGTTCCCCCTAAATAGTGCCTGCACAGTGCACACGCTGTAAAAGTGTTAGCTACTACTACTACCACCACCATCTATTATTATTATCCATTGGTTGAAAATCCAGGAGCCAGCTAAATCATACCTGCTACTGTACAAACTGTTGGGGAAAATCTGAGAAAAAAATTCAGCACTGAACACTTTGAGAACAAGGATGTATACTTTGGATATTCTAAAATACATTATTAAATGTTATTAAAACTTTAATCTATACACTAAACTGTGTGAAAATGATTTAATTTTCTAGAGTTGTATTTCTCTATTCTATATAATGAAGCTATTTTTATATTGATAGTCTTTAATAAAGATGGTTTGGAGGTATGTTTGCAGTTGTGTTGTCCTTTCATGCATTCAGCCAACAAATATTTATTGACTTTCTACTCTGTGCCACGCACTGTTCTGGATGCCAGGGGTAAAGCGGTGAACAAAACAGCTAAAAACGGACCTTCACGGACCTGATGTTCCAGTGGAAGAGGAAGGCCACAAATAAGTAAAATATGTTGATAAAAGCAAGAGGGAAAAAAAAGTGAAGGAAGAAATTGGATAGGAAGTGTGAGAAATAGGGTAGCCAGAAAAAGGGTTACTGAGGTGACCCTAGACCTGAACTAAGAGGAAACTAACCATGCTGATTTCTAAGGAAAGCAGAGTGAACAGCTCAAAGGCCCTGAGATGCTGTACTTTTATATCAACATGTAAATCACCAGAACTTTTTTTGATCCCAAAATTAGTAAATAAAATGCAATGCAGCTGGTGAAACATTTTAAGCTCAGACTTTAGAAAAGAGCTGATCCACAGCTCTTAAGGTAATAAGCTACATTTCTAAGTATTTTCACTTTTGCTATCTTCTGTCAATGAATGTATGTCAGAAATAAGCTTGAGGATATGATAAATCAGTGTGCTATAAACATTGTCAACTATAGGGTCAAAAGTGGGGTTTCGGGGGAAAGGGAGTCAAGAAAGGAAGGAAGAGAAAATTTGCCTGGGGAACAACAGAACACTTGCTTTTCTGTCTGAGATATATATATATGTTCCTTGGGACCGGAGATCTTCCTTTGACCTTTCTTGGCACCTTAAGAACACAATCTTGCCTGGAATGTGATTCAAGCATTCCCTGTGCCCCCTTAAATTTCTCCCTGTGTGCTTGTTAATACTTTAATATCCTATAAAAGAGACCGAAACCTCTTTTATTATTCATATTTTTGCAGATAAAACATCAATCACGTCTTGAATTTGCATGGATTTCACAAAGGGTTTTGAAATCCGTGCAATGAGAAGACTTTAAATCTTTTAAGCCTAGGAATAATTAATGCAATTGCTTCAGAAAGCTTAATCTGGTAGCAGCATGTAAAATGGAGAGATTTGGCCGCAAAACCAGTTAAGGGTCGAATAAGCTGCCATGGAAAGGAAGGTAGCACCAAAATGGTACCAGCAGGACTTGCCACCTGCTTTTGTATGAGGTAATCAAAATATAAACAAAATTCCTGCTCTGGAACCCTGGCCTAAATATGGTTTTGTACTAGTGACAAGTAGTATTAAAAGTGTTATAACACACTTAAGATAATAAAAAACTAGAACCTCAAGTTCAAACAACTAACTCCTACAGAGTAAGAGATGATAAAATAGGGTCTCTTTATTAGAAACCATCAAATAAGCTATAAAAAAGAAATAAGTGTATATTAGATGCTACTACAGAAAGATTTCCAGGATGTACAAAGTGAAAAAAAGCAAGGTGAAAGAAAATACAGCAAGACCTCATGTCCAGGATAGATGTATATCTACTGCATATACTTGCCCAGAGTCAGACCTGAACCTGGTAACACTCCAGATGAATTCTCAAAACTGTGGTATGCATATAGATGTCACCAGGACCTCCTCGGAGACACCATGAGATAAAAACTTTACTTAAAAAAATTTTTTTTTCATCATTTATTTATTTTTGGAGACAGAGAATGAGCGAGGGAGGGGCAGAGAAAGCGAGGGAAACACAGAATCAGAAACCGACTCCAAGCTCTGAGCTGTCAGCACAGAGCCCGACACCGGGCTCAAACTCATGAACCAGGAGTTCATGACCTAAGCCAAAGTCCGACGCTGAACGGACTGAGCCCCAGGCGCCCCTAAGAACTTTTCTTAATAATACTAAGACGTTACTTGTCTGTTTCACTCTGATTCTCTCAGTGCATAGTGGAGTTTTCCAACAGCCCCACAATGTGTGGTATTGCAGTAGACTGGGTACAAAAGCAGCCATGTAAATCCAGCTGTCGTTTATTACGGCAGGAATTGAAGAGATTTTCAAAAATAAAAAACAAGGCTATTCTCATTTGTTTTGAAAACTAGTTACTTTTTATTTAAAAATGTTATTTTTATATGGGCTATTTTAAGTGAATTAATATTTTTAAAATTTCAGTTTCAGTTTCTGAATATAAATATATCAATATATAACAAAAACAGAAGCTTCCTAGTGGTCTTAGTTTTTTTAAAGTGAAAAGCGATCCTAAATTAAGTTTGTGAGGTACTGTTCTAGAATAGGTCTTTGGTTCTCAGCCTCCCCAAGCCCAAGCATTAGTTAAAACAGCATAGCCCTCTCTTCTTTCGGCTGTCTGGATTGAGAAACACTGCTCCAGATGAAATTACCAATTTAAATAAAATCCAAACGAAAGAGGAACATGTCGAATTAAGCTATTGGGGTGCAATCAGCAAAGCCAGACTGAAAATGTGACTAGATAAACAAGCCCTGCTAAATTCAAGGAGCAGAAATAAAGCAACTTTTAAGAGAAAATGAAAGGGTAACTCTGGGAACCAAAATTTAAGACTTGATTAACCCCACACGTTGGCTTACTCTACTATGTTCTAGTTTTGCCTACTAAATATATTTATACAGGACTAGTTACGCACTCTCCCTTCCTGCACCTCCACAGTTCAGTACCCATCGCCTGCTAACACTGCGGGCAGTAAGGAAAACCCAGACCCGGGTTTATCAAAGGCAGCGCTCAGCGCTGAGGAGACACGTGTTGGGAGTCACGTGGCTGGTGCCAGAAGGCGGGAGGCGGTTGGAGGCGCCTGCGCAGCTCCGCGAACTCCCCCAGGCCCTGGCGCGCCGATCTCGCGGCAACCTGAGCGTCGCTTTCCCGCCAGGACGAAGCTGAAGCGGTTTTAGGTTTCCCTTCGTAGATTCTCTCAGGCTTTTTTTCCTTGTGCTGGTGCCCATTTTTACCGCCGTCCTCCCACCATGCAGCGTGAACCTCCGAAGGGGAGGCAGGGGAAGAAGTCGGAAAAGCGGCTCTTTGACCCCGTGTCCTTCGGGAAGGACCTACTGGCCGGCGGGGTCGCAGCGGCTGTGTCCAAGACAGCCGTGGCGCCCATCGAGCGGGTGAAGCTGCTGTTGCAGGTGCAGGCGTCGTCCCGACAGATCAGCGCCGAGTCTCAGTACAAAGGCATGGTGGATTGCCTGGTGCGGATTCCCCGCGAGCAGGGTGCGTACCAGAGGCCACCATGCCAACCTTTCCCGGTCTGGGTCAGCTTGCCAGAAAAGGGGAGAGGGGCGGGAGTGGGTAACTGCACCACAGATGTGCCTGTCCGTGATGCGTTTGTTTCTATACCGTTGACAGTTCAGTTTCTTAGCCAACCTAAGAGGCTCCCCTTTCCAGAGCCAGGAAGACCTGTAACGTGACCAGTCCTGGGTAGGAGAGGCCACCACATTCTCTTTTTTCGCTTAAGTTTCTCCTTCACATCGGGATTTACACCTTGCTGTAGTTGTGCCTGGGTCAGAAGGAAAATGGTTGACCTCCCAGGATTGAGGGAGATGCCATTAGGCATGTTAACACGTGCTTTAAGTTGCTTAAATATTTGTTGAAATAATATTCTTAGAAGTACTCCAAGTATGGTAGTGTAGGAGCCTCCCAATACTCTGCTACCTATTGAGTGAAAAGAGGTTCTGTTCATTCTTCAGAACTACTGAAGACCAGGGCTGAAACTAAAGAGGCATTCACCCGTGCACAAATTGGAGGAGGGTACCCCAAAACTCAGTAAAGACAAATGATATTTTAGTGCAGTATTTTTAAAAATCAAAGTTAATTTGAAAAATCCAAAGTGAGCAAAATATCAAAATTTTAAATAAAGACGAGAATAACATTACCAGTTTTTTTCTTTTTGTATCAGCCCTGCCTTAATTAAAATTTTGATTTTTTTTTTCATTGTAAAGGTTTTTTTCCAGTGATACCGAAATGATTTCAAGGGATAAATAAAGCGTTTTGTTAACCATTAAATACCCTTCTGTTGCAGAATTGCTCTTAAGTTAGCTAAGTAGATAAGAGGATAAATTTATCAAAAATCTTCTATAAATCACCCATGTAGTTGTATTCAGTTGAAAACTCAACAAGAACTTTAAAAAGAGAATAGGCCTGTTTATTGTGTAGCCTGAACAAGAAGTGAGTGGCTTCAACTTCAGGGCCTGCCCTTTCTTCTACTCCTAAGTCTATGCCAGGTTACTCTTCCATGAGAAAACCATTCTCTCCCCAGAGATGTAGTTACAACTCCTCTAGGCCTGTTGGGTGTGGTATTTAGGGTGGAGTGTAACTGTTTTTTGTTTCTGTTTTTTTGTTTTTTGGGCTTTTTTGGTGTGTAACTCTTAAGGCATCATCTAAGCTGTAAATTTAGGATACTCACCTGGACAGCTGAGCTCAGATCTTTCATAGTGCTTCACATTTCTCTACTCCCATTTGTAAGCTTCCCATTTCCCCCAAGGTTTTTACAGGAAAGGTAGGAACCTATCTCCACTTGGTTTATATTCTAAGACTTCTTCACAGAAGTAGGGGACTCTTTATTATTAGCTAATCTGCTTTAAATATTTAGTCAGGTAAAGTTAAATATTCTAGTCAGGTTGTGTTGATCAGTGCTAATTTATTTTATATTTTAACTGTTTTAAATAATATTTAAACCTAAACATATTCAATATGGATCTTGTAAATTGAGATCATTCTAAATAGTATTCTAGTGCTTGCTTTCTTTACCCTCCGATGAGATGATCATAAGCAGAACTTTGAGATGTTTTATGTTCTTATAAACAAGGCCTTGTTATGAATACACACTCCGTGGTACATCCTATGCTAAGAGACTAGTAATTCACAACAGGGATAATATTGCCATCTAGGGGCATTTTTACAACCTTGGAGGGAATTCTTTGTTTAGCACAAAGATAGAAGGGTATAATACATAATTGCAATGATATAAAAGGCAAAATCCAGGGATGCTAAACATTCTGCTGCTGTACATGGCCAGGCCTGTGCAACAAACACTTATTCTGCAACCTAAATGGCTCACTTCTCCCACTAGACATTCATGTAGTAGTAAAACCTGTTTATGATTTTCTAAGCTTAGAACCTAACTCTGATTTACTCATGAACACAAACTGTCTGGGACATAGTTTCCATATATACTGATCAGTAATTCAACTACCTTGTGAGTAGAAGGACTGTTGTATTTTGTTTTGTTAAGAATTGTACTAAGAGGGGGTGCCTGGGTGACTCAGTCCATTGTCAACTTCAGCTCAGGTCATGAACTCATGGTTTGTGAGTTTGAGCCCCACGTTGGGCTCTGTGCTGACAGCTCAGAGCCTTGAGCCTGCTTTGGATTCTGTGTCTCCCTCTGTCTCTCCCTGCTTGCACTTGATCTCTCTCTCTATGTCTCTCAAAAACAAACAAACAATAAAAAAATTTTTTTAAAGAATTGTACTGAAAGGTGTTCACCATTGTAAAAACTTATGTTACCAATTCTTGTGATATTTGATCACCACTTAAGCATCATCTTCATTTGTAACTACTGAATTCATGATCATTATACATACATATACACAAATATATTTATTAAGCCCTTTTAAAAGAAATGTTAATGGTATCTAAAGTATAACATTCATTATTAAGTGGAAGCAAGCATCTGACAATTTTGTGGTGTGTTCATGCCTCACCAATTTACTAATTAAAATGCCTATTTTAGGGGCGCCTGGGTGGCTTAGTCATTTAAGTGTCCGACACTTGATTTTGGTCCAGGTCATGATCTCATGGTGGTGGGATGGAGCCCCACGTCAGGAACTAAATGAGTGTGGAGCTTGCTTGGGCTTCTCTCTCTCCCTCTCTGCTCCTCCCCCACTCATGTGTAAGCATTCATGGTGACATGAGTTTTCACAATAGTGAACAGCTCTCAGTACAATTCTCTCTTTCAAAATAAGTAAACATTTAAAAAATAAAATATAATCCCTATTTTATTTAAAATGCGTTTATTTTCTCTTCTTGTGTGGTAGAGAGGGCATTATATGGATTTTTAAAAAATTGTTGAAGAAGTCACAGTCTTTGAATTCTATTTCTAGATCCTAAAGGAAGTAATGTTAAGTATTTATTCTATATAGAGGACTTGAGCCTGGTAAGGTTGAGAATCACTAGGGTAGATCATTCTGGAATTTTACTGGGCAATGAAGTTCTGAAATTGTTATTTTCTGGAATTTACCTCCTGTCCCTTTTTTGAAAGTCAAGGCACATCCTCATCTCAAATGCTCTGAAGTTTCTCTTGTGTTTCATGTTTCCTCTAATTTTACTGATAATTTTTCCTTTCTTTAGGCAACATG
This sequence comes from Panthera uncia, assembly GCF_023721935.1. Taxonomy (NCBI): domain Eukaryota; kingdom Metazoa; phylum Chordata; class Mammalia; order Carnivora; family Felidae; genus Panthera; species Panthera uncia. The sequence goes on from NC_064811.1 coordinate 105,813,505, forward strand.
AAATGAACTTGAGAGACATGAACCCATAAGGCACAAGTAGATGGTCTCTCACTATCTTCTTACTTATCTCTGCTTTCTTTCTACACCAAGGATAGATCTCTTCATTTTAAATCTCTGGACTTAGCTTTCAACATCTCTTTGGGTATCTTTCATACACCCTATAAGCTTTCCTTGGCTTGTAAAAGCTTCTGGATTTATCTTGACTGATGCTGTTCTTAAAGATTTACTGTATGCTTTAGTTGTTGGTGTGACCTTCAAACTTTGTATGCACACTTTTATTTAGTACTGTTTAAACCTTTATTACATGAAAAATTCATGTTATAGAAAATTAGAAAATATAAAGAATGAAAAAGTAAAACAACTCACCACTGAAATCCCCACAGGTAACATTTTGGTGTCTGTGCTATAATTTTCCACTGGGCACAATAGGCATATATGTAAGAATATTTTAAAGTAATTGTTTTTTAAAAAATAATTGTTTTATTTCATACATAGTAAACAAATATTTTAAAGATCTGATCTAGGCAGCTCATTTTTAAGCATCTACCAGATCTCTCTTTCCTCTTTTAGGAGTTTCTGGCTATGAGGTTTTTTATATCTTGAAGACAGTGGTTTGGGATATGGAAAGGCATCATTTTAAATAAAATGGGAAAGTAAACATAAACATTACTAATATTTGGTATATGAATTGGGACTGGTATCTATGCTTGGGCCAAATGTCAGTTACAAATCCTAAGACACTAAGGCATTCTGAAAAAAAGAAAATGAATTGCATACTAAAGAGGGGCTGACAGGCACCCTTTCTCAATTATTATGTAATAAACATAGTTTATGTTTGCTCAGTTGGATTTATAGAGACAAGAAGACTGTTTGAATATTTGAAAGTATCAAGAAGACTATTTGAAATATATATTCATGTACACTATTCTTTAACATTTTTTAAAATATTTTATTTTATTTTATTTTATTTTATTCTTAAGAATGAACCTCACCTCAAGGGTGCTTTGAGATAATAGCAAATAATGGTGTGAAAACACCATGATTAGCAAGATATCTAAATATATTGTTTAATTGTTCAAATGAATGCTAAGTTATTCTCTAATATCTCCTATCTAGAAGTTTTCTCCAACTGCCCTATGTAAATAGCCCTTCCTCAATCTCCATGTCCACATATTATTTTTGTTCTTAAAGCCACTTGACATATTTATCTGTTCATAGTCTGTCTCCCTGTTCTCTCTCCCTTAAAATATAAGCTCCGTAAACCCAAGAAATTTGCTCCTTAGTGCTATCCCTAGCAGGTTCACTATGTACTAGGTACCAAATAAAAGGTTTTTAAATGAAGAATCTTTACATCCTTTAATTTCTATTTTGGGTATTTTTACAAATGTGCATAGCAGAGTAGTATAGTAGAAAATATATATAATCTTTTTAATGTGTACATATTTGAGAGTCAGCCTTACATAGTTTTTACTGATAGGCATATTGTCAAAACATGTAGTAGCACACCAGTCTAGAATATATATACCCAAACATGTTTAGCATTATCATGGCTTGGCTAATAAGTTGACCAGTAACTTTTTCTCATTTTCTCATCAGGTCTATATTTTAATTCTTTTGTTTGTTTGTTTCAAGTATTTACTTAAATTCCAGTTTATTAACATGCAGTGTAATATTAGTTTCAGGTGTAGAATTACATACACTACCCAGTGTTCATCACAGCAAGGGCCCTCCTTAATACCCAACTCCCATTTAACCCATCCCCCCACCATGTCTAGCAACCCTGCTTTTTCTCGATAGTTGAATCTGTTTTATGGTTTGCCTCTCCTTCTCTTTTCCCCCAAGTTCATTTGTTTGTTCCATTTAAATTCTTTTATTTAAATGTGTTTTTTTAATGTTTATTTATTTTTGAGAGAGATTGACAGAGTGTGAGCAGAAGAGGGGCAGAGAGAAAGAGAGACACAGAATCTGAAACAGGCTCCAGGCTCTGAGCGATCAGCACAGAGCCTGATGCAGGGCTTGAACTCACAAACTGTGAGATCATGACCTGAACCGAAGTCAGGTGCCCCTGTTCCATTTTAATTCTTAATTATTTTCTCAGAATTAAGTTCATGATGGTTTTTTCTCAGCCTTAAATTTTTTTTTAAACATTTATTTATTTTGAGACAGAGAGAGACAGAGCATGAATGGGGGAGGGTCAGAGAGAGAGAGAGAGAGACACAGAATCTGAAACAGGCTCCAGGCTCTGAGCTGCCAGCACAGAGCCTCACACGGGGCTTGAACTCACAGACCGCGAGATCATGACCTGAGCTGAAGTCAGCCGCTTAACTGACTGAGCCACCCAGGTGCCCCTCTCAGCCTTAAATTTTGAAGAAATTATTTTTTTCTTAGCAATTAAGTAAAAAACTTAGATATTTTGTTATTAGCAAAGAAAGATACCACAATCACTATGTTTTTCCCTACCAATTTTGTGATTATATCTTAGGAAATTGCCCTTTTATTCTGTATGACTAGAGAATATCAAAATACTCCTACATTTGCATCATCCTTTTCTCTTGTTTTTTTCTGACCAAAAATACTGGTTTTTATCTAGAATGGATTATCTGACCAAAAAATACTGTTTTTATCCAGAATGGATTTTTATAGAGAGGCAGTAGAATTTAATAGATCTAGGTTTGGAGTTGGATTCTGGAATCAAGTCCCAGCCTTTTCCTCACCTTGTGACCTTCAGCAGTTTTTATTAAACCTATCTCAGCCCCAATTACCCCAGTTATATACTGGGTATAATAATAGTACCTACCTGATATGATAGTTGTGAGAGTTAAACAAAATTATGCCTGTAAAATATTCAACCATGTGTCTGTTGCAATTAGTGCTCAATAAGTTTTAACTCTTTAATCAGTATGTATACTTCCCCAAATTTACAAGCATGTATTCCTGATATTCATTTATAAATGAGTGTCTTTGATATAAACTTGCATTATACAGAGTAGGTTTTTGTAATCTTCCTGAGGAAACTTATGTAGGTACCTAGTGTACTATAGATGAATAAAACCCTGAAACCTAGCCCCCAGAAATAACATTCCTATAGAAAATGCATTCAGAATTTCACTTTGAGGTTTCTCTCCCTTTGCACTCTTAGCAGGGACACTGAAGTTCCTAAAAGCATGGTACAGCAGTGAGATGCAAAGAAAGGAATAAGAATAAAGTTTTTAAGGGTGATCTATGGAAAAAGATTAAAACAGGAGTTCTTAACCTGACACTATAGCTTCAAGGAATCCATGAGTTCTGTGAAATATATGCAAAAGTATTTTATGTATGTGAGATTATATTTTTTTCAGATATAACCCATTAAGAGTTGCCAGTTTTCCTGGTATACTTCTAGGGATTTATTTGTTTCTAGATTTTCATTGAGACATTGGCCTGTGTTTTGATGAATTTTCTAGGTTTTTTTCATGCAAATGCAATTTTGCTAAAAAGGATGCAAATTAAATCCAAATTAGTTAACATATAGTGTAATAATTAACATATAGTGTAATAATTTCAGGAATGGAATTTAGTGATTCATCACTTACATATAACACCCAGTGCTCATCCCAACAAGTGTCCTCCTTAATGACCCTCACCCCTTTAGCCCTTCCCCCCACCCAGCACCCTGCCAGCAACCCTCAGTTTGTTCTCTATCATTAAGAGACTCTATGGTTTGTCTCCCTCTCTGTTTTTGTATTATTTTTGCTTCCCTTTCCTTATGTTCATCTGTTTTGTATCTTAAATTCCACATGAGTGAAATCATGATATTTGTCTTTCTCTGACTTATTTTGCTTAGCATAATACATTCTAGTTCCATCCACGTTATTGCAAATGGCAAGATTTCATTCTTTTTGATTGCCAAATAATATTCCATTGTATCTATATACCACATCTTCTTTATCCATTCATCAGTTGGTGGACATTTGGGCTCTGTCCATACTTTGACAATTGTTGATAGTGCTGCTGTAAACATTGGGGTGCATGTGCCCCTTCGAATCAGCACTCCTGTATCCTTTGGATAAATACCTAGTAGTGCAGTTCCTGGGTTGTAGGGTAGTTATGTTTTTAATTTTTTTAGGAACCTCCATACTGTTTTCCAGAGTGGCTGTACCAGTTTGCATTCCTACCAGCAGTGCAAAAGGGTTCCTAAAAAGAATATATTCTTCAGCCAACTGTAACAAACCTTTTTAATCATAAATCCAGCGCTATGTTATACTCTCATGTTAATTTCCAGATGTCTTTCCAAAATCTTCCATTTATATACAATTCATTAGCCAAAGTTACAATCCTTTATACTGCTCTTAAATATGACACTGTTTTGTGAAGTATTAATTCAGACTATAATCATAAGTATAGAATTATGACTAATAACTTATAATCTAAAACCCATAATATTTCAGTACCACTCAGCTGGGTCAACCATTTCCTAAAATTTTTTTTTAATGTTTATTTATTTTTGACAGAGAGAGAGACAGAGCATGAGTGGGAGAGGGGCAGAGAGAGAGGGAGACACAGAATCTGAAGCAGGCTCCAGGCTCTGAGCTGTCAGTCCAGAGCCCGACGCGGGGCTTGAACCCACACACTGTGAGATCATGACCTGAGCTGAAGTCGGATGCTCAACCGACTGAGCCACTCAGGCTCCCATGGGTCAACCATTTTCAAAATGACTTTTAATATTTAAGGGCCATGTATAAAATGGAAATTCTAATATCTTTTGATATATGACACTTTTTCTAAACTCAGGGTTTTTTTTAAACAAATAATTTTTTTTTTCAATTTAAATCCCGGAGAGAGAAGGAGAGAGAGAGAATCCCAACCAGGCTCCGCACTATCAGCACAGAGCCCAGTGCAGTGCTCTACCTCACGAACTGTGAGATCATGACCTGAGCCGAAATCAAGAGACGCTTAACCGACTGAGTCACCAGGCGCCCCCTTAGTTTTTAAACTTTTAAAGTTTCACTTTGTGCATGTATAAAATGGGTACTGTAGGAGAGCCTATTTCATAAGCATAATGTGGTGATTAAATGAAATATACAGCCTTTGTCCTGTGCCAGCACATACTAAGTACTTAGGAAGCACTCAGTACCATTACATGTTAAATGTCCTAGTAGAGACTGAATCAGTTGTGAATACTCAGATTATTTCTTAGCTTTTAAATATGTTTCTTAATTATCTTTGTGTAATTGCTTTATATGCAGTTTGGGACTCACCAAGATTCTTTTTTTTCCCCCACAAAGCAGACTTTCTTATTTAGCAAATAAATATAACTTTCAGTTTCTGAACTTCAGCCCAGTCAACAGAGATTATTTTCATTTGAATCTTTATCTTTAGAAGACTGATTCTGGGTATTCTCCAAGTTTGGACTAGAGGTATCCTATTCAAAGTAGCAAGATCAAACCATTGGACAATTTGTAATCTAGTAGACACAACTATGGCTACTTAAGAGATATCCTATTGTATTCTAGATCAGTTCTGGATTTTAAAGGTAGTTGTGAATTACAGGGGTAACACAATGACTGAATTTTAAGGATTGGTCAATCCATGGAGATTTGAAGTGGGAAGATTATTGGCCTGGAAAGTTTCCTCTAATCTCTCCATCAGGCCTCTGGAGACTGCCTTGAATTGTAAATTGATCCCTTTTCTGGCTAGGTTCCAGAACATAAAGGTGAGGATACTTTAGACTCTTAACAGCTTTCTCATTCTCATATGTATGTATACAAACCAATTCTGTTCTAATAATAGGAATTGTATGTTATGATTTGGAAATAAGGCTAAGGGTTACTAGCTTCTCTGACAAATACTGGTGAGCTCTGTTTTTCTACTAGGAGAAAGCCCTGTATTCAACTGATAATACTTTCCATAGGTTTTGAGGTATTTAAGGCTTTTTATTGGAAACTAACAAAATTGGAATGGGGCACATGGAGTTAACACTGCCTGTTTTCTTCAGTGGATTCACACATAAACTTAATTTTTTCTCATGAGAAAGAGTATAAATTTTAGATAGTTCAAATAACTTAGTTTGTTAAAACTATGGGAATTTTTAAATAATAATACAAGTTTATATTTAGTATGTTTTTTGTTTGTTTGTTTTTGTTTTTTGGTAGGTTTCTTCAGTTATTGGCGTGGCAATTTGGCAAATGTTATCCGGTATTTTCCAACACAAGCTCTAAACTTTGCTTTTAAGGACAAATACAAACAACTTTTCATGTCTGGAGTTAATAAAGAAAAACAGGTAAGTACATTTTTTTAGGTTTATTTATTTATTTTTGAGAGAAAGCGTGTGCACAAGAGTGTGAACAGGGGAGGGTAGAGGGAGAGAATCCCAAGCAGGCTTTGCACTGGAGCCTGATGCTGGGCTTAATGTCACAAACCTTGAGATCATGACCTGAGCCAAAATCAAGAGTAAGATGCTTAGCCAGCTGAGCTACCCAGGCGCCCAGTAAGTACATTTTAATATCTATTATTTTCTAAGAAGTAGTTGCATTTGTCTTAACCTGTGATGTTTTACTTGGGGAGGAGGTGCTAAAGTGGTAGAAGAAATAGTAATTAAGACATAGGAACTTTTAACATATTGATATGTATTATGTTATAGAAACTATATTTGAGAAATATAGAATTACATTTTTTACAAGTTTCTCTAAATCTCTTAACACGATTTTAATAACTAAAGGATCTTTTGTCCCAAGATAATATTTGTCTGAATAAGTATTAATTTTAATATAACTTACATGTTATAATCACTGTTCTACTGCACTGTTCTACAGCAAAAAAAAGTAGTCAACAGGGGTTCCTGGGTGGCTCAGTCAGTTGAGCATCCAACTCTTGATTATTGGGTCAGGTCGTAATCCCAGGGTCCTGGGATCAAGCCCCACATCAGGCTCTGCACTGAGCATGGAGCCTGCCCAAGGTTCTCTCTCTTTCTCCCTCTGCCCCTCTCCCCAGCTTGCATGCATGTGTGCCCTCTCCCTTTATCTCTCTCCTTCTAATAAAAGGGGTGCCTGGGTGGCTCAGTCAATTAAGCATCTGACTTTAGCTCAGATCATGATCTCTCAGTTTATGAGTTCAAGCCCCGTGTCAGGCTCTGTGCTGATAGCTTGGATCCTGGAGCCTGCTTCAGATTCTGTGTCTCCCTCTCTCTCTGCCCTTCCCCCATTCACAATCCATCTCTCTCTCTCTATCTCTCTCAAACAATGAATAAACATTAAAAAAATTTTTTTAAAGCAGTGTACAGATATGTATTCCTACATATCTGAGGTATTTAATTTCTTAAAGAAGTACATTGTTTCTTTTTTCTTTTTTATGACTAAGTCTCTATTTAGTTGAGATTAAAGTGCATAGGAAGAAAATCAAACAAAAACAGGAAGCAATAAATTGAAGGTAGAAAATTCTTTTTTTTTCTTTTTGTTTTTTTGGGGTTTTTTGAGAGAGCACATGAAATCTTGAGCTGGGGAGGGTTAGAGTAAGAAGGAGAGAGAGAATTTTAAGCAGGCTCCATGCCTAGCGCAGAACCCGATGCAGTGCTTGCTCTCACAACCGTGAGATCATGACCTGAGCTGAAATCAAGTGTCAGACGCTTACCGACTAAGCGACTTAGGCACCCTCCCCCTTTGTTTTTTGAATTGAAAAAGTGCTTTTTCTTTTCAAGGTAATCACTCCCTTGGTTATAAAATTTCAGTTTTAAAATTGCCTATTCATATGAGCTATATGTCATTTGTTTTGGTTTCTATTTGTTTTGTTGCCTCTGTATACACTAAACCACCTACATTACTCTTAAGGTCTCCCTTTTAAATACCTTACAAAGTCTTCCCCTTGCCCTTACACAGTCTCTCTTTGCCTTCATCCTTTCTCTTTTTCTTTTTCCCCCAACCAGCCAAAGCCAACCAACCAATCTAGCTGTCCTAGCAGATTCTTTTTATTTTTATTTCTCTATTTATCTATCTATCTAGCCATCTATCTATTTATTTATTTGAGAGTAGGAGAAAGGGGCAGGGGGGAGAGGGAGAATCTTAAATTTTTTTTTAATGTTTATTTATTTTTGAGAGAAAGAGAGAAAGACAGAGACAGAGCACAAGTTTGAGACTCGGAGTCTCAGAATCTGAAATAGGCTCCAGGCTCTGAGCTGTCAGCACAGAGCCTGACGTGGGGCTCAAATCCACAAATGGTGATATCGTGACTTGAGCTGAAGTTAGATGCTTAATCTACTGAGCCACCTAGGCGCCCTCTAGTGGGTTCTTTATAAAAGCAACTGTTTGTGGAACATTTGTTTGTTGCTGTCTTCTTTAATTTCCTTGTATATCCTTTATTCCCCTTTTTTCACAGTCTATATTTCATTAAGAAATGTTTACGGAGTACTTTGCACCATCTAATATGTAGTGGGAAATAAAAGGTAATGAAGAAAATTCTTTAGACTTAGAATGTCTGGATTTGGATCCTGACACTGTGTTATTTAGCTTTGTGGGTTTTTGAAAGTCACGTCTCTGATCCTTATTTTCCTCATCTAAAAATTGGACATAATAATACCTCCCTTATAGTTGGTGAAGTTTAGATGACATTACTTATAAGGTGCTTATTATCATAGTACTGTGCTTGATGATAGGCACTCAGAAAAATATCCCTGTCTTTCTTAGCTGCTAGCTATAATAATTAGAACTTTTCTTGACTCAGAACCTGTATCAGAGGTCCCCAAGATTACCTTCACTTTTAGTGATTAACTAGGACTCAGAACACAGAAAAGCTATTATGCTCATGAGTTGTTTTTGTTTTTTTTTTTTTTTTTTTTTTACAGCAAAAAGGATATAGTTAAAATCAATAAAGGGAAAAGGCAGATAGAGTCTGGGAGAAACCAGATGCAAGCTTTTAGTGGTCTTCTCCTAGTAGAGTCACATGGACAGCACTTAATTCTCCCAGTAGCAATGTGTGACAATACACATGATGTGTTGCCAAATAGGATTGCTCACTTGAGCATTGGAGTCCAGGATTTTTTGGAGAGATCAGTTGCATAAGCAAGGAATGTGAGTGTCATTAACTACTCAGACTCTAGCCACTACTCCCTAACCCAAGAGATCAAACTCATATAAGTTAGCCCAATGTTCCAAGCATACAAAACAGGTGTTCACCATAAATTCACATATTAGCATAAACTGTCTGGTGTGGCCCAAAGCCTAATAAGGCTTTCTTTCATACAAAGAAACTAATCAGTAGAATTTTCTAAGGGCTTAGATGTTATCTTGAAGAAACTGGTCAAGGATGGGTCCTGAAGATCTCAGTATATAAATGGTTTGGGCAGTGCAGGCCTGCTGAGTTAAGTCTTTACTGAACACTTCCCACCCCACCTCCCCCAAAAGATAATTTCTGTAAGACTAAGCCAAATGGAGAATTTAACTCCTGAGTTAACCAGAATATTTGTTACTAACATCTATTCCTAGCAGTATAAATAACATCTCATTACAAGTTTTAAAGTTAACTTTGATCTTTGCTAAGTATTTATAATAAATTTCAAATTATTAGAACTTGAGATAAGAACATCTTTAGTATTTCTATAAAGACATCCTATCTTATTTATAATGTAAAGGTATTCAGTCACAAGTAAGAATGCCATATGTATTATTTACTAAATTTGGATATTAATGACCCTTTTACTTCTGACTTTGGACATCAAAATTTTATTTCATCTTTGCCCACCCCTCTAAAGTGAAGAAGAATAATTAAAATAGAAAAATCAGTATTTTTGGTTTTTTTTTTACCTGGTTTTAAAATAAGTAGGGAAGATAGAAAAAAACAAATATAGTATATGAGTTTAAAAGTGATTTTTGTGGGACACCTGGGTGGCTCACTTGGTTGAGTGTCTTGACTTCAGCTCATGGCTTGTGGGCTCAATCCCCTTGTCGGGCTCTGCGCTGACAGCTCAGAGCCTGGAGCCTGCTTCAGATTCTGTGTCTCCCTCTCTCTCTCTGCCCCTCCCCCACTCGTTCTCTCTCTCTCTCTCTCTCTCTCTCTCTCTTTCTCTCTCTCTCTCTCTCTCTTTCAAAAATAAATAAACGTTAAAGTGATCGATCTACCACAGTGAGATAGCACTACACGCCTATCAGAATGGCTAAAATAGTGACAACCCCAGATGTTGGTGAAGATGTAGAGAAGCTAGATCATTCCTATATTGCTGGTGGGAATGTAAATGATAACTGCCACTCTAGAAAAGAGAACAATAGTTTCTTACAAACTAAACATGTGCTTATCATACGTCCCAGCAGTTATACCCTTGGGCATTATCCCAGAAAATAAAAACTTACATTCACACAAAAACTAGTGTGCACATGTTCACAGGAGCTTATTTCATAATAGATCAAAATCTAGAATTAACCCAGTTGTCCTTTAACAGGTGAATAGTTAAAACTATGGTACATCACACCATGGAATACTTCTCAGCAATAAAGAGAAACAAACTGTTGATAAAACATATATTGTATGATCCCACTTAGGTATCTAGAATAGGCAAATTAAATTCATAGACAAGAAATAGAATTAAGGGGCCAGGAGGAAAGAAAATGGGGAGTTTTATCTAATGGGTACAGAGTTTCTATTTGGGGATGATGAAGTTCTGGAAGTAGAGAGTAGAAATATTTTTATGATATTGTGAATGTACTTAGTGTCACTGAATTATACTCTTAAAAATAGCTAAAATGGTAAATTTTATGTTACATATATTTTACAACAAATTTCTAAAAAAGAGTAAGCTTTTGATACATGCAGGAACTTTGGATGAAAGAAAACAATCTTGAGTTATTTGTTCTGTGATTCCGTTTATATAAAATTATTGAAATATCAAAATCATTGAGATGGAAAACATATTAGTGGTTGCCAGGATTGAGGTAGGTGGCTGTGGCTGTAAAAGGATAGCATTGAGGGATCTTTATCATGGAACTGTTGACTGGTGATGGTCACAGGAAACTGGATATGTGATAACACTGAATAAAACTAAGTACACACACAAATGAATGCATGCAAAATGGGTGAAATCTGAATAAGGTCTAAGTTTTTGTCAATGTTGATTTCCTCTACTGTAGTTATGCTGAATACTACCATTGGGGGAAATTAGTTGGAGAGTTTACAGATTCTCTCTGTATTATTTCTTAGGATTCATGTGAATCTGCTATTGTTTTAAAATAAAAAGTTTTTTAAAAATAACCATTGTGGGGAGCTATGCACCTATATTGAGCTCAGCTCTATATTGTTTCATTGAATGTTCCCCTCACCTTTTGAGGTATTTTTATCCTAACTGTACAGGTAAGGAAAGCAAGACTCAGAGCTGAGAGCACTTGACCAAGTCATTTGTTCAGGTCTTCCTCACTCCCAAATTCAGATTCTTCAATTGAACTCTACTCCTCTCTGAGCTAAGGTGACTAGACTTGGTGAACCTTAGCTGAATCTGGGTACAGAATGTTTCTTTGCCCCCTTTTAGCTTCCAGCACAACCGTCAACAGGGAAGATTAGAACTTCTCCCAGCTTTCCTTCATGCCCAGACAAGCTCTGTTAGAAAGAACTTTGGTTCTAGGGCATTTGTTCTTCAGTGCATCATTGAGTCTGGTCACACAATATCTATTTGTCAACAGTTGAAAATAAACAAGATTGGGGCACTGGGGTGGCTCAGTCAGTTGAGCATCCAACTCTTGATTTTGGTCATGATCTCAAGGTTCATTAGTTCAAGCCCCACATTGGGCTCTGCACTGACAGCACAGAGTCTACTTGGGATTCTCTCTCTCTCCCTCTCTCTCTCCACCCCTACTTGTGCTATCTGTCTCTCGAAATAAAAAAATAAACTTGAGAGAGATAAAAGAAACAAGATTATTTTCCTCCAAAACCGTCAGATTATTTCATCTTCTTGTCTATCACTGATTCCTCTCCTTGCCCTCTCCTTTTACAATATAGTAATATCTGAATTTATTAATTTATAATAACTGAAACCCTCATTTAAATCAATAAATTACCTCCTCTGGGTCTATTTTATTTTCAAGCTTAACTGTGGAGGGGTAGATTTTGTTGCACGAACACTTGCAGGATTATCATTCAACATAAATACTTCGTTTCTCCTCCTTGCTTCTTTCATTCTTCCCTCCTTCTGTCTTTCTTTCTTCCACCAGAAGGTTGGCCACACTATTTATCCATGTTGTGCCTGTCTGTGTCATTTTTTCAAAGGCCCCACTTCCACTGTCAGAAGTATCATGGTTTGGATAATAAATTATATGATCATCCACCCAGAAAGACATCAGTCTGCCTTCCTGAGATCCATGCATGTTTGACAAATACTTTAAACCACTAACAGTATGTTTATACATAGGTGATTTTTATTGGAAGAGGATCTATAACTTGAAACAGTCTCAAAAAAGACAAAAAAAAGCTATTTAATAACTTTTCCATTTTTGTCCTTACTGCTAACTGGCATGGAACTGTAAAGTCACATTCCCAAGAAATAGACTGTGGCCCTGTTCATCTTTTTCTACCAGGTTACAGATTATCTTCTAGATTATAGATTAGCTACTTTGGGGTCAAATGCAATCTCCTGATCTAACTGTCTCTGGGTGATTAGGAAACAGGGCTACCCATACAAAACTTAATAAGTTTTGCTGCAAAGGAGCCATAGGGGTCTGAGGACAGTATGTGGCATTCCTAGTACCTCATTAAACAAATATTTATTGAATATATTACTATTATTCTGGGTAAGGTCCTATGACTTGTATTGTGAAATAAACAGGTAAATTCAGAATCCTGGCATCAGGGCACCTGGGTGGCTCAGTTGGGTGAGACTCAGACTCTTGATCTCAGTTCAGGTCATGATCTCATGGTTCCTGGGTTCAAGCCCCACATCGGACTATGTGCGGGGAGTGGATTCTCTCCCTTTCCTTCTGTCTCTGCCCTGCCCTGCCCCATGGACATGCACATACACACTCTCTCAAAATAAATGAATAAACATTAAAAAAAAATCTGGCCACAAAAAAATACAAACAACCAAAATGTCCATGAACTGAAGAATGGATAAATAAAATGTAAATCCATATACTGGAATATTATTTGTCAATAAAAAAGAATGAAGTGCTAATACTTGCTACCACATGGAAGAACCTTGAAAAACATTATGTTAAATGAAAGAAGCCAGTCATGAAAGACTATCTACTGTGTTATTCTTTGTGTAGGAAGTGTCTATAATAGACAAATCTATAGAGACAGAGAGTGGCTTAATGGTTACCTAGGACCCAGGGAGATGGGTTGGATGTGGAGTGACTGCTAATGGGTATAGCATTTGGGGTGATGAAAATGTTCTAAAGCTGCTGTTGGTTGCACAGTTCTGAATGAATATACATACTATCAATCCATTGAATTGTATGGTGAATTTACATTGGTAAAGTGTATTATATTTTAATAAAGCTGTTAAATAATAATCCTAACTTCAAGAAATTTATAGTCTGTAGGAGGTAAGATGAGTACAAATACTTACAAATAGAAGAAAGTGATTGTAAATACTATTTAAGTGAGAATCTGGAACATGTTGACATATTTTACATATTGGTCATAGGATTCACCTTTAATTCTCTGAGAGCTGAAGTATATGGAGAGAGAGAGAGATGATTACATACAGTTTTGAATGGGTTTGGAGATCAGAAGTTTCATGGAAGAAGTTGAATTTGATTAGAGTATAAATCAATAACTTTTGTATTTAAAAAAATAGGAAAAAAAATGATGGGAAGGTCCTTCTAGGCCAAGAGTTCCAAAGCTATCTGAGACTTAAAACTATTGTTAGAAATAAAAGCGAGAGAATAAAGCAAAAAACTGAACCTGACTAGAATATTATTCATTTTAATGTATTTAAAATGGTTACAGTGGCCTTGGACCCTAGGTTTTCTATAACCACTCCAATTCAAATATTCTTTTCTTCTCCAGTAAGCTCTAGATGTTAAAAAGCAGTTTACTGGACCTAAGCAGGGCACATTTTAAATGTTTATCAAAAAGAACCTCAATAGCTTAGGGCACCTGAGTGGCTCAGTGATCCAAGTCATGATCTCACAGTTCATGAGTTTGGGCTTTGTGTTGGGCTCTGTGCTGACAGCATGGAGCCTGCTTGGGATTCTCTTTCTCCCTCTCTCTGACCCTCCCCTGCTTGCATATGCATGCCCCTGTACTTTCTCTCCAAATAAGTAAACTTTAAAAAAAAGAACCTCAATAGCCCAAGTGAACCAGATCAGTAAGGCCTAATTTACATGCCACTCAACTATATTATAATTGATTTCTGCCAGTTTTCATGTCAGCAGTTGAACATAATATATTTTTGAGCTGTTAACTTTTGAGCTGTTTAATATCAACTAAAATTACAAAGTGAAATTGTGGCATTATAAAGTATTATTGCCCCCCCCCAACACCAAAAAAGAATGTAACTAAAGCCTCCATAGGTACCTGACATTTTAGCCATAGCTAACACTAATATTTATTTACTCATTGATTCATTGATTCATTCATTCATGTATGTATGTTAGAGCACCTGTGTGAGCAGGGGAGAAGGGCAGAGGGGGAGATTGAGAAAATCATAAGCAGGCTCAATGCTCAGCGCAGAGCCCAACATAGGGCTCAATCCCCCAACCCTGGAATCATGATGTGAGCCGAAGTCAAGCATCAGGTGCTCAACAAAGTGAACCACCCAGGCGCCCCCTAATACTGTTATTGACAAAAAAATTATATAGTCTAAAGAGATGATTATCTTATGTGGCCTCTTGTTAATTTGGACTACTTTTGCTGGAGGCCATTAAAATATCTTGGAATTTCTGTGTATCAGCATTTAAACTGTATCTCCCAGACTACCTGGAAAGAAACAGGCTTTGTGAACATGAAGGGAAATATTTTGCACAATATGATATGCATTATCATAGATGTTTACTTTATAAAAGCATTTTGAAAATCTGACTTTTTAACCTTCATAAAAATAACAATTTTAAACAGATTCTATAGTTTAATAACCACTTTTTAATTAATATGTTTCAGTTCTGGCGGTGGTTTTTGGCAAACCTGGCCTCTGGTGGAGCTGCTGGAGCAACATCCTTATGTGTAGTTTATCCATTAGACTTTGCCCGAACCCGATTAGGTGCTGATATTGGAAAAGGTATAGAATTTTCGAAAATACTACTCTTCCTTATTTGTGTTTTGAGTGAAGTATTATTTATTGCAGAGTTATACTATAGCAACGTGAAATACATTCTAAAAATCTTATCTCAACCAAATGGTAGAATAATAGGGCCTAAAGATTACTACTTTTTTCTTTTCCCTCAAAAGAAGGAAGGAGAAGGCCATTACTGCAGTAACAAAAGAGCAGATATGAAGATGGCTCGTAACTTCCAGTTTTTTCCTAGAGAGCCACCTCTTAGATCCCTCCCTGAATTTATTCCTGTTTCAACTATGGCTCCTCTCTAGGTTACATGTACAGTTCTAATCCCAGAGATTCCCTTTGCCTCTGTTCTTATTTATCATATCTTCCTCTGTTTTTGTTACACTCTTATTTTGGTAGATTATATTCTTATATAGTCTTCTGAGCTTTTTGAGCAGATAGGAGATATATTGGGATCTTGAATGTCTAAAAATATCTCTGTTTTTACCCTTTTACTTAATATTTGACCATATTTACAATTCTAGTTTAAAGTCACTTTCTTGGGGCGCCTGGGTGGCTGAGTTGGTTAAGTGTCCGACTTCAGCTCATGATCTCGCGGGGTCATGACCGTGAGGTCATGATCTCGCGGTTTGTGGGTTCAAGCCCTGTGTCGGGTTCTGTGCTGACAGCTCAGAGCCTGGAGCCCGCTTCAGATTCTGTGTCCCCCTCTCTCTCTGCCCCTCCCCTGCTAGTGCTCTGTCTCAAAAATTTATTTATTTACTTACTTAATGTTTATTTACATTTAAAAAAATTTAAAAAAAATAAAGTCACTTTCACAATTTTGAAAACATTTCTCTGGACTGTTGTTTCTAATATTGCTCTTAAGAAACCAATCTCTTAACTGCCGATCCTTTTGTATGCGACTTTTCTTTTTAATTACCTTTTGTCCCTAATGATCTTGACATTTCACAATGATACATCTTTGTGTGAGGCTTTTTTCTGCAGTTGTGGAAGAACTGGCCCCAGTAGGGGCTATCAATTGGCCCCATTCAGTCTGGAGCCTTGTGTTCAGTTCTGAGGATAGCAGAGGAGTAAGGCACTTGACTTCTTGGGGGTGAGGTTTTGAGCATTCATATGTTACATTGCTTTCACCTCAAGAGCAATACTCTAATTTCTAAGTCTTTCTGAGATTATTGGGGTAAAACAGCTTGCTTTTCTCTCTGCAAGAAAGTAAGTTTCAACTTTTTCTGCTCTACTGAGTGAGTTATCACTCTTCCATCTCCTTTCCATCTTGCTGATATTTGTGGATTTCATTCTGTGTCATGTACTGTTCTTGCCTATATACCTTTAAACCTGTTTTATTCTTTTATTACCATTTTAGTAGAATTTCTTAAAGCAAGAGATTCATTTGACAAATACTTATTGAGTACCTCTGTACTCAATCAAGGCCCTGCCTCAGATACGAGATTAGAGACACACATATAGATACCCCACATAAAACATGGAGCTCATGGTACATGGCCCAAGTACCTCATGGTCAAAACACAAGTAAAAAAAAAAAAAAAAATGAATAAATGACTAAAATATACTGTCATTTAGCAATAAACGACATGAAAAAATATTGAGGGAGCAGGGAGTGACATCAGTTTTAGATAAGTGATCAGAGAAAATGTCTCAGAAGGGGTAGCAGTTTGAATAAAGATGAAAATATGAGTTCCAACTATCATGTTTAACTGGCAGTCCATATTTTCTTGTTATTGCTAAGAAAGTGAAAAAAAACTCTCTTTAGTTCAGTTCTGTAATTTTTTTCTCTCAAAATTGGGAGAATTTAGTTTATTTTGAAAGATTATATTCTATATACAATTACTTTAAAATATTGTAAAGGAGTTCTAGGTGAAGGGAAAATAAAAATGAAACCAGCAAACACTAGAAAAATATGATAATTCATCTAAACTATTAATCCTTAAAATTGCTAGTTCTTGGCTTTGTCTTTTTGCTGTGTCTGTCTTTCTGCTTTTCAACTTAAGTAAGTTGTGGGGTATTTTTATTTTATTTTTCTGAACCCTAGTTAGTAGCTTCTGGTAATTTTGTTGAAATGTTTTAGGCAAGTCAAATTGGTTGAAATATGTTGCTTTTATTTGCTTATTTTTTTTTTTTTTTTAGTTTATTTTGAGAGAGAGAGAGTGTGTGTGAGAAGAGAGAGAGAGAGAGAGAGAGAGAGGGAGAGAGAGAGAATCCCAGGCAGGTTCCAAGCTGTCAGTACAGAGTCTAATGTGGGGCTGGATCCTCTGAACTGTGAGATTATGACCTGAACTGAAATCAAGAGCCCAATGCTTAACTAACTGAGCCACCCAGGCACCCCTAGATTGCTTTTATAAGAGATTAATATTTTCAGTTAAAATATTTTAAGATACTATTTGAAATCTTAATTCTCTGTAAACAAATGAGAGGATTTTCATTTGTGTCCTTTTTTATTAGAAAGATTTCTAAATGGCAGTTTCAGATCATTTAAGTCTGTAAGATTACTTTGATTAAAGTGTTTATCTGATATGTAAGGTTGCTAATACATTTTAAATGGTTTTATTTTAGGTCCTGAAGAGCGGCAATTCAAGGGTTTAGGTGACTGTATTATAAAAATAGCAAAATCGGATGGAATTGTTGGTTTGTACCAAGGGTTTGGTGTTTCAGTTCAGGGCATCATTGTGTACCGAGCCTCCTATTTTGGAGCATATGACACCGTTAAGGTAATTTGAGGCTTTAGCTGCTGTATATTAAATACCTGGTTTGTTTCTTTTTATTGTTTTAATGAGTAGTTTGTTCAGCAGATATGTTTACTTTTAATTATGGAAATGAAAATAAATGATGAAATTAGATACATTATAGAATTTTGTTTAATCATGACTTTGCCATAACCTTATTAAATTATAACTCGATTATGGATCTCACTTTACATATAAAGCATAAACCCAAACATTAAGTTTTTGTGCTGTTTGCAACTGAACAACTCACTGTATATTGTGTTACAAATAGAAAACATGCTAATTAGGCTTACATCATAATCAAATCTTTAGCATATAGAAAGACACCTTCTAACAGGTTTTCTGATTTTACATTCACTTTATTATCACTTATCATAAAGTAGGAAAGAGGAAGATTGTAATTATAGCTGCCATTTTTTGAGTTACTACTTAGTTCTAGGAACTTTGTTAAGTGTTTTCTTGCAATTTCCTAGGGTAGCTTTTAATATCCCCATATTGAAGATAAACAATCTAGAAATCATTAAGTAATTTATGTTAAGTGGCAAAAATCCCATGTTCTCAGTCACTTCCAAAAGGAAGCAATGAAATTAATATCAGTATTACTTACTAAATAAGATGAAGACTTCAGAGAAATTTTGTTTTAGGTATTGTTTCTGCTTTCCCTCATTAGCATAAATATAATTGTTGAAGGTCATTTTTTTTTAAGTTTATTTTGAGAGTGAGCAAGTGTGAGTTAGGGAGGGGCAGAGAGGGAGAGAGAGAATCCCAAGCAGGCTTAGCACTGTCAGCATGGAGCCCAGAGCCTGACTCAGGGCTCCACTTCATGAATCATGAGATGGTGACCTGAGGCAAAGTCAAGAGTCATGACGCTTAACCGACTGAACCACCCAGCAGTTCTGAAGGTCATTTTTATTGTGGTCTGGACATGTTACTTTTAGTTTGGTGTGTATTTTTTAGACAGATTAAATTAATGGAAATTAACATGCTCTTATGTATGTTTATTTAGTAATGGAAAATTTTATGTGTGTTCTTCCTCTGCTTTTCTCTATCATCACCTGTAGTAGTTGTGAAATTTAGGAGTGTTTCTTCTGCTTATCAAATACTGTTGATGATAATATCAGGCATTCTTTAATTTTTAACTCTATGAGGAAGAGCCATGGAAGAACTTTTTTGGTCACTGGCTGCTATCTCTCCTAGTGTTTGCCATTAATAACAAATCTCTGATAATAGCAAATATGCTTTTTTCTTTCAGGTATGCTTTTAAAGTGAAGCCATGTACGGCATACTTCTTTCTTACTAATCTCCTAATATTAATCTTTCCACATTAAATCAAACTGTGTTTTGTTGCATTTGAAGTATAATTGAGCCCTCTTTCATTATAGGAGTTACTCTTTGACTTAAGAATTTAAGGTATTTTGGAAATTTAGATGGTTACTTGACATGTTTTTCTTTTCTAGGGCTTATTACCAAAACCAAAGGAAACTCCGTTTCTTGTCTCCTTTTTCATTGCTCAAGTTGTGACCACATGCTCTGGAATTCTCTCTTATCCCTTTGACACAGTTAGAAGACGCATGATGATGCAGGTATTATATTATTATTTGTGAACCTAATTGAATTTTCTAATATCTTTGATATTCAAATATAAACTTACTCAAATTTTAGAGAAATTGTGGCC
Organism: Panthera uncia; assembly: GCF_023721935.1. Taxonomy (NCBI): domain Eukaryota; kingdom Metazoa; phylum Chordata; class Mammalia; order Carnivora; family Felidae; genus Panthera; species Panthera uncia. The sequence goes on from NC_064811.1 coordinate 105,833,087, forward strand.
AAAAGGCAGGACGTCTGTTTTATTTACTAAAAATAAATGTATGATGTGTTCTTGTATCCTTTCTTATCCCCAAACAAACTTCATCCAGCAAAAGTTTCTTCCTCTTTTGTTATCAAAATAGAAATTCTTTCCACTCCTATAACATATCTGAAAGGTGGAGGGGGATGGCAGGGATTGGAGGGGGATGGCACAGATTGGATGAGTATGTCTATCTTAAATGAATATTAGGTTAAGTACAGTAAGCCCTGTCACAAGCCATTGACATGTTGTTATTTGTTGTAGTATATTTTAATAAAGGAAATAATTTTTAACTCTGAGGATGAAAACTTGTTTTAATGATCTATGTTCTAAATATAAATCCCCAAATCAAAATTTTGGTACATCCAGCTTATTGATGTTACTTGCTACATTCATTTGTTTAGCAAATATTTGAGTGCCTAATCTATGCTATGTTATGGTGACACAAAATAAGGTAGAATCTGCTTCCAAATTAATAGCATAGTATTAAATGCATACAGTTAATGGTATAAATCGAATGTGCATAGGTTCCAGGAATGCAACAGAGGGATGGATATCTAAATGTTTAAAGTGATCAGATGTGACCCCTTGGAGAGCTAAATGTCTGTAAATAGATTTTTTTTCTCTAGATAGTGAGAGAACATTCTAAACAGAGGAGGGGAAACATATGTAGAGGTATGGCTTGAGAAGTAGTTCAGTATACCTAGATGATAGGTTTCATGAGGGCAGTTAAAAATAATGAGCCCAGAAAGCTAGAATAGTAATAGAGGGCTTATTGTGTCCCAGATACTGTCCTAAGCATTTTGTACTCTAACTCATTTAGTTGACAGAACAATGCCATGAGGTGTAGTTACTATCATTATCTTCATTTTATGTCTACAAATCCTTTAGGCCACCTGAAAAGGTAAAGCATACCTATTATTACTTCACTCACAGACTATTTTTAAAGTTACTCCTGTGTTTCCTCTTGATCTATATCTAGCTGTAGTTTAATACACTGAAAAACTTTTTTAAATGGAAAGTTAATTTGCATATAGACTGTGGATTAGGTAAATAGTACTGTATCAATGTTATATTTTCTGATTTTGATAACTGTACTTTGGATATGCAAGAAAGTATTCTTACTCTTAGAAAATACACATAGAAGTGTTTGAAGGTAAGGGACATGATAATCTACCACTTACTCTCACAATAATTCAGAAAAAAATTGTGGGTGTATGGAGTTTTAAAGCTTTTTTTAAAAAATTTTTATTTATTTTTTGAAACAGAAAGAGGAGGCCGTGTAGGGGCATGGAAAGAGGGAGACAGAGGATCTAAAGCAGGCTCTGCACTGACAGCAGAGAGCCCAATGTGGGGTTTGAACTCATGAACCATGAGATCATGACCTGAGCCATATTCGGACGCTTAACCAACCAAGCCATCCAGGCACCCCTAGGGATTTTAGGTATATGTGTGTGTATTGCCAGAACTGCCATAACAAAGTACTAGAGACTGGGTAGCTTAAACAATAGAAATTTATTTTCTCACAGTTCTGGAGGCTAGAAGTCTGAATCAAAGAGTCCAGCAGGGCTGATTTCTTCTGATGACCTTTCTCCTTGGTTTATAGATGGCTGTCTTTTTCCTTGTGTCTTCCTATGGTCTTTTTTCTGTTTCTCTTCTGATAAGGATGGGCAAATTGGATTAGGCCCTACCCTAATAAGCTCATTTAATCTTAATTACCTTTATAAAGACTCCATATCCAAATTTAGTCACATTCTGAGGTACTGGGGATTAGGACTTCAGTATATTAATTTTGTGGGGACACAGCGCAGCCCATAATAGTACTCTTTAATTTTTGTATTTTCATTTATATTCTACAACTTTGTTAAACCCTATTACAAATACTAGTCTATATCTACACTCTGAAGTTGTATTTTTTTAAACATAGGTGTATATCTGTGAATAATACTATGCTTCTTCCCCTTATCAATTCTTGCACTTTAAAAAAATTTTTTTTGATGTTTATTTATTTATTTAAATAAGGGAGATTTTTTAAATAAGGGAGATTTAAATAAGCCTGATGCAGGGCTCGATCCCACAAACAGTGAGATCATGACCTGAGCCGAAACCAAGAGTTAGCCACTTAACCAGCTGAGCCACCCGGGTGTCCCAATTCTTGCACTTTTTATTTCCTTTTCTTGCCTTTCTGCACTGGCTGAGGCTTCTGTTTTAGTGTTATACTAAAGAAGTAATAACTGTCAACCTTTTTTTGCTAATCTTATGCCTTTATTGAATTCTTCAGTGTTGCATAAATTAATGTTAGCTGGGGGAACCTGCGTGGCTCAATCAGTTCAGCATCTGACTTTGGCTCAGGTTTGTGAGTTTGAGCCCCACATCAGGCTCTCTACTCTTAGTACAGAGCCTGCTTCGGATCCTCTGTCTTCCTCTCTCTCTGCCCCTCCCCCATTCATGTACGTGTGAATGCGCTCTCTCTCTCTCAGAAATAAACATTTAAAAAATAAAGTAAATCTGTTTAAAATGTTTAAAAATGTTACCTGTGGGATTTTGTAGTTATCCTTTATCATATTATGGCTGTTCTTTTCTGTTTTGGGTTGTAGTAGTTTTTAATCATGAGTGGTGGTCATGTTTTTCTATATCTGTTAAGATGATTTCATTTTTTATATGTTAACCTGTTATATTACATTAATCTGTTTTCCAGAGCTAAACAAATCTTATGTGCCTGGGATAAACCCAGCTTGGTCATTATATATTATATTTCTAGCTGGGTTTGACTTGCTAGTTTTTGTTTAGGAGTTTTGCATTTTTTCAGTGATTTGGTCTTGTAATTTTTCCTTCCTGTACTGTCCTAGTCTAATTTTGGTACCAGGGTTATGCAGGCCTCATAAAACATATGGAGGAGTCTTACACTTGTTCTCTTCTCTAGAATAACTTCCGTAAGATTGGAATTAAATGTTCATTGAATATTTAGTAGGGATCACATTTGAAGCCATCTGGACACATGGTTTTCTCTAAGAGAGGATGTTCAGCAACTAATTGGATTACTTTAATGAATTTCATGTATTCCAATGCTTTATTTTTTTATTCTGTTGGTAAATTATGCTTTTTTAGGAGTTTGTCTATTTCTTCTGAGTTTTCAATTATCATGAAGTTGTTTGTAATACCATCTTGCTTTTTCTTAATCTCTGGATCATCTGCAGTGATGTTACATTTGATGTTTCTAAGAAATTTAGAGACTTTCTTGTTTTTCCTCAAATACTGTTTCTAGAAATTTTTCAGTAAAATATTTCAAGTAACTTTGACTTTGTATACTTCCTGTTATATTTATTTCCTATTTCCTTTATTTCTGTGGGCTGTGTTCTTATTTCTACTTTCTCTAGGTTTATTTTCTAAAAATGTTTAGATTGTTCATTAATTTTCAGCCTTTCCTTTCTGATATTTCAAAGTCATTAATTTCCTTATAAGTTACTACCCAAGCTTAATTTTAGTTAAGGAGTTTGGTAGTTATTATGAGGCTTTAAATATTTTCTCAGATGTGTTTTTCTTAATAGCCAAACATTTGATATTTTTCTAGTTATCTTTTTTGCTATCGATTTCTCACTTAATTGCAAAGTAGTGAGAGGGTAAATCATAGTATGTGATGTCATCTTTTGAACTTTGTGAAGCCTAACATATGGTCAGTTTTCAAGATGAGAATTCTCCAACCACTAGGTACAGTATTCAATATATGCCCATTGACTCAACATACTTACTCAATACAGTGTTAATTTAATCTATCCTTCGTGCTGAAAAAAATATGTCTTCAAATGAAAGATATTGGGGCACCTGGGTGGCTCGGTTGAGCAGCTGACTTTGGCTCAGGTCATGATCTCACAGTTCGTGGGTTCGAGCCCCACATCTGGCTCTGTGCTGACAGCTCACAGCCTGGAGCCTGCTTCCATTCTGTGTCTCCCTCTCTCTCTGCCTCTCCCCTGCTTGCGCTGTCTCTCTCTAACATAAATATTAAAAAAAAAAAATTTTTAAGATGAAAGATACTAAAATGACAAATTATTTGTCTTTCTTTACATAGAGTGGTGAGGCTGAACGGCAATATAAAGGAACTTTAGACTGCTTTGTGAAGATATACCAACATGAAGGAATCAATGCATTTTTTCGTGGTGCCTTCTCCAATATCCTTCGTGGTACAGGGGGTGCTTTGGTGTTAGTACTATATGATAAAATTAAAGAACTCCTTAATATTGATATTGGAGGTAGTTCATCAGGAGATTAAATTAAGAAATGCATATATTTAAGTTGTTAAACATACAAATTATATAGCTGCCATTTGTATACAATTTGATAGTGTGTTATTACTGTCAGTATTTTTTAGAGTACTAATTCTACAATAAAGCATATGCTTTTTCAAGGGTTTTAAATACTAAAAATCAGATAAATGTGGGTTTCCTTCCTACTTACTTAGACTCAAACTCAATGTGACATTTTACTCATAAGTAGTATGTTATTTCAGTGTTTAAAATCCTTTTCTTTTATGATGAAAAATTAAAAAGTGTAATGCTAAAATCTAAGATATGCAAGTTTATTCTTTTTAAATGCTATTCTCTCAATATAACTGTCTTCCCATTTAAAATCATATGATATATTAAATATTTATTAAAAGCTTCTCAGGAGATGTCATCATATTTATGGGTATAAGTAAACTTCTACAACATCTCTATTAAGACAGCTCAGGTATTGTGTATATTTATGTTATCATATAGCTGTTATAAGTACAGTTTCTAGATCTGATCATAAAAAATTGATGACTTTATGACTCTGTAAACATGTAGTTGTAAAAGAAAAGATATAAAATGGCATGTCTGCTTTTGTCTTTAAATAAAATCTGGCTAATGTGAATATATCTTGGAACAAAATATATACTCTTGAAAATTAGTTTGTGTACTCTGTATTGATAATAAAGAAAGTTTAAAACTGTTACATATGAGCTTTTTTCCCCTTGATTCTAACTTTATTAATAAGCAAAGAGTAATAAAATTTTTGTCAGAATTTGGAACTGACTTAAAGACAGAAGACGGGGTTTCCAAGGTTTTGTATAAGAGTCTGTCTTTTCAGAAATGTCGTAGAAGATAGTACATTTGAAATTCCCAGGATCTTAAAGTTTTAGTGGGTAAAGGAATGTTAAGCTAGAAGGGATAAACTGTAGAGAGATTTTTGAGAGGCTGTGAATGGGCAGAAATGGAGTAGGTGAACTTCCTCCTGCACAAAGGCAAAAAGTACATTTCTAGGAAAATAATCCAGACTATACTTTTTGAATATTTTGGTGTTACCACATGAGGAAAAAAAAAAAAAAAAACTCTTGAAAACTCTCAACATGATTTCTTGCAGTGGTCAACATAACATAGAAGGTTATAGAAACAAAGTAGAAAATATCTTCTACACTTTTGCTAGTTGTGTTTGCCATAACAAAAGGAAGATAAAAGATGGCTCACAGAAAAACAACTAAAATAATCAAGTATTAGGAATAGTCTTCCCTGTAAAAGTTTTCAGTTTGTACAGAGACATGCTTAGAGGAAAGAAGTCTTTAAAATCCTGAATGGTTTGAATAGAGGGCAAACAGGAATTTAATTATTAGGGACACCTGGGTGGCTCAGTCAATTAAGTGTCCAACTCTTATTTCAGCTCAGATCATGATCTCATGGTTTGTGAGTTCAAGCCCCATGTCAGAATTCACACTGGCAGTGCAGAGCTTGCTTGGGATTCTCTCTCTTGGGATTCCCCTCCCCTGCTCATGTTCTCTCCCTCTCTCTCCCTCCATCTCCCTCTCTCTTTCTCTCTCAAAATAAATCAATAAAATTTAAAAAAAAATTATTAAATCACTAGACCAGAAAGTATGTTTTTTTTAATGTTTATTTTCGAAAGAGAGAGAGAGGGAGACAGAGTGTGAGTGTGAGTGTGGGTAGGGAAGAGAGAGAGGGAGACAGAGACAGAGTGTGAGCAGGGGAGGGGCAGAAAGAGAGGGAGGCACAGAATCCGAAGCAGGCTCCAGGCTCTGAGCTGTCAGCACAGAGCCTGACAGGGGCTCAAACCCACGAACCACGAGATCATGACCTGAGCTGAAGCCGTATGCTCAACTGACTGAGCTACCTAGGTGCCGCGTAAAGTCTATTTTTTGAAGTCTGGAAGATGTATACTTAGGACAAAAAGAAGTTAAATGTTACTTATTCTGGACTGAATGAAAACCGTATATTATGTTAAGCTGCTAGTGATTTAAAGTAAGCAAAATCATAATGGAGATTTCATAAGGAAATAATTTTTACAATGTTAATGTAAATGTTGGAAAAGTACATAGCTAAAGTATATTTAAAACGTGTACAGGGGGGGCGCCTGGGTGGTGCAGTCGGTTAAGCCTCCGACTTCAGCCAGGTCACGATCTCGCGGTCCGTGAGTTCGAGCCCCGCGTCAGGCTCTGGGCTGATGGCTCGGAGCCTGGAGCCTGTTTCCGATTCTGTGTCTCCCTCTCTCTCTGCCCCTCCCCCGTTCATGCTCTGTCTCTCTCTCTCCCAAAAATAAATAAAAAATGTTAAAAAAATAAAAAAATAAAAATAAAAAAAATAAAACGTGTACAGGGGTGTCTGGGTGGCTCAGCTGGTTAGTGTCAGTCTTCCAACTCTTTTGATTTCAGCTCAGGTCATGATCTCACAGTCATGGGATGGAGCCCTACATGAGGCTCCACACTGGGCGTGGAGCCTGCTTAAGATTCTCTTTCCCTCTACCCCTGCCCCACCTCAAAAAAATTTAAAATTTAAAAACCGTTTAAAAAAATACATACATAAATAAAATGTGTACTATTTTCCATCTTAAATTACTAGTGCTGCATCTCCTTGCATAGAGAGTCGTCTTGGGTAGGAGTTTTAATTTCCCACCCTGAAACTATGTCCAAATAATACTTAAAATTTCATCCTTAGAGCTACATTCTTTTAGTTCATCTTTACTTATTTCATTAAAATAACATCCTCCTTACAAAAGATAACCTTTTAAATTTGTAGTCCTTTATATTTAATGAAACATCTATTTTGGTGAATTTTACATTTTTTTCTCACAGCAGGTTTTGTTACAGAAGGGAAAAAAAAAGACAAAATAAGCAACAAAAAATATGTACTAAGTAAGAATCATGAAGGCCCTGAAGAAATTTTTACTACTTTATATTCCTACTCTGGATTGATGCTTTTCATTAATAGAACTTTGGTATGCTTGACTAAAACTTCTGAAATAGTTCCTTTGTTTATAAATGAAAGTTGTGCTATGTAAATAAGAAGTAATACCTTTGTTCCTCTTTAGCTGATTGACTTAAATGTAAATTCAAAGGGGCTCCTTTTCTTCCACCATATCTTAAATGTTAGTATTCTCCAGGGGCCAGTCCAAAGCTCTTTTCTTACTTTATATGGGTTTCCTAGTTCATTTCTTCTGTGTCTTTAGTTTCAAATACCATTTGTATGCCAGTTACAGTCAAGATTTTCTCTTTAGCCTGACCCAGATTCCTCTTTGGAGTTTCCAGATGCAATTCTGTCTGTTGTACCCCTTTCTCTCTGTACCACTGATTTCTCTAATCCAACATTTCTAAAACCTAACTCACTGCTTCAAATCACACTGACTTCTCTTTCCATAACCCCTATCTTAACAGTACATACCAATTCTACTCAGTCTCCCACACTAGAAACCTGGTTACCACCTTCTACTTCAGTTCAAACACGAAATAGATCACTTGCTCTTATGAAATCTACTTACTAAAAATTGTACGTTTTTATTTTCTTTCCATTTTGACTGTCATTTCCTTGAGGACTTATTGTCACTAATGCAAGATATTTTAATAAGCTTAGGGTAAAGGCAAAGATTCTGTAACAAAGAGACTCAAAAATATAGTGGTTTAAGCAAGACAAGTGTTTCTCTTAATAGTTTGGAGGGGAGCAGTGTAAGCTATCAGGGTGTCTGGTCTATGAACTCCTTCAGAGACCCACCTTCCTTCAGACTTTTTGCTCTGATATCTTAGAACAGGGATTCTTAACCATTTTATGCTGTGGATACCTTTGGCAATCTAAAGCCTGTGGATCCCTTGTAATAGTGTTAAATGAATAAAATACAATACACAGAATTACAAAGGAAACAGTATTTGAAATATGGTTATTAAAATATATAAAAGTACAAATTTGTGATATAGAAATAGGTGCTGCTTTTTAACACATAACAAGGTACAGTGGTCTAATAATTACCATAATTTCATAGTATTGATGTCCATAAATGTTTGAAATTATATATCCAACAGTTATAATGTATGCAAATACCTGATTTCTATTGCTGGGAAAAATCACATACTATTAATACTTCAGTGATTTGTGTCTATATTCATGATTGAAACAAATGTTAACTTTTAGTTAAAGGTTAATTTAAAACACTGCCCCCCCCCCCCTAATTTTTCTTTGGGTCCCCTTGGGAACCGGGGGCCCCCCCCCCCCCCCCCCCCCCCCCCCCCACCCCCCGCAGGTAAAGAACCTCTGTCCTAGAGCTTTGTACTTATTTGCATAGTCAAAGTTGGGTCTCTGGGTAATCTGTGTTTCCATTTACAGGAAAAGGGAAAATTTAATCAGGGCAGATGGAAGGGATTTTAACCAAGTAAGGTGGAAGCTGCTCATGTTATATATATACACACTGGTGACTTTAGTCACATGACTTTAGTTACAAAGAAGATGAGAAATAATAGTCTGCAGTTGAGCAGCCATGTGTACAAAACAAAATAATAGTTTTTTAAAAATAACTAGTAGTCTACCACAGTCTTTTAAGTGACCATTGTGTATCCAGTCTCACCTTGCTCTAATCCATTCTTAACACTGCCACCAAAGTATTTTTTAAACTCTGAATCTGATCATGTCAGTCTCCATCTATTTCAGTGTTTCTAAATATCTTATAGTAGTACTTCCTGACTTGTGGGTCATCAGGATTGGGTGAGGTTGGGGGGCAGTTTTTGCAAGTAATTTAGGAGTCCATATTCCAATTGAAATTGAAAATTGAATTTTAAAGTCAGATGTTATGTATATGCAGCAGTTTTTTTGTTCATATATGTACAAGCTTTAGGGATTAGCAAAATACAAGTATATGCTGAAGTATCCTAGAACTCATGGTACATGAACATACTATTCTAATAAATGCTAAAAAAAAAAAAAAGTTACTTTGGGAGGCATAATTTTTTGTACATTAAAAATATGTCTTTGGGGTGCCTGGGTGGCTCAGTCAGTTGATTTCTACTCAGGTCATGATCTCATGGTTCTTGAAATCGAGCTCCACATCAGGCTCTGCCTTCACAGCTTGGAGCCTGCTTGGGATTCTGTCTCTCTACCCTTCCCTGCCCTCCCTGCCCCCCAGTTTCTCTGTGTCTCTCAAAATAAATAAACTTAAAAAAAAACTGTCTTCATTCTTGAAAAGGTAAACACCTGGCCTACAGGGTAAACGAAAGACTTCTTAGTGTGGCATAGAGTATCCTTTGTGATCTAGCTCTAGACTTCAGCTGTACACCATATCTGTCCTAGGCATTGTAGGCTTAACAGTAACCTCTGATTCCCCAAATATGGCATGCTATTGATGCCTCTCTGCCACTGCACCTTATTTTTCAGTGTCATTTACCTTTTTTGTACTTTTTTTCCCCTCTGCCCATTATTTCCTTTTCATTATCCACCTTGAGAGTTACTCATTTTTTAAAGCACAATTCTAAAGTGGACTCCTCTGTGAAGATCTTCCTGCTTCCTGCCTTCAGACAAGTGTCCCATTTTTAGCCCTTCAAACACAGAAGCTTCTAGACTTCCAATGCAAATCTCTACTATAGCATTTATTGTTAGAGTGAATTTCCTACCTATTTTATAACTATTGTGCACTCTCTAGTTCAAAGCCTTGACTAGTTTTAAAGCATACAAAAACAAATACATTCCATACCCTCATAATCTTGTAAAGGTCATAATCTAGAAGTTATAATCTAGTAAAATGGACAAAACAACTGGTGGAGGACAGAATGTAAAAAAGGTCGTAAGAAAGAAAGGTACAAAGTGCTAGAAAAGGAAGGAAACAAAGTTAACTTGAGGCAGTCTTGGAGGCCTCATGATACCTTACACTGGATCTTAAACAATATTGAAGATTTTTTTTTTTTAATTTTTATTAAAAAAAATTTTTTTTTAATGTTTATTTATTTTTGAGAGAGAGAGACATAGTGTGAGCAGGGAAGGGGCAGAGAGACAGGAAGAAAGAGAATCCAAAGCAGCTCCAGGCTCTGAGCTGTCAGCACAGAGCCTGACGTGGGGCTTGAACTTATGAACCATGAGATCATGACCTGAGCCGAAGTTGGTCACTTAACTGAGCTACCCAGGCCCCCTTTGAAGATTTTAATAAAGCATGTAAAATTTGAGCTATATTCCAGAGAAAGACAGTGGCACAAAAACTTGGAGAAACTTGCCATACTTGAACAATAGTAAGTGGCCAAGCTGGCTGAGATAAAACAATAGATGTAGAAAAGTGATAGGAAATAGGGTTGGAAAAATAAATTGGTCAAACCGTGAAAGGCTTTCAATGCCAGAGTGAAGAATTTACACAGTGGAGAACCATCACTAATTTTTTGAAGAAGTAAATAACAAAGTCAAAGCAATACTTTAGGAAGATAGCTTGTTACTATTAATAGGAGAAAGACAATGTAAAAAAGAACAGGAAGCAAATTATTGCAATAATCCAGTTGAAGTAGAAATTCTGGATCAAAGGGGTGCCTGAGTGGCTCAGTCGGTTGAGCATCTGACTTCAGCTCTCAGGTCATGATCTCACATTTTGTGAGTTCAAGCCCCATGTCAGACTCTGTGCTGACAGCTCAGAGCCTGGTGCCTGCTTCAGATTCTGTCTCCCTCTCTTTCTGCCCCTCCCCTGCTCACACTCTGTCTCAGTCTATCTCAAAAATAAACATTAAAAAAAGTTTTTTTAATAAAAGAAATTCTGGGTTAAATATTTATTGCAAGTATAAGAGCTAAATACCTAGCAATATGGCAGATTGAATTTACACAGATACCTTCCCTCACAAACATGAACATATTGGATAAAATATATCCAAAAGAAATTTTTTTTTAATAAAAAGGGAAATACTATATGTCAGCAACAAAGATATGGCTAGGAACATTGCTGAGAGCTAACACTGCATAGCCTCTCACAGGATTCAGAAACATGTACAGACCTAAGGGTAGTTTTGACACCCACATGTAGATAGGAATTATGAGCTTGGGCCCTAGTAAAGTAAGGGGACTGAAACTGAATTCATCATGCGTACTGAAAGATTGGAAGGAGTGGGGTTTTTTTTCTTTTTTTGAAAGCGTTAAGCATATGGCTATTTCCATATGTTTTTTATTTGTTTCAATTTTTATTTAAATTCTAGTTAACAGATAGTGTAATATTAATTTCAGGAGTAGAATTCAGTGATTCATTCATCCTCTATGTATAACAACCAGTGCCCAATCATAAGTGCCCTCCTTAATAACCATCACCCATTTAACCCTTACCCTAGCCCCCTCCCCGCCAGCAACCCTCAGTTTGTGCTCTCTAGTAAAGAGTCTCTTTTATGGTTTGCCTCTTTTTCCTCCCTTATGTTCATCTGTTTTGTTTCTGAAATTCCATATATGAGAGAGATTAAGAAAATAGACCCCAGATATAGTAGACAAGAGGATTGACAACCATTTCAAAGCAGTGAGTAGGAAAAAAGTCATCTATGAGAAATCAAAACACCCAGGTTTGTGCCAGCACAAAGTACAGTTGACCTTTTAATGAATGTGGAAGCTAGTGGTGCCAATCCTCTGCATAGTTGAAAATCCATGTATAATTTTTGATTTCCCAAAAACTTAACTAATAGCCTATTATTGACTGGAATCTTCACTGATACAGTTGATAAACACATATTTTTCATGTTATATGTATTATATGCTGTATTCTGACAATAAAGCTGGAGAAAAAAATCTTACTGAGAAAATCTTAAGGGAAAATAAATTTACAGTATGATTCTGTAGTCAACCAAAAAATCCACATATAGTGGATCTGTGCAGTTCAAATCCATGTTGTTCAAGGGTCAACTGTATTATATACAGAAACACTATCTGTATGATATATGCACTCCAAACTGAAAAATTAGAACTGTTCTGACACTAGTGAGACTCCTCAGGGTTCTGACAAAAAAAAATACAAAAGCTTTCTAGGATACTTCTATGACCCAGGGTACACAAAAATTCCCACAAAAAAAGTAGCCTCAGTGAAGGTGAATTTATGGTCAAAATATAATTCATACCAAGGAAACAAGAAAGCACTATGTGGCAGAGTTGACACATAAAAGAATTAGCACCCGAGAACTAAAAATGTGATAAAATATTCTAAAAGAGACTATAAAATTAGAATGTTTAAAGTGATTAATAGATTTTTTGAAGGGAGAGAAATGATGAAAACAGTACCGTATGAAAGGACAAGTTTGAAAATTAACATCTAAAAATGGTAGAGTGCTCGAAATTAAAAATAGATGACAAAGAAAGGCTAATAAGAGTCACAGAGGTTAGAATAGAGAGACCCTATGCATTCTAATAGGAGATCCAAAAGAAACTGAAAAGAAGGGGTGAGAAGCAATTATCAAAGGGATAATGTCTGAGACTTCTCCAGAACCTAAAAAATCCATTCATCCTCAGGTTAACAAAAATCTCTGAATAAACTTTTAGAAATCCATACCTAGACACATCGTAATTAAGCTGCCAAATATCAAAGAAAAAAAAAAGACAAACTCATGATTTTCAAAAGAACAATATTTAGGGGCACTTGGGTGGCTCAGTCGGTTAAGTGGCCAACTTCGGCTCAGGTCATGATCTCGCAGTCCGTGAATTCGAGCCCCGCGTCGGGCTCTGTGCTGACGGCTCAGGGCCTGGAGCCTGTTTCAGATCCTGTGTCTCCCACTCTCTCTGACCCTTCCCCATTCATGCTCTGTCTCTCTCTGTCTCAAAAAATAAATACACGTTAGAAAAAAATTAAAAACAATATTTAGTCTCTTCAATAATAATGGATGCCAAAAAAATAAGGGAAGGTAACTGTCAAGAATTCTATACACAGCTAAATTATTATTCAAAAATTAGGTTAAGAAAAGATTTTTGAGAAGAACAAAAACATAAGTTCAATCAGAGACCTTTATTTAAAGAATTACTGAAAAACTGAACCCAGAAAAGAGTGGGATACAACAAGCAACAAAGTAAACAAATTGGTAAATATATTGGTAAACCTAAATTAGCACTGGCTACAAAAGAGTTTTTCATGGGAAAAGTGACTTAACTTGATGAATTGGGGAGTAATTTGGCCTTGTTCTCACTTTTCTTGAGAGCCTACGCACATTCTGGTCTATTCCTCCTTGGATTTTTAGAGGGGCAGTCTATCTCCTTCTAGATAAATCTGCTTAATTCTGGGGTGCAATAATCACAAGCCTATAGATGCATACATTTCTGTAATGTTTTACCAGTATTCATGCTGATATTTTTATATCTATTGCCTGTTCTTCTATCTCAGTTGTTTGAAAATTCAGGTAGAGATTCAACTAAAATGGCATCTGGAAGGAAATTTATGACTGCAAATACATGTATTAAAAAATAAGAAAGACTGAAAATTAATGAGCTAGGTGTTAAACTCAGGAGATCAGAAAAAGAACAAAGTAAACATAAAAATATAGAAGGAAATAATAAACAGAAGATGAAGTAGAAAACAAAGACATTGTAACAAAGCACCAGTGATAGGAACCAAGAAAAAAAAAAAGATTCAAATAAACAATATTAAGAATGAGAAAATGGAGGGATGGCTGGGTGGCTCAGTCGGTTGAGGGCCCAATTTCCACTCAGGTCATGATCTCACTGCTCCCAAGTTCGAGCCCTGCCTTGGACTATATGCTGACAGCTCAGAGCCTGGAGCCTGCTTCAGATTCTATGTCTCCCTCTCTCTCTGCCCCTACCCTGTTCACTCTCTCTTTCTCTTTCTCTCTCAAAAATAAACATTAAAAAAAATGAAAAAAAAATGGACATATAACTGCAGAAAAGATTTGCAAAACTCATAAGTGAGTAATCAACAATGATAGCAAATGTGAAAACTTAGACGGCACGGTAAATTTTCTGTAAAAACACAAATCAATATTAATTCAAGAAATAATAGAAAACATAGACTATAACCACTAAAGAAATTTAACCAGTGGTCATAAGCCTCATAAGCTCAAGGTCAAAATGGTTTACAGGCATATTTTACCAAAACTTTGCAAAAGAATAAAGAGAGGAAATGTCTCAACTTCTATGAGGCTAGTATAATCCTGATATCAACAAGATGAGTAAAGAAAGGAAAATCTATTTAAAATGCAAACATTCTAAATAAAATAAGCACAAGCCAAATCCAATAGATCTAAAAATAATCAGAATATCATAACGTAACTGGTTTATACCAGGAACACAAGGATATTAGAAAAATCTATTAATATTCACATTAACAGATTAAGGGAAAATAAAAAGATCATACCAATAGATAAATAACCTTTGTTAAGTTTCAATGTCCACTTAGGAGAAAAACTCTTAGCAAACAGGAAAAGAGGATAATTTTAACTTACATCAAAAACACGGAAGTATTTGTTAGGCACAAGATAAATATGCTTATCACTACTGCTCCTATTCAACATCATATTAGAGACTTTCAACAACATAATTAAGAAAAAAACAGGTAAAGGATTAAAAATGAAAAAAAGATTAGTTATGTCCTAGGCCACATGATTCTATACACAGGAAGTCCAAGAAACTTTACAAATACTAGATTTATGAGAGTACAGCAAGGCTGCTGTATATATGGATCAATGTAAATAAGTCAATATTCCTATATTCTAGCAATGGCTAGGCATAACTTCCATTTTTTGGCCTTTTTGGTGCCAACTAAGCACTATTGTTATGCTTACATTATTTAATAAAAAAAACAACATAGTAGGTGTATTTGTCTTTAACAGATTTTGAACCTTGAGTGTTAAGTCATTTGGCAAGGTCCTACCACTATAAATTAGGTGAGCCTGGGACTACAATCCAAGTCTATGTGACCCCAAAGCTTGTCATGCTTTTAGCCACTAGGTACTATGATTTCCTCCTAGTAATAGTAAAGAGTGCGATGATAACCCCTTGCTCCTGACCTCAACTATTTCTTTTTAGTATTTTAAATGTTCTTTAATAGAAATAGAAAAATCATTCCCACATCCTCAAGTTTTACAGACAGCATAGATAAATGGTCCTAGGGGAGTTTCAGGATAAATCTGGAATAAACCTAGACGGTAGTAGGCTCAAAAGGATGATGGCAGAAGAAGCAACAGAGGAGGAAAGGTAGAAGCCATGAGACGCCCAGTACAGCTGGGGGCCCAGGGTTCTTTTGGGGGCGGCAGTACCGAATCCCTACTCTGCTCCCACACTGCCTACTGGGAGGCCGTTCCACCCAGTTTGGCAGCGTAGAAGAGGACCGAGGACGCCGTCAACTGGGAGCTACACATTCTCCTGTGTGCTTGTGAAATGGGAGAAAGATGTGACTCCTTAATATAAAAAGACTGGTTTCAAAACAGTACCATACATTCCAGTTTCCTTAGTATTACCGTTGAAAATGGACTTCATGTTCCTCTTAGCAACAGCAGCTGGAGCTATATTCACAGTTGCTGCTGCTGCAGTCGCAGCATTGATAGTAGTAAAAAGTGTAAGTTTTTTAAAAAAGAGAACAAGTAGGAACAAGAAGAGTATTAAAATATCTGGTAAAAAATCCTATTTCAAGAAGGAAACAAATAGGAAACAAGAAACATACAAAGAATTGGGTGAAAAGGAACAGGGAACCCACGAGGAACTGAACAAGAAGGAACAGGAAACCCACAAAGAACTGAACAAGAAGGAACAGGACAGTAAAACTCCGTAAGTGTAAACTATAACTTGATTAATTTTCAGATAGACAAAAGATGCAGACCAAATGAAGGCAAGCAGCTGGACCACACTAGGCTCTTTTTCTGCGGACCAAAGGGCAGAGTATGGAGGGAAGGCACAAGTTTGCCTGGTGTCATAGTGACACACAGCCGTAAGGTCACTTTCCTGTAATACTGGTTTTCCCAGGTGAGGGTTAGTGGAGGAGACCGCATCTTTATGATGGTGTAAAGAAGTTACATGAAGGGAAAGTTGTCAGTGCGCTCTTGTTTCTTGGCCTAAGTTTGTTCTTTGGCATTGCAGGCCCTGGTAAGCAAAAATAAAACCCTAAAATTTGTTCAGCTGCTTTCACACAAGAAACTGCAGCTAGTGAAATGAAAAGGACTCCTTTCTCCCCCACCCCGTGAGCGGCAGCGCCCCTGGAGGCAGGTGAGACAAGGCGGCCGCCGTGCGGCACAATGGGCGCCACCTCACAGAGCCAGGCGCGGCGCGCGGCAGGACCTCGCGAGGGCCAGACTGCGAGCGCAGTGGGCTGGAGACACATGGGCCCCACGGGGCGGCGAGGCCGACGGGTGGGTGCTCTGGCTGTGGGTAGCCCTTCTGTGGGAAAGAGAGAGGAGGCGGCGCCAGATCAGCGCCTTCCGGCCTGCGCTACCGACTTCGGGCAAGCCTGGGCATTATCCAGCCACTGTAATTAGGCGTGCCCCTAGTTGCCAAAACAACCCAAAAGGGGTGCTTCAAAACACACCGGCAAAGCGCGGGGCCGGGAGACTGCCTCTTACCTAGCCCAGCCGCAGTGCTCCCAGCTGCCGCGCGACGGCGAGCAAACTGCCTTCGCTTCCCCTCCTCTCCTCCCTGATCCTCCCCGATCCTACCCGCTCCGCCTTCTCCCTCCCACCCCGGGCTGCCTCAGCCGCCTCCATTTTCCAGATCTTTCTCGAACCCGCAGCTCCTCGGGCAGCCGTTGCCCGAGTACTGACGGAAGGGGCCGAAGTCTAGGCGGGTAGCAGCCTCGGGCGCGGAGAGGAGACTCGCGCACCTCCCTGGCTGCCGAGCGCGCAGGCGCAGACGTATGTAACTGCCGGTTGGAGGCGGCCGAACCGCAGTGGAGAGAGATCGAGGCGGCGGAGGCAGCGGCCAGGGAGGCCTTCATCTCCGCCGCTGCTCCCCGACGCACTGTCCTAGATTTAATGCGTAGCGACTTCGGGTTGTTTTTCCTTTGCTTCTCTTAGGAGTCCCAATTCCTGGAGCAAGAGCTCAGAAGAGGACGCTGTTCCCGCACAAGAGGCTTCAGCACAAGCACCCCGACGATTAGGAGGCGGGATGTCTGTGGTTGGCATTGACCTCGGCTTTCTCAACTGCTACATCGCTGTAGCAAGGAGTGGCGGCATCGAGACCATCGCCAATGAGTACAGCGACAGGTGTACTCCGTAAGTGTCTTGGCTTGATCATAACCCCAACCCTAACAAACGTTTACTCCAGACCCTACGACGTAGTCCTGCCTGCTGGTTTCTTCTGATGCGCGCCGAACCTTGTGATGACAGGTGCAGCCCATCAACTGCAATCTCTAGAGACCGCAGGTTGGCGGGCCCAGGTGGGAGTCGGACTGCAAACCTGCTTTTCCTTCAAGGACAAGGGTCTTAACTCGCATAGTTCTCGAATCACCATTCTGTAACCACACACGCCCCCATTACCCCTTCCCCGCCTCTGTTCCCCAGGCCTGCTTAGTTTTGGGGGATTGGTGCGGAACCATCTCGATATCCTGAACGAATTTCTGAAAAGATGTCTGGTTACCTTTAGTGGGGTTTGCCTGAGATTATCGGCCGCGGGCGGGCAATTCCCATTAGCTGAGTAAAGAATTCTTCGTTCATTCTGCCCTTTCTGCTTTCCCCGTGTCTTTCTGCGTGACAGCTTTCAGAAAAGTAAGAAATAAAAACTTAGACTGCACACATCAGAAAGATGAGTTGCAGCGTCATCTGGCATTTATTTATTTATTTATGAGAAGTTGTTAAGGTGTGCGGCGTTTTCCCCCAATGCCCTTGAAAATTCGGGGTAATCGAGCCGATTTCCAGTGGCGTATTGTTAATGATGCATTAATAGCAAGGGAGTGAGGGATGGGAGTTGTTGGCCTCCTGTGTTGGTAATGTTAGTCTGTTAATGGAAAGCGGTGCAGCTAGAACCTATCAAAAGCGTATTTGTGCAGAATGAATCGTAGAAGGATCAGGAGGCTGTCCTGTATAAACATGACTGTGGAGTGATTCTTTTATGAACAGTTGATGAAAGACTTAGGAGTGGCATTATGTCATGGAAACATGTTTCCACATGTTCCATTGTTTCTCTCTTCGAAGTTTGTTGGCAAAGGATAATTAGACAAAGAATAATTAAGACAGGAATATGAAAAACTAGCCTTTTATTGTTGGCTCCTGTTACCCGTAGTTTTATGAACAAACCAACTGTTCATATCTTACTTTGTGTGGAAAAGTAAACATTAATTAGACTCTCCAAAATGTAATATTTATGTAAATATAAGACTAATCTTAAGATCAGTGTTAAACTAACCCTTTAAAATGATAAAATTACTATACTTTTATGAATAATTAAAAAATGTCAAGGAGATGTTGAAGAGTAGCTTACTTGAAGCAGTATGTGCTTTGGTTTCTTTCAAGAATATTCCAAAGGGTTTTATACCATCTTATTCTAGATACATTTATTATGTTCTGTGCATGTACATCCATGTAAAATTTGCATGTTTAAATTCTCAAATATGAGCATAGTACTGTTACAATGCTTGCTTTATTTTACATCTTTTTCCAACCTTTATGCACAATGAGAGGCTGAGGCAGTAATTGTGAACTCATTTATGACTTCATGTCTGCCAGATCTTGTTTAGCACCACAACAGATACAGGCTGCCAGAAAAGAACCAGTAAATTCCACTGTCCTCTTTCAGCAGAGTAGAGGTTTAATGGGGACAGTCTCTGGCTTCAGGGACTTAGCCCGTGGAAAAAAAGTGACGGGTAGGATGAACATTCCCCTAATCCTTAAAGCCTTATCCTAAAAGATCAGAAACTGGAACTGTAAGACGTACTGTATTTCCGAGTTCAGATGTCTTAGTAGTGAGTCCATGACCCTCTAAAGAACCTGGCCAGACTTAACAGAGTGTTCTTTAAAAATTAGGGTGCTCATTTTCATATTCTAGAAGTCTCTTTACTACTATTCTTAAGCACATTGGCTAATTCTGTGTGGCTGAGGTTTAATATGATATTTCTGATCTGTGTGTAAGAGCCACTACTAATATCTAGAATGAACCAAATCCAAATGAGAAAATCGGTCAGGTGGAAGTTTTGTATTCTTAGCTTGCATCAGCAACTCTGTCCTTTTTCATGGCTGTGTACTGTTATTCAGGATCTTTTGTTGCTGAACTAATACGTCACTGTAGTTTGTTTTTACACTGTATTTACTGTGGAGCTTAAATTATTGAGTGAAAACATAGCTTTTCCAGATACCTGGACCTTTATTTATTGAATACTTATCTTGCAAAAAGCATAGCTATTAGATAACCTGTAACTTTTCTGAAACGCTACAGTATTTAATGTTACATATAAACTAGCTCTTCAAAAACTTTTTTTTCTATATTCCAGTTGCTGACACCAAGGTAGTGAGACATAGGTATTTCCAGAAAGAGGAAAGGAAAGAATTTCTTGCAGAAAGAAGAAGGAAGTGTTCCATTTAAGTTATTTGGTTTTGGCATTTATACTTTTTTACATTCGTTTCATTAACAGACTTGATTATGTATGTATACATGGGAAGCTCCCGTGTATAAACCAAGAAGGACGGTTTAATGGAAAAGATAATTAAGTTTTGGCCTACAATTAAGGGACCGAGAACAAGTAATTTAACCTGTTCTTCAGATTCCCCTTCTGTAAAGGTGGAATGCTTGTACTCGCTGCTCTTCTCCTCTTGTGCATAAACTGAAGAGGGAGAAGGAAATTAACATGCATAAGTTAGAGGAAAAAATTAATTTCAGAACATTTTCTTATTTAAAACAAGTACACATAATAGTACATGTTCATTGTAGAAATACAGGCACATTATGGGGCGCCTGGGTGGCTCAGTCGGTTAAGCTTTCGACTTCTGCTTAGGTCATGATTTCACAGTCCATGGGTTTGAGCCCCACATTGGGCTCTGTGCTGACAGCTCAGAGCCTGGAGCCTGCTTTGTTTTCTGTGTCTCCTCTCTCTGCCCCTGCCCTGCTCTCACTCTGTCTGTCTCTCAAAAATAAATAAACATTAAAAAAAATTAAAAAATAAAACAAAAGAAGTACAGGCACATTAAAAGACGAAAGTAAGAATTGTAATTCCTCCATCCAGAAATAAAACTTAGAGTATTTTCTCTGTGTTTCAAGGATAGATTATACTTTATAGCCTGTTGGGTAACCTCTTTCTATGTAAAACATATTTCTATACCATTAGTTTCAGTGTTTGTATAATCATTTCTTTAATCCATCCCTTTTTGGACATTGAGGACATTTTTTAATAAGCCATACTGCAGTAGCTATTTTGGAACTAAATTTTTTAACCTTTAATTCCTTCAGATTCTTAGAAGTAGGATTACTGAGTATGCACATTTTTAGATAAGTTTGTATTATTCAATTAAGCATATAGATGTGGGGATTGGAATTTCTATCCCAGGCTTAATTATATCAAAGTGATTAGTTTCTTACAGGGGAAAAGAAAACTGCAGCCAAGAATCCTCATTCACTATTAGATTAAAGCACATAATCAGCTAAAACACTCTGCCTTTGTTGATAATAGTGATTGCTATGTGCCAAGCATTGGGCTTCCATTGTTATACATGCTACATCAATTCTCTGTGTTTGGTAATACTAGCTTTTTTTTTTTTTTTTCCCTCCTTCATAAGAAGCCTAAAGCAAACTTAAATGTTTTGCCAAGAACTTGTAAGCAATGGAATGGATTCAGTTTCAGGCCTCTTTGACCCCAGAACCTCAGTGTCCTCCATTATCCATTGGCATAAGGATTGTATATCCATATTAACATAATGAGGAATAACGAGCACATTATTTGGCTGAGAAGCATCTTTGCTCTAATATCAATAAATTCATCAATTTTTGGCTAGTTTCTAAGAAATACTGTTTTAAAATGCTTTAATATGCTTTTAAGTTATTTTAAGAACATGTAAAAAATCTTATTTCGTTTAAAAAATTCATAAAATTACACAACACAAAATATGTTAGTACAAGCATATGGGGGAACAGTACGGAAGACAATAAACTACAAACAATGCATATTTCTTGTGAGTAGAATTAAGGAAGATGTGCTTTTAATACATAGACTGTAATGTTTTGAATTTTTATGAACCTATTTTACAGTAAGGAAAAGTGAAACTATTTCAAGAGATTTTTGTTAAGTGTAGTTTATATAAATTCTATATGATCAGAGTTCGTATCTTGTTTTCTGGTTTTCTGTCTTCCTTTTTCCCTATTTCCCTTTATCAGTGTATGAATAATCTGAAAATGTAGCAATATGTTATTTATATGTTACATTGAGACGTCTTTTTCAATGTACACACGTAGAAATCATTTACTTTGGGGTATTAAAAATAAACAGTTTTATACGTAGGAAATGCCAAACTCCAGAGGTTAATGGTAGATAGTTGGGTAGGAGGACTTTTTATGATGATAGCAGTTGTTGGGGATTGGGAGGGAGGGGAGGCTTTTACATTTTATTTAAATACTCTTTGTACCATATGAATTGGCTTTGTATGTTTTACTATGAGCTTATGTTAACTTTGATTAAAAATATTTTAAATGCAAACCAGAAAGTAAATTTCCTTTGTCTTTTCCCAACCACCTAGTAAACTTCAGTGTGTATGTTTCTAGGTTTATTACAAATGTATGAATATGCATACATAACTGGGATGTTTTTCTATTTGTTTTTTAGCAAAAGTAGAATTACATTATATTTTGCAATATTTTTTTCAGAATATAGTGTGGACATCTCAAACTTGTGCATTTGGGTCTAATTTACCTCATTTAAAAAAATTTTTATAAGAAAGTTCTTATTAAATTTCCAGTTAATGTACAGTGTAGTATTAGTTTCAGGTGTACAATTCAGTGATTCAGCACTTCCATGCAACACCCAGTGCTCATCACAACTCTTAATCCCCATCATCTATTTAATCCATCCCCCCACCCACCTCCCCTCTGGTAACCCATCGGTTTCTTCTTTGTAGTTAAGAATCTGTTTCTTGGTTTGCCTCTTTTTTTTCTCTTATGCTCATTTGTTTTGTTTCTTAAATTCCACATATGAGTGAAATCATAACGGTATTTGTCTTTCTCTGACTGACTTGCTTAACATAATACTCTCTAGCTCCTTTGGGTAAATACCTGCTAGTGCAATTGCTGGGTCATAGGGAAGTTCTATTTTTAACTTTTTGAAGAACCTCCATACTGTTTTTCAGAGTGGCTGCACCAGTTTGCATTCCCACCAACAATGCAAGAGGGGTCCCCTTTCTCCACATCCTCTCCAACACCTATTGTTTCTTGTGTTGTTGATTTTAGCTATTCTGACCTAATTTACCTAATTTATTTAAATGGCTGTACAGCATTCCATTGATGCACTACATTAGTGGACATTTCAAATTGTTATTTTGCTGTTGACAAAAACAAAAATTCAATGAATACCTTTGCCTTTTTTGTTTTTAATTGTGCTGAGAGAAGTGGAAAGGCAGATGGCTCATACATTAGCATGGCCAAAGCTAGGACTGTAAAATTTTTTACTATGAATATTTTCAATGATAAAATGAGTCTCTAGTTATTGCCTTGAATTTGTGGGTGAGAAATTCTGAAAAGTTTCTAGAAGGCAAGGAATGATAAGTACAAATTACATATTATCTATTGTGAGTTTAAGGTGTTTAACATGCTATTGGTAGTTTTTAGTATGTATGTGGTCACTACAATACAGATTAATCAGCATAGCTGTGTTCTGATAAAGCTTTGTTTACAAAAACAGGTGGCAAATGATAATTTGCAAATCCCTTGTCTAGGCATTCGTAATTGAAAGAACTTTAAAATTATTGTGCATTGCTGTTTAGAATTTGACCTGTTGAATTTTAAGATAATCAGCTTTTCAGTTAAATATATCTTATTTAATATGACTAATTAGCTTTTTAAATATGTCTTCCTATGTATAGTTGACCCGTGAACAATATGGGTTTGAACTGTGCACGTCCCCACTTAATGTGGACTTTTTTTGACAAATACAGTACACTACCATGAATATATTTTTTCTTTCCTATAATTTTCTTAATATTTCTTTTTCTCTAGCTTAATGTAAGAATACAGTGTTTAATACATATAACCATATAACACACAATATGTGTTAATCAATTGTTACCACTAAGGCAGTAGGTTATTAGTAGTTAAGTGGGGAGTCAAAAATTATACATGGATTTTCAACTGTGCAGTGATTCAGCACCCCTAACTCCCTCATTGTTCAAGAGTCAACTGTAAGTGTTCATGTGATTTCTGTTAATAGTTTCAAGTTGTGAACCAATTTATTTATGAACTAGGTACATACACTAAAAGCATTTGGAATTAAATTTTTATTTTTTATATGTTAAAAAATTTTTATCCGTTGACCATATTGAAAGACTGGAAAGTTTTTGTTATTACTAAATCATATATGCCTAGGAGTCTTATTTTTCTAAGTAGCAAGCTAGAAAGCAAATGGCAACCATAAGTTCTTTTGAGAACATTCCTCCCCCACTTCCTTCTAGGGCAGTTTTTTTTTTCCAGATAGTTAACCTTGGGAAATAATAACCAGATGTTTTCTTTACAGCAAAACTTCTCAGATCTGTTAATTTGTTTATAGGCATTGAAACATTCCAAGGAAAGAATGTTTTCCTCAATTTATTTGAACCTCCAAGGAATTATATTCCACAGAACAGTATTTGGAAAATGATGCTATAAAGCAGTGGTTCTCAGTTAGAGATTTTGCCTCTTAGGGTACATCTGACAATATCTAAAGATGCATTTTTGGTTGTCTGGGAGTGAGGAGTTGGGGGGATGGGGGAAGGGTGCTACTGCCATCTCAGGAGCCCCTGATTTAAACCAGTTGATTGCCCTCTCATATCATCATTAATTCAGCCATTGTTTTCTTAGCATGTGCTTGATAATAATTGTGATCTTAGGGAAATTGGCAAGGGAAAGCTGAAAATTTTTAAAATAGGGCTATTTTTTAAATCAAAGTGGTAAAATCAAGAGGCTTTGAATTCTTAGTGGAGATTGACAAAGAAGTAAACAAATTTAAAGAGAATGGACCTCTTAGGTGAGAATGAGAAGTCTCATAGTCTGTTGACAGTATGTGTTTTCTCCAACCTGATTGGTTTTGGCCTTATAAAAATAGACTTTATAAGAGAGAAAGAAAGTTAATCTTTAGTTTTAAGGGAAGATACAAATACAGCTTTCTTAAAGTAACACCTGTCATTTGGTTTTTATACCCCTCCTTTGTTAAAAGTGACATAGGACATTTAGTGACATAGGACATTTAGACATTGTTTGTTTAGAATTTTTGGCATTCTCTGAGAATCTGGGACTACCGCTAGAGTGGCAATATCACATTGGAAATTAAAGATTTAAGGGGCACAGTGCCTGGGTGGCTCAGTCGGTTAAGCGTCCGACTTCGGCTCAGGTCGTGATCTCGCAGTCCGTGAGTTCAAGCCCTGCGTCAGGCTCTGTGCTGACAGCTCCGGAGCCTGGAGCCTGCTTCAGATTCTGTGTCTCCCTCTCTCTGACCCTCCCCCGTTCATGCTCTGTTTCTCTCTGTCTCAAAAATAAACAAACATTAAAAAAACAAATTAAAAAAAATAAAGATTTAAGGGGCATCGTAAACCCTGTATTTTTTTGTTTGTTTTTAGGTATAAAATGGAATTTCTAAAGAGTTGAAATAAACCATAGAAAGTATAATATAAATAAATTATTGTGGTATACATTTGGGTAAACTATTGAATATTAAACTATTGAAACTACTTTATAAAAACACTTATGTAAGCTGAAGTGTGGTATAATGTGTTTATTTCCCTTGGTGTTAGTAAAGTCAGGTAAAAGTTTTGAGAGATACTAGGTATTTTTATTTTTCTGAAAATATTTAGCAAGTATTTGTTTAATGATTGCATTCAAAAATCTTTTTGAAAGAAATTGAAGGAATTTGAAGCCTTTTAGCTATGTGAGGAAGGTTTTCTGCATATGGTAACTGGGTATTTTCAAGCTATAACATTAAATTGTTTCAACTTTAAAGTTGTTTTTTAACTTCAGAGAATAATAATGGAAACTCACTGTTCAGTTTTTCTGTGAAGTGGTATGTGTGCAGCATAGTTCAAAGAATCTAGCACTTAGTAAATTATAGTTGAATCAATGTTATTTGATACTAGCGTTCTAACAGAAGGTAAGTTCTTAAAAATCAACTGAATAAGATTTTCGGTACACTCAAGTGATGGTAGCCTAGTATTGAAAAATTTTAAATGTTCATAAGTGTGTCCAAATAATGGAATTGAGAGAAAGACAGATTATAATAAAGTAGTCTAAGAGATGGCAAATCCATATTTTCTCTGATGAACTGAAGGATGGAATGCCAACCATCCACATAGATAACCATATTGGGTATGCAAAATCTCTTCTGTTGGGGACTATGTTGAACTGAATTATTTGGAAGATGATTTGCTTGGATGTCTCAAATGTACCTCAATCTCAGCATATCCAAATTAGCACTTGTGATGGTCCATCCTCAAACCTGTTCTTCTCACAGTGTTTTCTGGCTCATTAAATGGCACCCTCTGGGGGCACCTGGGTGGCTGAGTCAGTTGGGCATCTACAACTTTGGCTCAGGTCATGATCTCGCAGTTTGTGAGTTCAAGCCCCGTGTCAGGTTCTGTGCTGACGGCTCAGAGGCTGGAGCCTGTTTTGGATTCTGTGTCTCCCTCTCTTTCTGCCCCTTCCTTGCTCACATTCTCTCTCTCTCTCTCAAAAATAACATTAAAAAAAAATTTTTTTTTTAAATGGCACCACTCTCTACCCTCGTATGCAAATGAGAAACTTAGACATTAGTCTTGATACTTGCCTCTTCAGAGCTCTTACCTGTTTCGGCACTGTTCAGTAAAAATGTTAGCCACATGCATAAATGTTCTAGTAGTTACATTAAAAAGATAACAGGTGAAATTAATTTTAATATATTTGATTTAATTCTATATATCCAGAATCTTATTTCCGTATTTTAAAATCAATGAGATATTTTATATTTTTATTTTTTTTAATTTTTTTTTTTAATGTTTGTTTATTTTTGAGACAGAGACAGAGCGTGAACAGGGGAGGGGCAGAGAGAGAGGGAGACACAGAACTTGAAACAGGCTCCAGGCTCTGAGCTGTCAGCACAGAGCCCAACACGGAGCTAGAACCCATGAACTGTGAGATCATGACCTGAGCCGAAGTCGGACGCTTAACCGACTGAGCCAGCCAGGTGCCCCTATATTCCTTTTTAAATACTAAATCTTCAAAGTCCAGAGTATGTTTTCGCACCTAAAATAAGTACATTTCAAATCATACCAGTCACATCACATGTGACTAGTGGCTACCATATTGGACAGTGAAGATACAGTCTGTCACCAAGTCCTTTGAGTTTTACCTCCTAAGTATCTCTTAATTCCTTCTCCCCCTGTCTCAACTGCCATCACCCTGAATAAAGATTACTGGTAACTTCTAGCCTTTGTCCCATCAGGTCACACTGTGGCCAAAATGATCTCTGCCAAATCTCCTTTACTTCCACCCCCTTATCATTTACTCTTCCTCCAAATCTCATCATTTCCTTGGGTAAGCCTTTCCTGATCCTCCTCCTCTAGGTCAATTCTGTTACCTACTGTTTTTTTGTTTTTTAAGTTTGTTCATTTATTTTGAGAGAGACAGAGACAGTGCTAGCAGAAGGAGGGGGAGAGGGAGAGGGAGAATCCCAAGCAGGCTCTGCACTGTTAGCACAGAGCCTGATGCAGAGCTCAAACTCACAAACCTCGAGATCATGACCTGAGCCTAAACTAAGAGTTAGAGGTTTAACCAACTGAGCCAGACAGGCACCCCTGTTATGTACTCTTATAGCAGTATGTATACCTTCTGTTGTAGCACCTAGTTTACTTTCATTTGTGACTCTATAGCACTTGTAAGTTCCAAGAGCCAAAATCACGATTTTTCCCCCTCTAACAAGAGTGCCAGGCATAATTACTCAACCAGAATCTGTTAAATTAACTAAATGAACTTAACTGCCCTCCTTTAAAATGCAGTAGTCCCCAATATAACAGTGTATTGTTCAACCCTTAAACACTGTACTGGGGGCGCCTGGCTGGCTCAGTCGGTTAAGCATCTGACTTCAGCTCAGGTCATGATCTCACAGTTCGTGGGTTTGAGCCCCATGTTGGGCTCTGTTCTGACAGCTCATAGCCTGGAGCCTGCTTTGGATTCTGTGTCTCCTTGTGTTTCTGCCCCTCCGCTGCTTATACTCTCTTGTCTGTCTCAAAAATAAATGTTTAAAAAAACAACAACACTGTTCTGGGATTTTTTTCCTTTTTTTTTTTTTTTTTTTTTGTCTTACATATGGGTAAGAAATGTTCTTTTCATTGTTCAGAAGACTTTAATGAATTCCCTTTACCTACTGAAATAAATTTCAAATTTATAATCTGTCATTTGAGGCCCTGTGTAATCTAATCCTGAAAGTATCTATCACAATGTCAAATGAAACTGCCAAGTTGTATTCCCCCTAGTCTCTAAATACGCATTACCCTTAGGAGCCATCTTTCTATTCATTCAATAAGTGTCTTTAGTATATTGCCAGATAATGATCAAAGCCAGTACTATACAGTAGAACTTTGTATTCTACTGTATATCTTTTTTGTTCTGTGTGTATTCTGTTCTCTGTATACCCACTGGCCACTTATGCCTGTTAAGCCCTTGAAAGTTCGCTGTTGAGCACTTGAAATGTGAATAATGTTGAACTGAATTTTTTATTTTGGTTAAACTTTACTAGCCACACATATAGCTAATGGCTGCCATATTGGATAGTGGAGATCAAGGGAATGGGGCACGCATTATCTGCCCTCATGGAGTTCATGCCCTATCATGTGGCAATATAGTCAGTAAATAAATCGTATCAGATGGTGATACATTTTGCAGGAAAATAAAATTGGTAAACAGAGGAGATGTATATGTTTGGGAGGAGCAGAAAATGTTATTTATAGAAGATAGGAAAGATGTTAATTATAAGCTGATGTTTAAGCAGAGACCTGAAAAAAGTGAGAGTGAGTGCAAGCCATATGGGTGTATTTAGAAGTGTTCCAGAAATAGAGGACAGCATGTACAAAGGACCTGAGGAAGAAGTGTGCTTGCCCTATTCTAGAAATAACAAGGAGACCAGTGTACCTAGACTGAAGCTACAGGGTAGAGCAGCCAAGGACCAGACCAGAAAGGACTTTATTGGCTGTTGGGGACACTTAAGCTTTTGCTTTGTGAGACAAGACACCATTGGAGGATTTTCAGCAGGGGAATTTCATGACCTTAGTCTTTAAATGGATCACTCTGGTTATCATATTGAGAATAGATGTATACTTACATACCAGAAATGTCCTTTTGAACAAGACAGATGGCTATTAAAATGTTTTGTCTTTCAAATCTTAATTCACAAATCACCTCTTTTACTTGCTTTTCCTAAGCCTAATCATATAGAAGTAATTATTCTTTTTTGTTAGTGTATCACAGTTCTATATGTTGATTTTTTTCAGTAAACTATAAATTCTCCAGCGGCAGTGATGGTAGCTAGTATGCCCACAATGCTTGTAAATATTTATTGGTTGAGTGAATAATTACCTGTAATTACAACTAAAATCATAGAAACACTTTCTTGAATTTTAACATGAAATGATATTTTGATGAAAATATTGCTCTACATTTGCCTTAGAATTATATCTAAATACAGTAGTTAAAAAATAGCAGTGATAGTGTTCAAAGCATTGTCTATATTCATTTAATCCTCACACAACCCTGTGAGTAGGTATTATTATCATCATTATCTTCCAGATGGGAAACAGCGACAAATAATGGTTAGGTAATTTCTACAAGATTATAGAGCCTGGATTTAGATTCATTCAACCTGGCCTTATTGAACTCAGTTAATTTTTTTAGTAGGTCATAACCAGTAGAATTTGAAAAATAATTTTGGGGGCCAACATAGCATCTCCAGGTATTAGCATTTATTCTGAAAATTCTAACCTTTATTCTGACCACTGTTCCATTACTTATGAAACAAAAATATGCAAAATTCTGATGTTCATTAATCTATTTTTAGAATATACATGATTATGTTAATCCATTTAATTCATTTTTTCATAAGGAGAAGCAGAATAATGGCATATTAATGTAAACCTACACTGAAAATAAACTTTGTGTTTTTCTCCCATTTAGGGCCTGTATATCTTTGGGATCGAGAACTCGAGCCATTGGAAATGCAGCTAAGAGCCAGGTAAATTGTTAATGTAGATGTTTTGACTTACAGGAAGAATTAATGGAATCTTGGTAATTAAGCTTCCACTTTATGTAGTTAAGAGTGAAAAAAGAGGAAGGGAAATTGGACAGACCTTGATGTCTTTGTATTTTAATAGATATATTTTGCTTTGGGGGTTGCAAAATATTTCTTAAATTTTATTAAAAAGAAAAAAAAGTCTTTTTAGAGTTGTGAAGTTAGGATGTTACTACCCTGTGACACCACTTTTTCCCTGTATGGTCACTTTTCTATGAGGTGGTATCCTATCTAGTATATACACTTCAATAAGTAAATGATGTCTTACTGCAAAAAGAAGGTAGGAAAGATGGAAGAACTAATTTCCAGAGTAACCCAATGTAGCTACTTTACATGGAATCAGTTTATTCATATTTCTAGGCTTCTGAAGTGTTTGTAAGTGGAACATTTACTTTTAATTTTCCTTATTACAGGTTCATTTTCCTTGGACTTTATTTCCCTAAACCAAAAGCCCTTAACAATTCCTTCTTACATTTTAATGTGTACCTGGGTTTTTTCCTCATAAAATAACTTTGTTTAATGGGACTTTTTTCCCTCATGACTTTGTAGGAGTAATTAACTCCTTTATCTAGGAATTTCTGCTTAAGATTTTGTCAAGGTTGTCTTCTAATTGGCCTATATATGAAACTGTTTATCTTCTCTTCCACTTTCATACTGTATGTAAACAAATGTTGAGTTTGTTTCAAAATGACTTCTTCACTGAAGTTTACATTTCATATTCTGTTTGATCTTCTAAGTGTATGATTGATATCAGAGTCTCTGCAGAAAGCAAACTAAAGTTATTCCTGTAAAGAGACCAATGTGGTAATTGAGCATCCCCGTAGCATTTATCTCGTAATTGAAGAGCAAGATCTATTTGGCTTTAACTAAGAGGACAACAACTGGATCTCAGTGATATTCTATAGTTTGCACTACATGTTCTAGTTAAGAAAAAATTACTTTCCTAAAATATAAGCCATTTACAAATTAAGACACTTTAATTTAGCATCATGCTCCATAAAAGAAGTTTAAATTTACTAGCCTTGGAGCAGTTCTCAACAATGAGAAATTTCACAGAGAAGAAAAGAAAAATGGTGCAATAAGGAAGACAGTTTCAATAAAAACACAGTAATGAAAGTGGAAGGAAATAAAAAGTACTAATTCACTTAAAGCAAAAGTGTTGAGGGAAACCATAGAGATGAGTTGTAGATTGATTTTCACTGTATTATTTGAAAACCTTTACACTTTTGTTCTTTCTTTTTTGAAAACATTAATTTTGAGTCTACATTCCTAGGATAGGATAATTTGAGGGGCAATAGTTAAGATGCATACATTCTTTAAAAATTTTATTTTATTTTTGAGAGAGAGAACATGAGCGGGGAAGAGGGGCAGAGGGAGAGACAGTCTTAAGGAGCCCAATGCAGGGCTCAATTGCAGAACCCTGGGATTGTGACCTGAGCCAAAATCAAGAGAATCCGATGCTCAACCACCTGAGCCATCCAGGCACCCCTAAGGTGCATACATTCTTACTGTATAATTTTACTAGTAGCTGGAAGGCAGATAAATGAATGATTGTGTGTAATTCTAAACTTAAATGTGTAGAATTGGTGGTTTAAAAGTATAGCATAGTGTTCATTTTGCATTCATTAAGTAATTGATAAAGAAAAGTGTTTACTGTCAACAGATAGTCACGAATGTAAGAAATACAATTCATGGCTTCAAAAAGCTTCATGGGCGATCATTTGATGATCCCATTGTGCAAACTGAAAGGATCAGGCTTCCTTATGAGCTGCAGAAGATGCCTAATGGAAGTGCAGGAGTTAAGGTAAGCTTTATATTCCCAGAGTACAAACATATTTAAATTCAAGAAAACAAATACAATATTTCCTATTTGTAATTTAACTTTTTTTGTCTGGACACAGTACACGTACCAAGGTATAGACAGTTTTTGTTGTAATCTTTAGTGAGTGCAAAAAAAATTCTAATTAGATAACCTTTTAAATCCAAACAGTACTTTTATTGTCAAGAAAAAATGATCATTATTTAGAGAACTTTTAGAAGTGAACTGTTTTCAATTTCAAGCGATAAAGGCAGAGGCATAAGTGATTTAGAAAAATAGACCCCAAAGCTATATTAATTGCTATATTAAAGCAAACTTCTTCAAAGTGAGAGATGGATTCTTGGTTTTTAATTCTACATCCCGAGACAGTAAGTTATAGATTGGTTAACAAAACATGTTTCTGTTGATTTTTCAAAAACAAAATACCTCAAAACACACAGAGTTACCATGTGACCCAGCATTTTTACTTAGTTGTATACACCAGAGAATTGAATGATATGTGCACACAAAAACTTGTACATGATTATTCACAATAGCATTATTCGTAATAGCCAAAAAGTGGGAACAACCCAAGTGTTCATCAGCTGTTGAGTGGATAAAGAAAATGTACCTATACAATGGAATATTATTTAGCCATAAGATGGAGTGAAGTACTGACACATAATTCATACAGATGAATATGGCACAAAATATAACACACATAGATTGTGCTGCTTGAGAGAGAAGCTCTTCGTAACTCTTCCAGAGTTTAGTGTTTTGGTTTTTTTTTTTTTTTAACGTTTATTTATTTTTGAGACAGAGACAGCATGAACAGGGGAGAGTCAGAGAGAGGGAGACACAGAATCTGAAGCAGGCTCCAGGCTCTGAGCTGTCAGCACACAGCCCGACGCGGGGCTAGAACTCACGGACTGCGAGTTCATGACCTGAGCCGAAGTCGGCCGCTTAACCGACTGAGCCACCCAGGCGCCCCTGGAGTTTAGTGTTAATAGAGTAAAATTTTGTTCACTGAGGAAACAAGTTACAGGACAGTTTTTTCCTCTGTAACTGTAGTTATTATATGGGTTCCAAGGTAGCTTTTTATTGCTTATAAATTTATTATTATTTTTAAAGGGTTTGATTACTTAAAGCCGTACGTCTTCCAATATTCCTTTGTTAAGCACTGTAAAGTTTCCTTTCATGTGCTTAAATGCAACCTACTCTTAAACCTATGTATAAGATGAAGTAGTTATTTGGTCTAAAAAAAATAGTAAAAATTTCATATATATATCTAATATTTAATTTTATTTTCTAATATTTAATTTATTTACTCCCAGAAACTTTGGAATAATACATACTTTATCTTTTTTTTTTAAGTTTAATTATTTTGAGAGAGAGAGAGAGAGAGAGAGAGAGAAATCCCAAGCAGGCTCCACACTGTCAGTGCAGAGTCAAGCAATGGGGCTCAAACTCACAAACTGTGAGATCATGATGACCTGAGCCAAAATCGAGTCAGATGCTCAACCGACTGAGCCACCCAGGCATCCCTCTTTTATTTAATTTTTTTTAATAAGAAATTTTCTTTTTCCTTCCTTTCCCTAAAATTGTAAAACGAAAGCTTTCATTTTAAGCCCAGGAAGAGTTCTGACTTTCAAAAGAAAGATTATTTGATCTTTTTCTTATTCATTATGTGCTTGGAAAGTGAATAAAAATTGCTTTGTGAGAGGTGGGGATCTAACACAGGAAGACATTTTTGAAAACAATTTGTTTAATACAATCTGTATAAGGCACTTGAACTTTAGATATAAGAGGTTGTAATATTAGAATAATCTTTTCAGAATATAACTTCCGTGGGCAAAGACTACCTTTTTTCACTTTTGTTTATCCATCATGTATAGAGTAGATGTACATGTTGGATGAATAAATGCCTTAATAAATATCTCAACTTGTGGTTTTAGGTGCGGTACCTAGAAGAAGAGAGACCTTTTGCAATTGAGCAAGTTACTGGAATGCTGTTGGCCAAACTTAAAGAGACTTCAGAAAATGCTTTGAAGAAACCAGTGGCCGACTGTGTGATTTCAGTAAGTTTTACTTCAATAATGAATACTTTTAAATCACACTTTCCAATATATTAATTTTATGTTGAAATATTTTTCTTCCCTTTTCTTTACTCTTATTTAGTAAATAATCTATTCTTTTTTTAAAAACATTTTTTTATTATGTTTATTTTTGAGAGGCAGAGAGACAGAGTGTGAATGGGGGAGGGGCAGAGAGAGAGGGAGACACAGAATCCAAAGCAGGCTCCAGGCTCTGAGCTGTCACGCCAGAGCCCGACGCGGGGCTTGAACCTACACACTGTGAGATCATGACCTGAGCGCAAGTTGGACACTCAACCGACTGAGCCACCCAGGCGTACCGTAAATAATCTAAATCCATTTTTATTTTTACATTTTAAAAAGCCCACCTTATTTGATAAAGTTTAGGATTGGGTTTCCCCTAAAGTCCATTGTGATAATGAGCGAATCTTAAAACCTATGTATGTGATTAGTGACTGCTATACTTGTCCCACTTATCCCTAAGAATCTTTCCTGGTCGCCATTAACTTCTCACCTGTAGGGACCTTAACATTTTATGGCAAAGTTGAAAATTTCCAGCTAGGTATTTGAGATAATATATGTTCTGTATCAGAAAGAAAAATTCTTTTTTAAAAAAATTGGATATATTTAACATGTTATACTTTCAGAAATTTTGACATGCTTACACAAAACCATCATCAATCACTATCAGTATAATAAATATTTATCACTCCCCAGAATTCCCTTGTGCCTTCCTTAAAAGAACAATTGTTTACAGATAAGGCGTGCAACATGATGCTTTGGCACACATACACATAGTGAAATGATAATGATTACTGCAGTTGAGCTAATTAACATACCCATCTCGTAGTTTTTTTTTGTTTTGTATTTGGTTTTTTGGTGGCAAGAACACCTGAGATGTACTTTATTAACAGATTTCCAATATATAATAACAGTATTACTAACTTTAGACACCATGGGCTGTACATTAGATTTCTAGAATTTATCTATATAACTGAAACTTTGTACTCTTTGGCCAGTATCTCCCCATTTCCTCCACCTCCTAGGTCATAACCACCACTCTACTCTCTGCTTCTGTGAATTCAACTTTTGTAGATTCCACATGTAAGTGAGATCATGTATATTTTTCAGAAAGAAAAGGTCTTTTTTAAGGGATTTCTTCAAACATTTCATCATTTACTCTATCCCTTGAGATCCTATTATATATTGATAACTTTTTTAAGTTACTTGTCATCACCTAAATGTGAATGTATTCTTAATACTATTAACTTTCACTTTCACTATGAAAGTTCAAGAGTCTAATGTTACCAGAAAAAAAGAACCAGATTATGAACTCTTCAGTGAATTTAGTAATTAGATTTTTTTATAGGGATTTAGAACTTTTTTGAGAGAAAAATAATGGAGTTTAGTATTTCGTTTTCCAGCCATTTAGTAATAGCAAATAATAGTTTACCATTGGCCAGGCACTGTTACAGGCACTTAATGTGTATTAACTCATTTAATCCTCAGAACTACTCTGTGAGGGTAGGATTTTTAAAAAAATTTTTTTTAATGTTTATTTATTTT
This sequence comes from Panthera uncia, assembly GCF_023721935.1. Classification (NCBI taxonomy): domain Eukaryota; kingdom Metazoa; phylum Chordata; class Mammalia; order Carnivora; family Felidae; genus Panthera; species Panthera uncia. The sequence goes on from NC_064811.1 coordinate 105,868,184, forward strand.
GACAGAGACAGTGTGTGAGCAGTGGAGGGGCAGAGAGAGAGGGAGACACAGAATCTGAAGTAGGCTCCAGGCTCTGAGCTTTCAGCGCAAAGCCCTATGTGGGGCTCGGACTCATGAATATCATGAGATTATGACCTGAGCCAAAGTTGAACACTTAACCAACTGAGCCACCCAAGCACCCACAGGATAGGATATTTTTAACTCTAGTTGTACAGGTGAAGAAACTGAGACACAGAGATGTTAACTTGCCCCAAATCAACAGAGCTGATAAGTGGTAGAGCCAGAAATCAAACCCAGATAGTTCATTCCCAAGCCTCTGCTTATAATTTTTCCATTACACTGCCACTTGAAAGTATGCATCAAAGTGGTATCAGTTTTAAAAATACATCTTAAATTCAAATCCATCCCTATTAACTATACTTGATAACATTTTCACATCAGAAATTAGTGTCAGAAGAGAGCATTATGAACTTCTCAGCCATTATTTACTTTATAGTTGATGCAGTAGACCCATTGTGAACTGCACCAGGGGAAGTATTTTCTGCTTTATGCACTACTATATCCCTAAGTGGCTAGAAAAGTATCTAGTACGTAAGTGCTCCATGAGTATTAAATGAAGCCTGTGTTATAATTTAGATTTTTGTCAGAAGGATAATACAAAAATCAGGATAAACAAGTTTATTGAAATTCAAGTTCTTTTCCTGTTGTTAATAGGAGTTAAATGAAATTTCTAACTTCATAAAGCAATAAAATTGGAGGAGACAATTTACTTAAAATTGGAAGAGCCCCAAGTCATTTTATACATGAGTATACTTAATTAGCTTCTTAGAAATCTATCTGTAGACACAAATCAAAGACCTTCTTAGTTTGATAGAACTAGGTAAATCTTTTTAATGTTTACTTACTTTGAGACACAGAATAAGAGACACAGAGCAAGACACAGAGCAAGCATGGGAGGGGCAGCAAGAGAGGGAGAAAGAGAATTCCAAGCAGGCTCCGAGGTGTCAGTGCAGAGCTTGAACGAAGGAACCATGGAGATCATAAGCCAAAATCAAGAGTCAGATGCTTAACGGACTGAGCCACCCAGGAACCCCTAGAACTATGTAAATCTTAATTATAAATTTGAGTTTCAGTTTATGTTTTAATAGTAATATAGTTAATGTTTTTTGTTGATTTTAAAAGAAACGTATGTTCCTTGTAAATCTCCTGCAGTATAGTTACCCCCTCCTTTTGAGATCATAGCCATTGTAAACCTTTGGGTATTGTATTTTTCTGAGTAGCCTATACCTACACAAAAATCATGCTACACATGTCCTTTTTTCTAATGTAGTATAGCTACTGTTCCATGACAATTCATATCTGCCTGATTCTAACAGCCACGTAGGATTCCGTTATATGGATTTACCATGATGTAGTTAATCAATCTCATTTTAATAGTCTTGGGTTTTCAGCCTTTCATTGTTAAAAATGAACCAACATATTTTTTTTTCATAGAGCCAACCAACACAAGAAGGATTTATTGAACATATTTGGAAACACTGCATTATTCCATCTTATTAATTGCTTTAAATTTGTGTTCATACTTTAGGTCAACACTTGATAGTATAGAAATTGCCAAACTTTAAAAAAAAGAAAGAAAGAAAACTAGTATTTTTTTCTTGTTTATTTAAACTAGTATTTTTTTCTTATTAGAACACCATTCTTTGCCTTAAGCTGTAAATTTTATTACATTTATTTTACATTTTTAATTGATGAAATGTTTAAAATCTGTTACATCAAACTAATATATTAGTGTTTTAAAATACCAGATTCCTAGCTTTTTCACTGATGCTGAGAGAAGATCTGTGATGGCTGCAGCCCAGGTTGCAGGTTTAAATTGTTTAAGGTTGATGAATGAAACTACAGCAGGTGAGCACTTTGGAATTTAAAATCACTGTCAGAAAAATACCGTTCTAGTTTTTTCTAATTAATATAAAACATTTCTCTTTCTTTTAACTCTATTATGTACTAGTTCCTGTAACCTTTTGTTTAGGAGTACAGTATTTTGGCAGAAGTTAAACATGTCTTCTGTTCGCAATAAGAATCATCTATGTTACAGAGTTATGGGTAGAAAAGAAATAAAAATCAAGTGATGAAAAGTTAATTTACCTTGAAATTAATATTTATATTCTTCTGTGTGTTAAAGTGCAACATCAAAGTGACTTATATCTTGTTTTCCATGTGATTGCTATCTTGACATTAACCTAATTTCTTTGTTCTTACACAGTGGCACTAGCATATGGAATTTATAAACAGGATCTTCCCCCATTAGATGAGAAACCAAGAAATGTAATATTTATTGATATGGGACATTCTGCCTACCAGGTCTCGGTTTGTGCTTTTAACAAAGGAAAACTTAAAGTAAGTAAATAAATGATTTGCTATGTATTAAGTTTAATGGTTAAGAGCATGTAAGACTATATAGAGAACCTTAGTGCGTGAGTTTAAATCCTGGCTCTGCCACTTAAAAATTGTGACCTTGAGCAAGTTACTAACCTCCTTAAATCTCAGCCTCTACACTTAAGGGGATAGTACCAGTAATTTCCTCAGAATTTTTGAGGACAAATGAGTTAATATATATAAAATGCTTAGAATGCCGTAGAGTATATCCTGTAATATGTATTGGCTATTTTTATTGTCAAGGTGTTAAGCAACTATCAGGGAGCATTAAGTACACCCTATCCATAAATACATTTAGGAAACACTTTCTAAAATGATTCTCTTTGTTTTTGTAAACCTTCCTATCCAAGAGTTTTAATCATAAGTTTCTGTAGTGTGCCATTGTTCTAGTGCTTACCATTTTATAGTTTGTATTTATTTATTTTTTAAATGTTTAATTTTTGAGAGAGTGTGCATGCACACGAGTGGGGAAGGGGGAGAGAGAGAGAGAGAGAGAGAGAGAGAGAGAGAGAGAGAGGGAGGATCCTAAGCGGGCTCTGCACTGACAGCAGAGAGCCATATGCGGGCTTGAACTCACAAACTGTGAGATCATAACCTGAGCCGAAGTCAGACGCTTAACCAACTGAGCTACCCAGACACCCTTCTATTTGATTCTATATTCATTTTTATGTTGATTATCTTATCCATACTTACGTTCTCGTTCTCTCTCTCTCTCCATTTATTCACATGTATAGAATTTACTTAGAAGATGAACTGCTTTGGATTATCCAACACCTTTTAGAGCCTTTTGTCTCATAGTTTATAGTAACATCCTTGTAAAAACTTGAGAAAACTCAAGGGAAATGACTCATAATGAATTAGTAAATTAGTTTAATCTTTGGTATTTAGTCTTGAATTTTAACTGAAGAACATTTGCTTTCCTTTTTGGTATATACCATAGAGTAGCCATATTGTGGCCCTTCTGTCCAGGAGGATGCACATTGGCACAAGTCACATACCCAACACAGTTTTGGATTTAATTCGGGGTAGTTCTGGACCTAGCGAGAAGTCTTTCCATGGATTCTCCATGCTAGTCTGTGGGATGACCTCTCAATGAGATTATACTTAAAACCTTCTGTAGGGTTTACTGTTGTTCTACCACATATTCTTGTGAGAAGAACCTGATGAACCACATCAGCAGTGGAGTTCTATTTTTTTTACTGGTGACTAGCATGAGTAGTCATTTTTGCCCTCTATCCTCAGGAAAGCGACTAGATGTCTTGCTCCTGTGTTTTCAGTAGTTATAATGTTGAAGTTCTGTGACTTGTCTGCTCCTCTTCCATCCATCTGCTATATTATTATATCAAATTCTTGTCTTTCCTCTTTTTTTCTATTTTATTTTTTTGGTCTTTCATGTATTTTTTTGTTCTATATTTTTATTAAAAAAATTGCTTTTTGTTTTTGTTTTTTGTTTTTTTTAATTTTTTTTTTTCAACGTTTTTTATTTATTTTTGGGACAGAGAGAGACAGAGCATGAACGGGAGAGGGGCAGAGAGAGAGGGAGACACAGAATCGGAAACAGGCTCCAGGCTCCGAGCCATCAGCCCAGAGCCTGACGCGGGGCTCGAACTCACGGACCGCGAGATCGTGACCTGGCTGAAGTCGGACGCTTAACCGACTGCGCCACCCAGGCGCCCCTGTTTTTGTTTTTTTTTAATAGTAGGCAGAAAGCCTAATTCCTGACCTGTAAATTGACCAATTGTAGTATTTTAGATTTAATCTTTTTTTTTTTTTTTTTAAGATTTATTTTTAAGTAATCTCTACACTCAGTGTGGGGCTCAAACTCACAACCCTCGGATAAGAGCCAGGCACCCCTAGATTGAATCTTTGGATTGGCTTTTCTTGGCTGTTTTGTTATGGTTACATGCGTAGGACTCTTTCCTTGCTCTCTTAAACTTGGTTTTTGGCCTACCTGTTGAGTGCATTGTAGAACCAACAGATGTGAGATAATGAAATTTTAATTGTAATAACTCCCATTATTTCAGAAATAGAATTATAATTATGATATATGCATCTACAACCCAAAGCAGATAATTCAGAGTGGGTGAGTATGTTGGCTAAATATAAGTGATAATTAGTATAAGTGATAGGAAGTTTTGACAGCTGTGATTTTTGACAAGTGCTTTGATTTTATTTAAATTTTAAAAGGTGTTTTCTTTTTGTTTTTTGTCTTTTTGTGAAAGCATTTATATTTCTGAAAATTCATTTCTGGTGTTTTGATTAAATAGGTCTTGGCTACCACTTTTGATCCATATTTGGGTGGCAGGAACTTTGATGAGGCTTTAGTAGACTACTTCTGTGAGGAGTTCAAGACCAAATATAAGATAAATGTGAAAGAAAATTCTCGGGCCTTATTGCGCTTATATCAGGAATGTGAAAAACTGAAGAAGCTAATGAGTGCAAATGCATCAGATCTTCCACTGAACATTGAGTGTTTCATGAATGACCTTGATGTTTCTAGTAAAATGAACAGGTACCATGTATGTTTTCAATTTAAATAAAGTGTTGGCTACTTTTATGTTTAGATCATGTCTGATTTTTTTTTCATTCTGTAATTTTAGAAGATATACTTGATTTTTGTATCCCAAAATGATGAATTTTATTTCATTTTCCCCCAGGGCTCAGTTTGAACAATTATGTGCTTCCCTCTTCACCAGGGTTGAGCCACCATTAAAAGCAGTAATGGAGCAAGCTAGTAAGTGTAAATTACTAGATTAACCATCAAAATTGTATTATGGCGTTAACTCACTTTAATGGGGTAAGAAATGGTGAAAGCAATTAAAACTTCATTTGTTTTTTGAAGATTTGTATTTCTCATTTTACAGAGGAAAACGGCAATATGAATCTGGGCTTATGAAAGCAACTCCTGGCTCATGTTCTAGTTTGCATCATAAGTCTAATACTAGTTATATTTGGAGGTGTTTACATGTAAGCATATAGTGAAGTCTAAGATGAAAATAAAATGTAGAAAGAGGACATGATTGCTTTTTGTTAAGGTTTTTTGGTGATCAGTACCTTCTGTGGGTATTTGTGAGGTAGAAGTTATAAAATTGAAGAGCCCATGAGGTACTTGTCTGTTCTTAATGTCATCTGTCATCTGGACCAAGTGCAGTGGCTGACACATGGATATTATTACTTATTAAGCTTTGCCTTTTTCCAAAATTTGTTTTTATCTTCTTTCCATTTAGTCTTGTTTTGAGCAAATAAGATATCTACTTAAAAAAAAAAAAAAGTACTTTCCAAGGGCTTTGTTCATATTTTTATAAAGACTATCTTATTCTCAATTAAAAACATTTTGTTTTTCAGACTTGCAACGTGAGGACATAAGTAGTATAGAAATTGTAGGGGGAGCAACACGAATTCCTGCAGTGAAAGAACAAATCACTAAGTTCTTTCTGAAAGACATAAGTACCACGTTAAATGCTGATGAAGCTGTTGCCAGAGGATGTGCATTACAGGTATGATTATTAATCCTTTTTTTAGAATGTATATTTTGCCAGAAATGTGATTTTTTTTAGAATGTATATTTTGCCAGAAATGTGATGACAGGCCTAAGGGGACCTTTTATATTATCTGTTCCAACCATTTGTCAGGCTAAAAATATATTGAAATTATTTCTGATAAATAAGTCTTGTGTCTTTCCAATTTATGTTTTTAAACTGTCCTAGGACAGTATGTCTGTACTGTAGTGCAAGAACATTTACTTTATGAATTCTTGTAATTATTCCCATTTAAAATTCTTTTTTGAGATTTAAAAATATTTTATATTTTTGTAAGGTCATAAAAAGTACTCTGACACTTGTAAATTTCAACTAGCTGTTACCAAAAGACAATTTTAAAAACATAATTTTATTACAAGGACTTTATTATTAAGCATTTCAATCAGGGTAGCCTGCGGTATGTTTTGTGTTTGTTGATTTAAATATGGTATACATCTTATTTTCAGTGTGCGATTCTCTCACCAGCATTTAAAGTGCGTGAATTTTCTATAACAGACCTTGTTCCCTATTCAATCACATTAAGATGGAAGACCTCTTTTGAAGATGGAACTGGGTAAGTTACTTTTAAAGCCTTGGTTAGAGCTTGTTGTAAATAACCAGTTGAACCTAATTTTCTCAACTAGAGTAATTTACACTTCTAATACTCTCAAATACTTTTAAGTAAAATGTTAGAAGAAGGGAACTATATAAAATATATAATCTATAAACCATGATGATATATTTTTAATTAGTATTTTATTATAAAGTAAATCGTTCTTACATTCAAATAAAAATCACAAGGTGGAAATATAAAAATTTAAAAACCTGCATCTGCCATACCCCAACTGCTACTTAGCACATTTTACAGAGGTAACTATTGTCAACAGCTAGGTTTCTATCTTTCCAGTCATTTTCTTTGTCAAAAATAAAAGCATGTACTTTGTTAATATATACATGATCATCTGTGTGTTTCCAGTGCACCTTGTTTTTTTAAAATATGTTATATATTACTTTTCCATGTCAACAGTGACTATTTTCTCAGCACTCGTGTGTGCCGTAATTTAACCAATACACTCTGGAGTCTTATTTTTTTCTGTTCCAGGCAGTGCTAATAAGAACATTCTCATACGCATCTCCTTGTTTAGTTGTGTTTGGTATATCTGTAAGATAACCGTATAAGACTAAAATTGACCCAAAGGATATGAACATTACTATAACTAGTACTGCAACGTTATTCATTAAAAGGATTATACTAATTTATATTCCTTTTAGCATTGCTGTGATTATCTGTTACAGCTTATTTTCTCCTGTGCTTTTAAACATAAGATTCTGAAAGTGAAAATAAGTACTTTGGTATTAGATTTGCATTTCTGACTATGAGCCACAATCTTTTCATGCTTTTATTGACACTTATGTTTCATTTTCCATGAACTGGCCAGGATTTAAATAGCTTGCTTCCCTACTAAAATAAAAATTTATGTTTCAAATAATATATTTGACTGCTTTTCAGACATAATTTGTATAATAAAATAAACCTGTTTTTAGTTGGTTTTAACTTTTTAGTTTTAAGTTGCTTTTAAACTTTTGTCCTGTGCTCTATATATTCATACCCCAAGAAGATAAAATTTTACGCAGATTCTAAAAATAGATTGATCTGAATGTTTTGCAGAGCATTTAAATGGCATGTATTAATGTCAATTTTGAGGCAAGAAATGCTGTTATTTAAAGTTAGTTTCATGCGCGCCTGACTGGCTCAGTCGGAAGACCATGCGACTCTGGATCTTGGGGTTGTGAGTTTGAACCCCACATTGAGTGTAGAGATTACTTAAATAAGTACTTAATTTCAGTTAAAGATACAGTGATCCAGAAAAAAATTATGTAAGAAACCTATGGAGGAGTTAAATTGAAAAGTAAATCTATCCTAGTGATTACAATAAGAAAGTAGGGGCGCCTGGGTGGCTCAGTCCCTTAAGCATCTGACTTCGGCTCAGGTCATGATCTCATGGTTCATGGGTTAGAGCCCCACATCAGGCTCTGTGCTGACAGTTCAGAGCCTGGAGCCTGCTTCAGATTCTGTGTCTCCTTCTCCTCCCCTGCTCATATTCTGTCTCTCAAAAAAAAAAAAAAAAAAACTTAAAAAAAAATTTTTTTTTAAGAAGTAAAAGATAATGTTGGTCCTTAAAAACTAGGATAGAGGGAAAGGTCCATGAATGTGGGATTTTCAAACCTCATAATTAGGGTTGACAATACAGTATTATAGAGTGAGTTTCTGGGCCACTAAAAACAAATAGTTATAAGCTATTTGTTACATTATTTAAGGAATAGGAGTTATGTAGGTTTTAAAACCTCCTCTAACAGAGAGGAAGGTTTTCTTTTTTTAATTTATTTATTTGTTTATTTTTATTATTTATTAAATAAATAATATATTTATTATTTTTTAATTAAATTTTTTATTTTTTTTAATTGTTTTTAATGTTTTTATTTATTTTTGAGACAGAGAGCATGAGCAGGGAAGGGGCAGAAAGGGAGGGAGACACAGAATCCGAAGCAGGCTCCAGGCTCTGAGCTGTCAGCACAGAGCCCGACGCGGGGCTCGAACTCATGAACTGTGAGATCATGACCTGAGCCGAAGTCAATCGCTTAACTGACTGAGCCACCCAGGCGCCCCAAATTTTTTATTATTTAGTAATAAATGACATTATTATATCATTTGTAAAAATTGGAATATGGATTGTATGTTAAAGTATCAGTATAAATTTATAAAGTTGACAGCTGTACTGTAATTATTTTAGAGCATATCCCTATTAGGAAGTACACACTGAAGTATTTAAGGATAAAGAGCCATAATGTATGTTAACACCCTCCGTTGATTCAGAAAAAGAATACACACGTACGGAGTGTGTTGATGAAACAAATGGAATAAAATGCTGACAGTAGTAAATCTAGGTAAAAGATATACAGGTGCCCCTTGTTCCTTGTCCTGTTTTTCGTTTTGGTTTGTTTGTTTTTTCCCTAGCTCCCTTAAAAAAAAAAAAAAAACCTTTATTTGGAAATAATTTCAAACTTATATACCGGAGCAAAAATAAAAAGTGTTATATGTAACAAGTATTTTGGAAACTAATAAATACCATTTGGTCCTCGTATGGGAGCAAAAAACTAGCCCTTGTGTATTGGCCTCAAAATATACCTAATCTCAGTTATTTTTTCTTTGCTTGATAAGATAGAATTGTCTGTCTTACTATGACAGACATTCTAAAAACTTGGAGCCATAGACCTACCAAAATGCATATTCATAGCCAAACCAGTAATTCTTTTTCTTTATATTTGTGCAGAGAGGTCTTCACGGTTGCTGCTATTGAATTAGGAATGACATGGATTCTGTAATTAGATTCAGATGCAACTTTCTATTTGTTTTTAAATGTTTTCTCACTCCATTTTAGGGAATGTGAAGTATTTTGTAAGAACCATCCTGCTCCATTCTCAAAAGTCATTACTTTCCACAAGAAGGAACCATTTGAACTAGAAGCATTTTATACTAATTTACATGAAGTGCCTTATCCTGATCCAAGAATTGGTAAGAGAACTCAAGAAAAAAATTTCATAAACTTTTGCTTTTTATAAATATATTAATATTTGAATCAAGGAAGTAAATAAATTGATATTTCAGCCAAGCACTGGATTTTTAGAGAAAGATATTCATACTTTCCAGAAAAACTCACAGTATTTCTGGAATAACAGCAAGTTTTGAGTATTTTTTAATTCGTTTTTACTTCTGTATTTAAAATGCTCTGTAATCTGCCTGAAAGGTTTGGGTGAGGGCTATTTTTTATGGAAAGACTCCATAGTAAGTTGAAATTGTGTTGCCAGACTGACTGTATATGACTCTAAATTTATGCTCCCTGGCAACAACTAGAACGAGTATCATTGGAGCAATATTAAGTGAGAATCAGGGACTGTAATATCCATTTTAGTTGGGTAATCTTTTTTAGAGATAAAAAACAAGTATGATTTTTATAACATTTACAAGAGAAGGAATCATTTGTAATTTTTTAAATTTTTTGTATGTACTGCTTTATTGATAGGCTAGAAAGGGAACAATGTGAATATTTCAAATATGTTATTGAAAGCAGTAAAAATAAATTATTGAAGGTGGAATTAATTTGCTAGGGCTTCTGTAACAAAATACCACAAACTGAGTGGCTTAAACAGTAGAATTTATTGTTTACAGTTCTAGAAGCTTCAAGTATGAAATCAAAGTGTTGACAGGGTTCCTTCTGAGGGCTGTGAGGGAAGGATCTGTTCCAGGCTTCTCTCCTTGGTTTGTGGATGGCTGGCCATCTTCATGTTCACATGACATTCTCCCTGTATGTGTATCTGTCTGCAAATAAGGATACCAGTCATTGGATTCAAGTCCACCCTGATGACCTCACTTTAACTTGATTCCCTCTGTTTAGACACTGTTTTTCAAATAAGGTCACCTTCTGAGGTACTTGAGAGTAGGACTCATTAATTCATATTAATGTGGGAGTGGGAGTGTCCATTCAACCTATAATAAAGGTCAACCAAATTTTTTAGTTCTCAGTTTTTCTGCCTAGTATTCTCTTTCTACTATGGATATCATTATGTATTAAGATTTTTCAAAATAAAACATTTCTTAAAGTGAAAAGTTAATATGATCTCTGTAGGTATTAGTATCTGAGTAACTTAGCAATTTTGCTATAGGGCAAATAAAAATTGCTTTATTTATAAATTACCAAGATGATTATAGTGTTACAAAGCTTGTAACAAAAGTATAATTCCATTTGGTTTTCAAACTCAAGTTGAATTGTTATTTTGGTTTTAGAATAGCAGTATTATAAAATACTTAAAAATTACATTGCCTTGAGTCAGATTGTCCTTGGTTGAAATTCCTACTTACCTTTGTCCTTGCATTAAAGATTTTGGGCAGGCTGCTTAACCTTTTCTGAAACTTAGTATTAAGTTTATTAAGCTGTCAAAAAAAAAAAAAATAGTGATCTAGGATCAGTGCCTTTCTCACAGTAATTAATCTGGATGTGATGATAATTTTGTGATTATTTGCCAGCATCAAAACGATAATAGTCAAATTATTGAATGAATGAATTGAATAAGTTAATCAGAGGCCCATGTGCTGATAAAAGCTCTTTTTTCCTGAAGGGAGCTTCACTATTCAGAATGTCTTTCCGCAGTCTGATGGTGATAGTTCCAAAGTGAAGGTTAAAGTTCGTGTTAACATCCATGGAATCTTCAGTGTGGCCAGTGCATCAGTAATTGAGAAGCAAAATGTAGACGGGGATCACAGTGATGCTCCTATGGAGACAGAAACTTCATTTAAGAATGAAAGCAAAGATGATGTGGTATGTAGAAATACTATTGCAAGATTCCGCTAATATTATATATAGTTTCAAGGGGTGCCTGGTCAGCTCAATCATCCGACTCTTTGTTTCAGCTCAAGTCATGATCTCACAATTTTGTGAGTTTGAGCCCTGCATTGGACTCTGTGCTGACAACTCTCGCTCTCCTTCTCTCTTTGCCCCTCCTCCACTCACACTCTGTCTGTCTCAAAATAAACTTTAAAAAATTAAAAACTAGGGGCGCCTGGGTAGCTCAGTCAGTTGAGCATCTGACTTCAGCTCGGGTCATGATCTCACGGTTTGTGGGTCCAAATCCCACGTTGGGCTCTGTGTTGACAGCTTGAAGACGAGCATGCTTCACATTCTGTGTCTTCCTCTCTCTCTCTGCCCTTCCCTTGCTCACACTCTCTCTCAAAAATAATAAATAAACTTTAAAAAAATGAAAAACTAAATATTATATATAGTTTCTTAGTCATAACTTATACTTAATGATCAAAAATAATCTGAGGTTTTGTTCTAAAGTTCTGTTGTAGGGATCAGTGTAAACTTTTTTTTAAATAAAAGCATAAAAGAATAATTTTAAATGCTCTACACTTTTCACATTTTAAACTCTTTAGAGGTTTTGCATCTTTTTAATAGCCTTATGTTAAACACATATGTGTGTTTGGAGTCCTCTTTCCTAAATTCTTCTTTATTTCCATTAAAAACACGTATTATGGTTAGCTTTTTAGCTTACAGATAAAACCAATTCAGATTGATGAATTTTGAACTATATGTGTACCTATTTTTAGATTGATAAAGCACATGGCTAATAAAGAATTTTTCTGGGCTTGGGGGTATCTGTGGCAGTTGAACAGAAGAGTGTACTGTACATTCAGTAACATTAATACAGATTTTTGACAATTTATGAAAGAGTTATGTGACCCTGGCATTATATTCACTCTTGGTGTACTATAGATGCAGGAATTTTAAGTGAACATGATTATATTCCATTACATAGAGATTTTATCTTTTTATATGTATACTATTATAAGTTATTTTTAATGGCATATGTTTTTTCCAACCATAATTGGAGATCTGCCCTACATTTTTTGTGTATTTGTGCATATTAAGAATGGATTTTGTTTTTTGTCAGATTTCAAGACCATTTTTCCCTTTTGTAGAGTTCATCTTTTTGTCTGTTTTTATTAATACTCCAAAATCCTGTACATTGATCAGAATTCTCCTTAATGTACTTCATTTAAGGATCATAGCATTTTCTTTCTTCTTCCCATGTATTATTTTGCTATTACATCCTTCCTTGAATTGAGGAAAAGAAATGCCCTGATCTGTTAATGAAAATACAGTCAATTTTTCATAAATTAAGAATAATAGGTGAAAAGTTAGTTTTATTTTTTTTGAAAAGTTAGCTTTCTTAATTGTAGTTCACAATAATTTAAGTCAGACATGTAAATTTTTAATCTGTTAAGATTTATTTTTACTAATATTGAGAGCACTACTGTATGCCTCTAGGATGAATTCTTCATAACCATTTCTGTTTTCTTCACCTCTGCTGAGACCTTTAGTTTTCTCTATATCGCGATTCTGGGGTACTAAAAACAATAATACGGCACCCATTTTTTCTGCTTCCCCTATTTTGTCTATGAGCTTGAGGTTCAGTTAATCTGTCCTTGGGAATAATTTGGATGTGGACTTAAAGGACTCAGTTGTGAATAAAAGGTATGAAATAATGACATCTGCTTTAGCTACTCAGAGACTAACTTGCTTATCAAGAGTGTTCTGCCTTATTGGAACATTTCCAAGTAGTTGATGTTCCCATATAAGGGATTTCTTCTAGATAAGTGAGATGTTCCTAAATACTCCTCCTACAATATATATAATCAAGGATAAAGGAAGGTTAACATTATGGATCTTATCCTTGGTGTTATTGGCAAGCACATTCCACATATATTGTCTCCTTTTAAATCCCTAGCACAGCTGATATAATAGGTGTTGAATAAATTAGTTTATTTCCAAATCATTGCTAACAAGGGGTGACGTTGAGTATCCTGTGTAGAAAACATCCCATGTACTGTATTTCTTAGTGGTTTTCTCTAGGATTTTTTTAATTCTGTATCCAGAAGTTTAAAACCATAAGGTTTACACTCCACTATAAAGTCATTTTTCCTTTCCTCCCCAAAAATGTGAATCAACTCAGAGTACACTTTGGAAACTAATTGTTTCAGTTTTAGAGGAGAAAATAAGAGGGTTTTTACTCTACCTCAGCTGCTGACACTGCTGGCTCTGATACAAAGAAACCCAGTGGGCAGCAGCAGGAGGAGTCTTTTTTTTTTTTTTTTGTACATGAGTCAATTTATGAAATTATGGGCCTCATTTTTTTTCATTAAAAATTAACATAGCTTTGATTTTCCTAAAAAATAATAACAGAGTGCTGACTTTTCTTCAATATAAAGATGTCTCAGAAAATTAAATTGATACTTCTTGGTGTATACTAATTAATACATGGTCATATTAAGAAGTTATCACAGCCTAGGTTTTATCACAAAACCAAAGATAGAAAGACTGTGCTATTCATCGTACTTCTATACCTTGATTTTACTATTCCTCAACTGTTGGCCATTTGAGTGGTTCATCTTTTTATTTATTTTTTCAAAATATCTAATTACTTCTATGCACCAGGCGCTGTTTTAGGCACTAAGGATACAGTGGTTAAGCAAAGAAGAAAAGGTCCCCCCATCCGTTACCTACATTCTAGTGGGAAAAGACAGGCTAGAAGCAACAAGATACTATATGGAGGAAATTAATGGAAGGGGGGTGCATAGTGGAAATTAACTATGTGATAGTGATGAGGTAAACCACCTGTGAGGAAGGAACAGGTAAGCCAGCCTGAAGGATGAAAAAGCAGTTTGAAGATAGGTAGTTGTCTGGGCAGAGTGAATAACAGGTATAAAGCCCCTGAGGCTGGAAGCTCTTTTTTGTATTCTTTGTTGTAACAAATGTAAGGGTAGCTGATAGATCAGTAAGATATAGGAGTGGAGAAGGTGGAGAGAGCAGCAAGAAAAAACATTTAAGAAAGGTAGATCAAGGGGCAAATCAGGTTAAAGCCTTTATAGTTCATGAAAATGATTCTGGATTTTATTCTTAAGTGCTTTTCATTCAGCAGATAACTAGAAGCACTAAAATGTGTGTTTGGATATAGCACTGAACAAAAAAACGATCTCAACCCTCTTGAAATTTAAAATCTATAAGAGAAGCCAGAGTCTAGAGGCACTTCCTTTATTTAATTTCCCCACTATGGATAATATTCCTATGAACATTCTTAAATCATTTTAAAAGGTTAACAGATTACTCTCAAATTAATTGTGAGATGCACGGTTTTCTACTCTTTAATATATCTGAAGTTGGGGTAGGTCTTGCAAATGGTTATTGTTTAACCATTGCTATTGCCGATGGCAGTCATCATGACATAGTTCTCATCACCTGTACGTGTGTGAACTTGATTGCTCTTCCCAGTGGCATGACTAGGCAATTGCATCCCCTTGACATTTCTGTCAACAAATTGTTAAAAGACCATTCAAGGAAGGAATTCTCCTGTTGTTGTCTGAAAACAATCTGCTGACTACTTTTGGTAAGATAAAACACCATGATGAAACTTGCAGAATAGGTATCAGCGGCTTATGAGAAAATACCACAGACCATACCTAGACCAAACTTTTTAACGAAAGCTGGGTCACTAATGCCTTTGATGGCACAGAGGACAATATTGTGTAGACAAATACATTGAGAACTGAATTTATTTGAAAGAGTTGGGTTCTGAATGTGAAGTTTTAGAAACACCTTAACCACTTTATATTGTTTATCTTTCAATATATTCACAATAGAAGAGTTCTTCAAATAAGTATAAAGTAAAAATGCTAAGTGATCAAGCATTTTGGCCACTTAATTGGTAGCATTTTTTTCTTATTAAATAGAGTTAACAATGTATTTGTGTCTTACTGCATTACTCCAACTGACCACTATCACTTTTTTCACCTCTTTTCAATCAGTGGAGGGAAGTTGTACAGTTGGAAGGTGCCAAGGGGTGAAGTGGGGGTGTAATACCAGAAATAATTGGCCTTTTTTTTTTTTTTTTAATAATTGACCTTTTAACTACAAAGAATGCTGGTATAAATTATCTCCCAATTTATTTTTCTCTTTGGCACAAATAAGCATTTATTCATGATCACCTTTGGGGTATTTTGTATTTGCTTATTAACTCCAGATATATTAGAAGACTTAAATTATACTGATTCCTGAATTCCAAGCTTTCTTCTTTTTAGGAGGATGGTCATAAGTAAGGTTAAAAAAGACCAGAAAAATCCATTCCTTCTGATTATTTACCAAGTAGAGTCTATTTTGACAGTCATCTTGGTTGAGAATTTGTCTTCTAGACGTTAAAAAATCTTTGAAGTTTTTTAATTCGGAGACCTCTACTTTGACAGTTTCAATGTATTGAGTATTTTACTACATTTAAAAATATAATTGAATTTATGTAATACACGTATTTTATATCTTTATTTTCTCACATTTGTAAATATTTTTCATATAAACATGTTTCATGTCACGTTTAATGTTCTTTTTTTTTTTTTTTTTTTTTTTTAATTTTTTTTTCAACATTTTTTTTTTATTTTTGGGACAGAGAGAGACAGAGCATGAACGGGGGAGGGGCAGAGAGAGAGGGAGACACAGAATCAGAAACAGGCTCCAGGCTCCGAGCCATCAGCCCAGAGCCCGACGCGGGGCTCGAACCCACGGACCGCGAGATCGTGACCTGGCTGAAGTCGGACGCTTAACCGACTGCGCCACCCAGGCGCCCCTAATGTTCTTTTTTGTAAGCTTACGTTTGTGACTTTTGGTTGGTGAATTTTAACTTGAGAAGTTTTCCATTTATTTTGTAGTTATTTGCCTATAGGTGAATGCAACTATTCATTCACATAGCATCAAATAGGTCATTTTATTTTATTGACCTGTTAATCTGTTTATTTGTATTCTCATTTGAAAAACAACCTTCTACTTTACTATGTTCACACTTTTCAAAGCAGGTTTGTACTCTAAGATGCTGTTTATTAATAATAAGGAAGACACTACCAATATTACAAATTATGTATTTTCTTTCCAGGATAAAATGCAAGTTGACCAAGAAGAAGGAGGGCATCAAAAATGTCATGCTGAACACACCCCAGAAGAGGAAATTGATCATACAGGAACCAAAACAAAGGTGTGTTTTATTGTTTTTATGGGGGTGTCTTTTTGAGATTGCTATTTCGAGTTAATGTATTCACTTTATAATGCATGCTTTTAATACACTTGATATTTTAAACCTTAGTACTGTGGAAAAGTATAGAAGGACACAACCAGAGTAAATACAATTCAATGAGTTATAGAGAATTTTTAAAAGAATGAACCTTAACAATAAAAGTAAAATTATCTCTCTGGTAGGAAAAAAGATGTGTTTTTCAGTAATTTTTTTGTGTTACTAAAAGCCATATAATCCCAGAAAAATAAGAAATGGAATAAGCTAAATGAAGAAAACTTAAATTGGCAGAACCTTGCATCTCAAAATTAACCACTCTAAGCATTTTGCTACATATCATAAAATATTTTGCTTTGTGCAAAAATATTTTTGAAAGTAAAAATTTAAAGGGTAACTTTTTTGAGAGTCATAATTTTACAAGACAGTCATTGCTGATAAAAGGGAGACCATGACCCAGTCGCACAGATGAATGTGCTTTAAATATCATCTTCAACAGATTTTTCTAAACTAAGAATTTAATCTGTGTTGGTTAATTGTATAAATTTTTTTCCAGAGGTTATAAAGATTCCATTTTAATTCCTGGGCTCTCAAGCAATATACAAACTGAAACCCATTTTTCTAGATTTTTTTATTTTACTTGATTTTTTAAAATATTTATTGTCAAGTTAACTAACATACAGTGTATACACTGTGCTCTGTGCTTCAGGAGTAGATTCCCATGATTCATCGCTTACATACAACACCCAGTGCTCATCCCAACAAGTGCCCTCCTCAATGCGCATCACCCAATTTACCCACCCCCCAACCGCCTTCAACCCTCAGTTTGTTCTCTGTATTTAAGAGTCTCTTATGGTTTGCCTCCCTCTCTGTTTGAAACTATTTTTTTCCCCTTCCCTTCCCCCATGCTCTTCTTTTAAGTTTCTGAGATCCCACATGAGTGAAAACATATGATTTACTTGATTTTTTTTGCTTTAATTGCTTAATAGCTTGAGATATAGTTTACATACCATACAATCCATCCATTCAAGTGTACAAGTAAGTGGTTTTCAATATACTCACAGTTTTACAACTGTTATCACAATCATTTTCTCAGCATTTTCATCACCTAGGAACTGCCCAACAGTTTTCCAGAATGGTTCAACATGTTACAGTCATGTCAGCAATATATGAGGGTTCCAATTTCTCCACATCCTCACCAACTCTTGTTTTCTTTTTGTTGTTTTTTCATTACAGTCATCCCTAGTAGGTATGAAGTGGCATCTCATAATTTTAATTTGCATTTCCATCCCAGTATTTTTTATGTAGAAAGATTTAGTGTACACAGTAGAAAATACTATCTGTATTAAAGTAGTCTTTAGTAGAAGGGTAATAGTTTTGTTTGGTTTTACATTTCTGTTTTATGTGAAATCACTTTTTAAATCTATTTTTAAGCTAGTTTTAGAAATTTATACTTCTTACTTTTTTTTTTTTTTTTGCAGTCAGCTTCCTCAGACAAACAAGACCGATTAAACCAGACCATTAAAAAAGGAAAAGTCAAGAGTATTGATCTGCCTATTCAGAGTAGCCTGTGTAGACAATTGGGCCAAGATCTTCTCAACAGCTACATTGAAAATGAGGTATATAAATCTGAGTTGATGTTGAAATAAGTGGTAGTATATTCTAAAATCTTTGTAGAGGTCAGTGATTATTTCCACCCCCCACCCCCCGCCCCGCCCCAGTTTGGGGGAACTAATCCATAATTCTTTTTTTTTTTTTTTTAATGTTTATTTTTTGTAGGAGAGAGACAGAACGTGAGTGGTAGAGGGGCAGAGAGAGAGGGAGACACAGAATCCACAGCAGGCTCAAGGCTCGGAGCTATCAGCACAGAGCCTGACATGGGGCTCGAACTCAATTTGTGACATCATGACCTAAGTGAAGTCAGTTGCCCAACTGTCTGAGCTACCCAGGCCCTCCTAGAACTAGTTCATAACTCATAAAGAATTATTAAATCGTTGAACTACTTTATTTTGGACAAAATATTGAGCTGTATATTATGTGATGTACATTGTAGCTTTCATCATAGTTATGTGAAAAATGTGTTGTCTTCACTATAAACAGTACTAATGACTCTTACCTGCTTTTACTGTGTAACAGTAACACCCAGCAGACATCATATGGGAAGTATTCACAGCCCCCCTCTTCTAATGTATTGTTCTTAAAAGTCAAGGCTCTATTCAAAATGTTTTCTGAATTCCATTTAATACTTTTTACGATCTGTTGTCATTCTTGAAATTTTCTTTACATGTCTGTGTGTTTAATTTTTATAGTCTTTTGAGGAATAGGGTTTTGTTTCTTGACTAGCAATTGTATAAGAAGTAATTTTATCTTTAAAACTTTTATTTAAGTACTAGTCCCTAATTTCTATAGGCTTGGCTGGCATTAAAGAAGGTGAGTTTTCTTTGAAGTGCCTCATATTCTCCCATTTGCTGCACATTATTCTAGGAATTTCTTTGAGATATTTTGACTTTACAGTGCTTGCTCTTTTTAGTACCTACCCATACTGTCTATTCATTAACTATTAAAGGCTGAATTTTCTGTGAAGCAAGCATTCCTGGAAACCATAGGTAATTCAGTTTTGAGACTTATTTTCCCAAAGTAATGAATTGTAGGCAAGTGCAGCTATGGCAAATTCTGTGTATAAATATTCTTAAGAATGTATAAACTTTTCTTAAGTTTTTAAATGTTTATTTTAAATTCCAAGTGTCAGTGCACTGTAGTCTTCTGTTTAAAATACTGTGTTTCTGTTGAAAATTTTGTTCAAGTATTACAATCCTCAGATTATTTATTTCTTTGCTTTAATTAAAACAATCATGTTTGCTAACCTGTTTAAAACACTTTGATATCTTAATTAATCCTCACAACAAACCTATGAGGTAGAAATACTGTTAGAGATCTGTGTTTTACAGATGAGGAAACAGGAACAGGTAGACTAAATCACCAGATTTAGTGGCCAGAGAGTAACCTTTGGATTGGGTCTGAGTAGTCTGTCTCCAAAGCTCAGCATCGCAACCACTATACTGTATCCCCTCCCAAAGCTAACATTTATTTAGCATGAGTTATATGCTAGGCACTATACTAAAATTTCATGTGAATTATGTCAATCTTATTAACAGCCCTAAGAGATAGAAGTATTCTGTGTTTTAAGGCAAGAAAACTGAGACTTAGAGAGGTTCAGTGACCTTCCTGTGATCTCAAAGCTCATAAATGGGGAATCAAGGAATTGAACCCTAGTATGTACCATGACATAGACTATGTCTGGTTTTTAAAATAGCTTTATTTTTTTTATGTGCATGTATTTTTGACAGAGACAGAGCATGAGCTCTGGAGGGGCAGAGAGAGAGGGAGACACAGAATCTGAAACAGGCTCCAGGTTCTGAGCTGTCAGCACAGAGCCCAATGCAGGGCTCAAACTCATCCTGAGATCATGACCTGAGCCAAAGTCGGACGGACGCTCAACCAACTGAGCCACCCAGGCACCCTTAAGATAGCTTTATTGAGATATAATTCATATACCATACAATTCACTCATTTAAAGTGTACAATTCAGTGACTTGGTATATTACACATTACTAATCTTTTAAACTGATAAAATACGCCATTTCGACTAAGTGCACAACAATTCAGTGGCATTAATTACATTCATAATTTCATGTAACCATCACCACTGTCTATTTCCAAAACTTTTTCATAACCCAGTGTGTCTGTAATCATTAATAACTCACTATTCTTCCCTATTCCTCATCCCCCGGTAAACTCTATCTACTTTCTGTCTCTGTGACCTTGCCTATTCTAGAAAACTCCTATGAATGTAATCATACAGTATTTCCTTTTGTGTCTGGTTTAGTGCACTTAGCATGTTTTCACAGTTCATCCATGTTGTAACATGAATTAGAACTTTATTCCTTTTTATAATAGAATAATTTTTCATTATTTATATATATATTTCATTTATCCATTCATCTGTTAGTCGACAGCTGAGTTTCCACCTTTTGGGCTCTTGTGAATAATGCTGCAGTGAACACTGGCATAAAAATAACTGTTTTGAGTTCCTGTTTTCAATTCCTTTGGTTATATACCTAGGAGTGAAATTGCTGTGTCATATTGTAATTCTTTATTTAGCTTCTTGAGGAACCACCACACTTTTACAAAACAACTGCAGCATTTTACTTTCCCAACAGCAATGTACAAGGGTTTAAAATTCTTCACATCCTCACCAACACTATCCATGTCTTTGATTTATAATCATTCCAGTAGGTGTAAAGGGGTTTTGGTTTGCATTTCCCTAATGCATTTTTTTTTTAATTGAAGTCTAGTTGATACACAGTGCTACTTTAGGTTCAGGCGTACAGCATAGTGATTAAACCAGTCTATACATCATGGTATCCTCATCACAAGTGTAGCTATCACCTGTCACTGTACACTATTACTATGCCATTGACTATATTCTGTGTTGTACCTTTTATCCCCGTGACTTACTCATTCCATAACTTGAAGCATGTATCTCTACTCCCTTTCACTGATTTTGCCCATCTCCCCACTTCTCTCCCCTCTGGCAGCCATCAGTTAGATGGGTCTGTTTCTGCTCTTTATTCATTTGTTTTGTTTTTTAAATTCCACATGTAAGTGAAATCATACAGTATTTGACTTGTTTCGTTTAGTATAATACACTCTAGGTCCATTTATGTTGTTGCACATGGCAAGATTTCATACTTTTTATTGCTGAGTAATACTCCATTACACACACACCCCACATCTTACATCTTATTTATCCATTCATCTATCAATGGACACTTGGGTTGTTTCTATCTTGGTTATTGTAAATAATGCTGCAATAAACATAGGGGTGCATACATCTTTTTGAATTCATGTATTTGTTTTCTTTAGCTAAATACCCAATAATGGAATTATTGAATCATATAGTTCTATTTTTAATTTTTTGAGGAATCTCCATACTGGTTCCCACAGTGATTACACCAATTTACCTTCCCACCCACACTGCACAAGGGTTCCTTTTTCTCCACACTTGTTATTTCTTGTCTTTTTGATTCTAGCCATTTTGATTGATGTAAGGTGATGATCTTATTATGGTTTTGATATGCATTTCCCTGATGACTCTTGTGCATATTCTTAATAGCTAATCTGAACATTTTGAATAGGGGAAGATGATAATGCAAGATAAATTAGAGAAAGAAAGAAATGATGCTAAGAATGCTGTTGAAGAATATGTATATGATTTTAGAGACAAGCTGGGCACAGTCTATGAAAAATTCATCACTCAAGAAGTAAGTCTAAATTACATAATTTTTTATTAGAACTATTTGTTTGACAGTGTTAATATGAATTATGTAAACAAACATACCAAATGTGTTACTGTTGTCAATCCCCTTGAGCCACATTTAGGAATGATTCTTAGTTATGTCTCCTAATTGCAGAAGTATGGTGAAAAACATGTTAATGAATAAAAAGCCAGAGAAATCTGAAATTTAATCTTTTATACTTGAGAAATAGTCTGTCCTTCTTTGATAACTTCTAAGGAGAGCATTTTCAGTCAGTGTCTCTTCAATGTATAACTAGGACTTGAATAAACTGTCTACAATATTGGAAGATACAGAAAATTGGCTTTATGAAGAAGGAGAGGACCAACCTAAACAAATTTATGTGGATAAGCTTCAAGAACTAAAGGTAAATTTTTTAAAGTCCGTGTTAATTTTGAATAGAACATTGTTTTCCTAAAAATTGTGATGTAAAAGCACATCATCTATTTTTAATAAATACATTAGAAAATACTAAGGTATGTGTAAGAAGAAATGTTCTCTAATCTTAAAAGCAATTTTAGAGGTCAGTAATGCTATATGATAACTGAAATTAAATAATGTATAATCATATTTATTCAGACACTCAGATATAAATATGTAGCAGATGGCTGGAATGTGACCACTTTTACATTAGGCATTTTTTTCTGAAATGTTATTAAGAAGTGATTTGTGAACCTGATCCCTTCTTATCCATTGGAGGATACACCCTTTCTCTGCTTCTCCCCCCTTCACTGTGCCGTGATTTTGAGGAGTATACGCTGCCCTTTTGTATTTTCACATTGCAACTGATGTGGACACCTGGCCAGTGAAGAAATTCCAGTTTCTTTCACAAAGAAATATGGAGATGTGGCAACCAGGTCTCCTTTTTCTAGGTCAATGGTATGATTTTAAGAAACTATCACTATTACTCCTTTCTTTCTGCTTGCCTACCCTACCCTGAAAAAAATACTTTTAAATTCAGATTACAAGGATTACAGGAACTTGTCTTTTCTTCTTAGTGTGCATCATAGCAGTACTTTAATGTTCACATGAATTGCCATGGACTTTTATTGAAGTGCAGACTATGATTTGGTATATATGAGGTGGTGGGCCCATGATACTGCATTGCTAACAAGCTTCTAAGAGGTTCTGATGCTGCTGGTCCCTGAGCCATTCTGAGTAGCAAGGGAAATACATAGATGATATTGATAGGGTTCCTAGGATATGGGAAAAGGCAGCCCTTTAGGATTGGGTGAGCAGAGTATAAGAGAAGTTACTTAAAAGCAAAAGCAAGTATCTTGCAAAAGTTATAACTGTCTTCATGCCAGTAAACTACTTTCAAACAGAATAATTAGCAACCAGGAAAGTTGATCTATAGCAAAACTAGGCTTTATCACATTTTAGCTTGGTGGTGGTGTTACTCCCCATCTCCCTAAAAGAATGTATGTATTTTGGGTAGTAGGAACAGCCAGGCAGCTGAAGTCAGTAGAAACAACTAAAAAGCCCAGCAGCTCTCAAAAAGGATTATTTCACCCCAAATATATAAGTAACCATAGAAATGAATGTTGTACAAGTTTTCACAGGCCTTAGTATTTGGGGGGGGGGGTGGCTTTTAAGTTGGCAGTACTTGGTCCTTTTTCAGAAACATTTACAGTAAAATGTATGATGTAAATAGACGAAATGCAATATGTTGTCCTGGAACAGAAAATTATGAAATCCACTTAAAGTCTGGAGTTCAGTTAATGGTAATGTACCAGTGTTGGTCTCTTAGTTTTGACAACTGTATATACTGTGGTAATACAAGATATGTAAGAAGTTAACATTAGAGGAAAGCAGTGAGAAGTACTTGATGCTCTATTATTTCCTTTGTAACTTCTCTGAAAATCTAAAATTATTCTAAAATAAGCTGATTTTTTTTTAAGTACATAAACTATCTACAAGAAAATAGGTATTCATTCTTCTAATGCATCCCTTTCCTCAAAATTCCGGAGGCTGTTTTAACATTCCAGGCACTTGGGGCAAGGGGCCAAAGGTTTGTTTTTTGGTTTTGTTTTTTTAAGTGCTATACTTCCAGATCCAGGATTTCCATATAATTAACAAACATAAATAATATTCAAAAGATAATATTGAATATCTGGAAATACTAGTAATCATGTTGCTTACAGAGTTATAATAGAAGTATTTGCGACCTGTGTCACATAAATTCTGCATGCGATAATGTCTTTATGGCTAATAGGTTTGGAAATTTTCAACACAACTTCGAAGGAATTAAAAGTGTTGCCTTTGGATTTGACAGGAATGAAGAAGTGGTAATCTTAATAAATGAAAGACATAAATCATTAGGCATCCCTGTAGGATTGCATAAGGAAATAATCACTGGAATTTATTTTCATGTAAGGGAAATAGAGAAGCCATGTTTTGATCTGGCCAGCTTTCTTTCCTATTCATCATCATGTAAGGGTCCAATAAAACTTGTCTTCTGTTAAAAGTCATTTTCGGTTAATAACTTTTTCTTTCAAAAATTTTTCTTAATAGAAATATGGCCAGCCTATTCAGATGAGGTACATGGAACATGAAGAGAGACCAAAAGCTTTAAACGACTTGGGAAAAAAGATTCAACTTGTCATGAAAGTGATAGAAGCATACAGAAACAAGGTATTAAAGTCACAGGGCAAGCTGCTGCTGATGGCATGTGTTTTATAGTACATGGTAGGATGGGGCAATAAGTTCTCAGCCACAAAGCTGTAGCAGTCGTTACTGCCAAATTCCGGAGACCTTGTACTCTAAACTTACTATTTTTTTTAACATTTGTTTATTTTGAGAGAGAGAGAGTGGGGAGAGAGGGAGAGGAAATCCCAAGCAGGCTCTACTCTGTCAGTGCAGAGCCCTATGTGGGTCTCAATCCCATGAACCATGAGATCATGACCTGAGCCGAAACCAAGAGTCAGATGCTCAACCAACTGAACTACCCAGGCACCCCTGTCTTTTTATTGGAAAATTACTGTAAAGGGTACTAATATATTTAAAATACAGTGTAGTTATGCTGCTTTAATCTCTTTAAATTACCTAAAACCCACACTTCAATCCAGTGACTAATATTTTCTTCTTAGAGATTTCATTATTGATACAATGAAAGAGAATTTTTCTTGGAACTTTTTTTATTATAGGCCTCTTGGAGACTGGACAGTGCTAGACTTTATTTTGTTCTTTTGCTTTTGGTTGCTCTCTGTCTTCCAGTCTATGAGACATTTGTGATCTCCTGTACCCTTTATTCTTTTAGATGCACACCCAAATCTATATACCCTTAACCTGCCGACTGTTTTTAAGCTTCAAATATTTAGTTACATCCAAAAGGAAATATTTATATAATAGTAAGATATGACAAAATTAGGCTTACCATTTTTTCCTCTAAACTCGAGGTTAGCAGGCTTTTTTTAAAATGAACAAATAGGGGCGCCTGGGTGGCGCAGTCGGTTAAGCGTCCGACTTCAGCCAGGTCACGATCTCGCGGTCCGTGAGTTCGAGCCCCGCGTCAGGCTCTGGGCTGATGGCTCGGAGCCTGGAGCCTGTTTCCGATTCTGTGTCTCCCTCTCTCTCTGCCCCTCCCCAGTTCATGCTCTGTCTCTCTCTGTCCCAAAAATAAATTAAAAAAAGTTGAAAAAAAAAATTAAAAAAAAAAAATGAACAAATAGTGAATATATTAGGTTTTACAGGCTAACTGTTCAGATCTGCCATTGAAGTGCAAAAGCATCCATATACAGTACATAAATGAATGGGTATGGCTGTGTTTCAAAATAACTTTATTTAAAAACGCAGGGGAAAAAAAACGGCAAGTAACAGGTTAGATTTGGCCTGCAGGACAAGTTTGCTCGCCCTTACTTTGAATAAATATTCACTATAATTTCCCCAGTTTTTATCATGGGAGTTAAAACTGCATCAGTAAGCAGGAGAGGGTAGCACCAGATTCAGGCAGGTTATCTTAATAACTTATGTTTACCAAACAGTGAATTTTAAACACTTTTCATGGATTATCTCTTTAATCTCACAAGGATATATCATAAGAAAACTGCAGTGCTTAAGCAATTTGTCAAGGATTACACTGGTAGTAAATGATGCAGTTAGGATTAAAACTTGAACAGTCTGAAGTTAACATACAAACTCCTATCACCTATGCTACTTTGTACTACACAATGTGTAAAAAGAGGTTGCTTGCTTTACAAAATAGATTTGTAAATTTTGTAACATAAGATTACAATCCAGCCAACCAGAAAGAAGAATCCAGGCACTGATTGCGAATGTGTCCACCGCTGTCAGTGTCCAAAATGTCCATACACGTACAAAGAATAGAAGGATAATGGAAAGGTAAGACGGAAGCAGACAAATAAAAACACCAAGAATATTTCAAATATGGCACTGGACATCCACATAACAATACATGGCCCCATGTTCCCCAGGCTTTAGCAGTCTTGACTATGCAGGTTTAAGACACCAAAGCAAGACGAGACTTCACCTACATTCAGGGATTTTGAATTTTTCTTATGTGCTGTCTTCAGTTCAAGATGCTGGAACTACAAGCATCAAACAAAACATTGAACCTGTTTCTAATATGCTTTGGTAGGGAAAGGTAAACAGTAAATAAGTTACTTCAAAGGAGTCAGATACGGGGGCACCTGGGTGGCTCAGTCAGTTAAATGTCTGACTTCAGGTCAGGTTATGATCTTGCAGTCTGTGAGTTCGAGCCTGCATTGGGCTCAGTGCTGACAGCTGATAGCTGACAGCCTGGAGTGTACTTTAAATTCTGTGTGTGTGTCTCTCTCTCTCTGTTTCTCTCCGCTCACACTCTATCTCTCTCAAAAATGAATAAAAAAAATTTTTTAAGTAGATAGGGATAAAGGACTATTGAAAAAGTAAGGAACCACCAAAGGTGGAGGAGATTTGTGAGAAGGGCAGACTAATAAGATGATAAACTGTTAGGAGAGAACTGAAGGGAGGGCTCAAGGTGTAAGATAACTGTAAGGGAAAAGTTGTAGAAAAAGGGAGAGCAAGTTACAAAACCTCAAGGGGAAAATGTGTTGAAGGAACAGCAAAGAGGCCAGTGTGGCTTAAAACAATGGGAATGGGATTAGAACCTAGTGCCTAGTAGGCTATCATAAAAGTTTGGCTTTGAGATATGAAACCATTGATTGGAGGGTTTTTTTTTTTTTAATGTTTATTCATTTTTGAAAGAGAAAGCATGAAGAAGGGAGGGGCAAAGAGAAAAGGGTACAGAGGATCCAAAGCGGGCTCTGTGCTGACAGCAGAGAGCCTGATGCAGAGCCTCAAATTCATGAACCATCAGATCATGACCTGAGCCAAATTTGAACACTCAACCAACTAAGCCACCCAGGTGCCCCCCATTGGAGGTTTTTGAACATACAAGTAACAGGATATGATTCATTTTTTAAAGGATGTGGAAACAGACTCATTTAGACATTATTAGAATAACACAAGGAATGATAGAGGCTTGAATCTTGCATATTGAAGGGGGAAAGTAGTAGTCAGATGTTTGCACATTGTAAGATTTGGTGATAGATTTTATGTAAATGTGACAGAGGAGTCAAAAATGACTCCAAGGATATGGCCTGGAAGGATGAAGTTGCCATTTACTGAGATGGGGAAAACTGGGAGGAGTAGGTGGGGGTGTAATCAGGATTTTGAAACATAGGTGGTCATTTCATTCTTTATAAATGGAAATTCAGGTTGGAAGTTGGATATAGAGTTGGGAATTCAGGGAAGAGGCTCAGGCTAGATATCTTTTTAAAACATGCATGTGAAGGGATGAATGGGAAGGAATATAAGATGTGATCCATGAAATAGAAGGGAATTCAGAAAAATGTGGGGACCCAGAAATTGGGTCTTCTACAAGCAGAAGAAGAATACGTGATGAAGCTTTATAGTTGTAAAACACAACATCCCCATTCTCCCAGTTCTTTGGCTTTGGAGTACTCTTTCATTCCCTTTCTCTTTATTTTCCATGTCCCATCTATAATCCATCAGGAGATCCTCTTTCTGTTGCATTGCCATTTCTTTCTCATGATTACCATCCTAAACCCTGACTTCTTACTTTCTGTATGTGGTAGCTGTAGTTGTGTTTTTCAGACAAAATTTTATTTTGTACTTCTCTTTATCAAGAACTGTTGTTCTGTTATATACTGAGAATTTTCTGTCTAGCTTGCACTATGCCTTTATTCCCCTACTTCTCTTTATTCCCTAACAACTGAATTCCATGCAGCTTCTTTCTTAAGTACTTTTCCCTTGAATATTCTGCACTAGTCATTTTTTTAAAAAACCTGACTTCTTCAGAAAGACTTTCCTTTTAAAAACCCACATTGATATTTTTCTTTCTCCCAGTCTCTTCAGTTTTGTGTAATTTGTATCTGGCTTCTTCACATGGGTATGTGGGAGGTATACGTTCAATAAGAGTCTAAATCTTTTAAACGGAAATTATTGTTGCTTATGGAAATATTTTCTATTAAGTAAAAGCCTTTTTTTTAATAGGATGAAAGATATGATCATTTAGATCCAGCTGAAGTGGAAAAAGTTGAAAAATATATCAGTGAAGCCATGAATTGGCTGAATAGTAAGATGAATGCACAGAACAAACTAAGTCTCACTCAAGATCCTGTGGTGAAAGTCTCCGAAATAGTTGCAAAGTCAAAGGTAAGTAACTATGAAACTTTCTTTTTAATGGGTTCAAGCCATTAAACATTTTTTTTTCTTATTTTAGAGAGCACACACAAGCAGGGGAGAGGGGCAGAAGGAGAGAGAGAGAGAAACAATCTTAAGCGGGTTCCACACTTAGCACAGAGCCCAGTGTGGGCCTTGATCCCACATCCCTGGGATGATGACCTGAGCCAAAATCAAGAGTCAGATGCTCAACCGACTGAGCCACTCAGGCACCCTAAGCCATTAAACGCTTTTATTGGGAGCCATACTTTAAGCAATAATCAGCTTGCAAAAGAACTTAGAAAAACAAATTTAAGGCTAAATTTTAATTTTGCAAAAAAAAAAAAAAAAAAAAGATTTCTAGGTGGGACATCTCTGTTCCTTGATTTAGTCACATGAGGCTGTGTTTTTAAATTTTAAGTTTACTACACAGTGAAATAAAGCAATGTGACAACTTCTTACTGTTACATATGTCAGACTTTTCTAGACTGGATGAGACTTCTAAATCTCCATTATAAAACTTTGCAGTGTAGGTTTTTGACATCATTTGAAATCTCTAAAATTCTATGGTAAAATCTTATTTCTGAGATAAACTTTCCAGCCTAAAAAACATTACTAGTGAAAATATCAAAGATTATCATAGAAAACACCGTGAAAAATATTGAGATGAACTTTACAATAAAACTAGCATTTAAGTAGAAAAATGATTAAAGACGTCAGAGAAGCAATTGACAAAAGAAAACATACATAACTCATCCTACTAACTCTCCTTTACCCATCTTTTCTTTTCACTGGTCATGGTTGTGTGTTTACATTCATAATCTTTGTCACAAGTTGTCAAGGGTGTGAAGAAACGGATGTTTTCCCTGAGCAGCTTGGTTGAATTTGTTTCATTCTTTTTGTATCAGTATATGTGTAGAAATTTAAAGGCAGTATACGTACCTTTAACCCAGAAATCATAATTCTAGGAATTCATCCTAAATTGATCATTACACAAGTATAGGAAGATAACCTTCCTGGTAAATTAGCAAAAAGTTGAAAGACACAAATACCTGTAAGAAACTAGATAAATGGAAGCATCTGTACAACACTTTGCAACCATTACATGATTTTAGATATGAAGATGAGTACAACGTATATCTTTTAGATATAAAGATTTAGATATAAAGATTTTATATTTACATATAAAGATGAGTACAACATACTGAGTGAAAAGTTACCTCGCTATATAAATTAGCACGTTCATAGATTTGTAGGTTTCTATATATGTGTGTGCGTGGACATGTATCTATAAGGATGCTCCCCAAAATGTTAATGTTACTCTGTAGAAGATGAAATTCTGGCTGATTTTTTTTTATGCAGTGTGTTTTCAGGTTTTTTTTAAAGAAAACGATATTTTTTTTTTTATTCAAATCAAAGTGTTTTCCTTTTGAGAAAGTTTTGCAACAAAGTTATAATAATTTACTCCTAATCAGATGAAATATAGAGTGTGATAAGAGCAGTTTGCCACTACAACACTCCCCCAGTGGGGTGCCTGGATGGCTCCGTCAGTTAAGCGTCCAACTTCAGCTCATGTCATGATCTCACAGTTTGTGAGTTTGGGCCCCACGTTGGGCTCTGTGCTGACAGCTCAGAGCCTGGAGCCTGCTTCGGATTCTGTATCTCCCCCTCTCTCTGCTCCTCCCATGCTCATGCTCTGTCTCTCAATAATAAACGTTTACAAAACAAAACATTCCCCCAACATGTTAGTCCCTGTCTTTCCTTCCCTCTCCCAATCCCTGTGACACTGGTCTTGAAAGATTTTAATGGTCTTTTATTTCTGTGTTAAAAAGAAATAAGGGCAGAGAAAATACATTGTATTTATTTTAAATTATTAAGTTGCATTTACATTCATGACTTATTTTCCTTCAACATAGTTCTATAATTCCACTTATTAAAGCTGTTTTTGTGTAAATATCAGTTTATGAAATAGGTGTTATTTGACAGAATTCTCATAACAGAGCATCAGGCGTATTTAAAGGAATAAATTAAAAATTATTTCTTCCTAAGTAAACTATATTTAAATTATGAAGAACCAGTTTTTAGGGAGATTATATACAAAGAGTATTATTATTAAAGATTGAAGAGTTCTCTGTCAGCACTAACAAGCACTAACCCAGAAGTAAATGCTTCATTGAAGTATTTGAAGAAACTTGGTTATCTGAGCTAACATAAATTCAGGAATGTCACATTAATGTGGAATTTAGAATGTTAATAGTAACTTACTCTGTAGTAATTTTAATATAATCACTTCTCTTCATGTCTTTAGGAACTGGATAATTTTTGTAACCCCATCATTTATAAGCCCAAACCAAAAGTAGAGGTTGCTGAAGACAAAACAAAAGCTAACAGTGAACACAATGGACCAACGGATGGACAGAGTGGGACTGAAACTAAACCAGATATGACAAAAGACAGCTCCCAGCATCCTAAATCTTCTGGAGAGATGGAAGTGGACTAAGTCTTAATTTTACCTTCACATAATTCAGACAGTGCAAGCAATCACCAAGGTCCATTCTTCCTTTTACATGTGGTACACACAACATACGTTCAGTTCTTAACCACATTTTGTCATTTGTTTTTTGGAGTAGTTTTGAAAAGTGTTTTATATTGAGTGCACTTCTGTTCATTTCCATTGCTGCTTATGTGAAGCTTTAGCTGAGAATAGATTTATAAGTCAGTTTAAGCTTTCCTAATATATGTTATATCAAATATGCGAGACTGATATATAGTTGGCAACAATCTACCTTATTTAAAGCTTCTACTTGGATAAACCTCAGCTCCTGTATTTAGGAGAGGATACTGTTTTGCACTATTGCAGAAGCGTAGGTTTAATTGCATCATCAGTTTGAAAAACATTGAAATTGATGTGGTTTAAAGCCACTGAGGCACTGACTTTTTTCTAGTTATTGTAGTTATAATTTAAATATTAAAACAGATAATCTTATTGGTGTGCCATGAGAACTCCAAAGTGCTGTCATCACATAAATGAACTAAATCACATGTTGAAAGGGAAAACATACAATTTTTATGTTAAGGTGACACCAGCAGTTTGCATCTTTTATTAGTAATGTGGATTGATGTTTCCTCAGAGTAATTCAGTGTCATTTTCACTTGAAACTTCTGATCTATTTGTCCTGAAGACCAGCTGCTGCTAACGTAATACTAGCCTAAAGATGAGGCATTTTTGATGAAAATACCTTCATGTTAAGGGGCAAATGCTATTGACCGACTCAGATGTTCATGTGTGATGTTGATAGCCTTGTTTCAGTTTTAATAGTTGTTTTGTTTTTCTTAATTGACTTTGTTAATATCTGAACACAGGGTTGGGAGAAATGGCACAATGTACTGCATTATATACATTTATCACTGATTTACATAATGTTAAGAAATAGATAAACACTTAAATAAGCGGTAATACTTGAAAAGAAGTACTTATACCGTAAGTCTTAGGAAATAATGCTTGTAATAAACTTAACTATGTTACACATATCAACAGGCATAGAATGTTACATAAGTGTAATATGATATGATGTGATTAAATTATAGTTCCTGCTGTTACATTACCTGTTCAGATCTTGGCTCCAGTTTTGGTGCTTCTTATATATATTATATGGGACAAGGGACTGTGAAATTATGATATTTTAAGACTTAATCAGTGCTTCATCACCAGACTTGTTCACGTTGTTCAGTTCTGTCCAGAGGCTTGAAACCATTTAAGTATGGGAGCAGTCTGAAATGACTTTTCAGACCTACGAGAGGCATAGACCATGCATGGCACTTGTGTTTCATGCCAATCAACTAGATTAATAACCTAAGTTAAAATTTTGAAAGGCTCACTTTTTCCCAAAGCTAAAACCTTTATATTAAGATGAATTAATAATGACTTTCTTACATAGTAAAAATTGAGAGTTTAATATCTTTAGGGATAGTCATTATTTCTCACAAATAGTTCTCTTAAGAGAGATTTTGTTTCTACAATGTAGTCTGCACTGAAAGGGGAGCATATGGAGCAGTGCATTTTGCAGGGATTTTTATTCATCCTTTTTGAGGGAGATGTCCCTTTTTTGCATTAAAAAAATCATACAGACCCAATATATTTTTAATGTCTTCTAGTCTTTAAACTTCTCCTTGTCTTAATACTCTTAAAGTGAACTAATTATATCCACTAGTAATTACTTTCTTTTTAAAGCATCAGTTGGTTTTCATTTATAGGTTGAATATATAGGTTCATTTCAGGAAGAGAGCATCAAGGTTATGAAGGAGTATTTCAACAGCACACATTAGGGAGTTCGTAGCTCTTTCTTGAGTTAACAAGAAAATCTCCACCCACTTCGTTAGGAGCTATATAACTCCAAAACTTGTGAACAAATGTGTAAATAACCCTTTCTGCATCTGAACTGTCTAATATATCTGACATCTTCCCTTCCTTCTTAAATCAGTTTATGGAGTTCTGTGTTTTAGATCTATAACATTCTAATTCTTACATTTATATAACACTTCACTTGATAAGTTAAATACATCCAAAGATAAGATGTATGCTTTCCTACTCATCCAACTTAAATGATATTTTCAAAAGCTGTTTAACCTTATGATGTAGTTGTTTACTGAATATAAAGAAAAATATGTTCTCCTTAACAGTTTGGGGTAGAAGGTATGGCTCAGTTTAATCTGCATGGAAATATATGCAGTACTAGACAAATTTTTTTTTCAAAATAAAAAGCCACTATTTTAGAAGTTATTTTAGAAAAGACATAGAAAATTAGAATGTTTTCCTATAATCAAATATGAACTAAGTATGTAGAAAATAGGATGATTAAAATACACTTTTACTCTATGAAAAAGTATAAATCACTTGGTTTCCAAATCCACCTCCTGATAGCCAATCATACTGTGATTATAAAAACAAAGATTGCTTAAATAACAAAGTTATTTAACACAAAGTTTGTGATGCTTTAATTCCTTTAGCAGTATACAGAATTCTTAAGTTTAAAACAACTAGAAACAGTACACCAAAGAATTGGGCTTTTGGAATAAACAGATAATAATCTCAGTTTGAAAGAGTGTAACTAATTAGATTTTTCTTAAGAAGAAATAAAGATTTCTTAGAGTTTCTTGGCCAATTTTCAGTATATTTATGATTACT
The DNA here is from genome assembly GCF_023721935.1 of Panthera uncia. Taxonomy (NCBI): domain Eukaryota; kingdom Metazoa; phylum Chordata; class Mammalia; order Carnivora; family Felidae; genus Panthera; species Panthera uncia. Next base: position 105,902,029 of record NC_064811.1, read on the forward strand.
TCCTAGATAGCTATATTAATGAGCTTGGGGCTCAATTTTTATATAATAAGTATGAAAACATTTTATCCAAATTAGGACATCTTGAACTGTTTTGAAAAATTATCAATACTTAAAGACAATGAGCATTCAAATACAGTGATCAAATTAGCTGACTTCAGTTTGAGCCAAAATAGACAGAACCATTCCTCTGTATTCATGAATTTGAGTTGTAATAAGCCTATAAAACATTCTCATTAGGATTTTGTTTTGTTTTTAACAGGTGATATTTGGTAGTTAACAGTTGAAACCTTGGCATTGATCTTAAATATCATAGAAGTGATTCTTAAATGACAAGACAAATATAACTTCACCTTTCTCACCTTTTAGAATTTTACAACCAGAAAACTTCAATTCTAAATTAAATGTTATTTTGCGATTAGACTTAGGAAGTTTTAAGTAGAATTTGGCCTGTGATATCTGATTCTATAAAATTAATGATAAGCATTACTGATTGTATCAATATTTAAAATCTGATGGCACTGATTAAAGTTAGCCACTGATGACTTCAAATGTCATTGGTAGTGTGCTTAAAGTGTGATTCTAATATTATGCTCTTACTCTACAATCTTTCATAACTACCATTTAGCAAACTAATCTTTTAAAGCCATCAATTTCAGAAGACAGAATTTTGATGATCAAAAAAGAAAAGCAGGTTTGAAATTTCCTTTTTTGTTAAAGTCTTACCATTTTAAAAGTTCCCAGGGAGCACATAATCTTTTCTTTCAATAAAAAAGTAACAGAAATTAATGCAAAGACCAAAACTCTTAACCAAAACAAAAAACTTCAGCTATTTTGCTTCCTCATCTAATTTTAAATGTACTAATAAAATTTATGTTCTTCCATATACTCCTGTGTTTCCTAAAAAAACCAGCTTTGGGTTTATACTACAGCCAGATGTCTAAGTTTTTTTCTTGCTGAATTCAAGGGTATTTGCTTCACACTTTAAATAAAAAGGCACCTGGAATTCTTAGAACATTAAACTGAAGCTGCTTAGAAGAAGAAAACCTCTGTGGCACAGTGGTCAGTACCTGTTAGGTGGTAATGGCTCTTTCATCTTCCAGATCCCTAAGGCTACCTCTAGCATATTGTTAGAGTAAGTATTAAAAGAAAAAGCACGTCTATTAAAACACATTATTAAAGGACTCGGAACTTTCAAATCAAAAAAGCTAATTAAATGATGAGCATTTTATTCAGTCTGTCAAGCAGGTCAAAATCCATAACCATAACAAAAATTAATAGTATAATCTTTGCTTTGGAATCTTTTACTGTCCTAAGTTATAGGATGATTATTAAGGAAGTATATAGATACCTAAAAATGACCCATCCTGTACAGAGATAAGGGAAATTCAGTATGTTTTATTTTTATAGTGTATAAACTATAAATGGAAATGATCTTTCTGGTGCATCTTGATCCATTTATTCTCTCATCCAATTCTAGGCTCTTGTATAATCCTATTTTTCTCCAGCACATTTTGGTTTTTTAATTTTAGATGATTTTTTAGGTCTTTCATTTTGTGGATTTTTAAAAATAGTTTCACAGCTATCCTATCCCTTTGATAGCTAATTTTATTGCCTTTGTTGCCTTCTAAACACCAAATCTTATTACTGTGAAGAATTTTTTGACTCTTATAAATTCATACCTGAAAAGCCATGTTGTAAGTTTCCTCATATAGTATCTCTAAAATTTAATAATGGCTTCTAGAGTTTTTGTATTTTGGCCTTAGAATACTTTTAAGTAGTTCTGGACCAAAAGAGGTCAGTTTTGTGAATTATCATATATGAAGAAACCCAACATTCCTTATTTTTAATACAGATACCAGTGTGACAAAATAAGGGTCAGAAATTCAAAATTGTTAAAGGGTTAGCCACCTTCCATTGTTTGTTCTTTCTGATTTACATACATGTGCTGTGCATCTTCCTGTTTTGTTTTGTTTTTAGAATTTCCTAAATTTTGTGCTTCTAAGACCTTGAGTCAAAATGCTCTTGAAATCATATGGACCCATCCAGAATAAGGTTTTAAAATGTCATTAGAAGGTAGGGAAATCTAGGAAATGCTTTAAAGTGTTGTATTATTTTCCCTGAAATAAAATTTTATGGCTTAATGTCTTGGAAGCAGACTCACATTAAAAGTGGTTAACTTTTATACTTGGTAAGATGAAGCCATTGTTTAATTCTACAGTATATAAAGCAGTTTTTTAATGAAATTATCAAATTGTTTTAGTTCTAATATGGCATCCAAGTCATTTTTTCTTTTCTTCAACCATTATTAAAATAATTTCTATTGTGACTCTGACTCTAGTCATTAGTGTAAAAGAATTTCTGGTGGTTTAGTTCCTATTAGCTAATAATTTTGTTTTTAAGAAAACTACATTTCGTAATTTCCAAGTTTGTTTTCAATACAAAGAGTAACCAGTGCAATGCAGAAAATCATAACCAAGTGTGATGTGTCTATAAAAATAATCAACTGATTTTTGCATGTAATAGACCCTCAGCTTCAACAAGCTGACATGAAAATGGTTTGTGATGTTACACTGGTAACATTCTAGGAATATAAATTTGGCATACAATTTTGGTTTACAAACATCCATAATAATGTTACATATGGCAGGATCAAAGTATATAAAATACTTTCTGTGTATGTAAATTGGCATCTTCATACTAGTGAACAAATAGCAATTGATAATAAATGCAATTCATTTTTGGATGACAGTGCACCTTGTCAAGTCATGTAATTATAATAAGTCTATACCTACTTGTTCCTTGAACTATGTGTTTTGCACACCTGAGGTTTAATTGTCACATACTGAACTTAACTGACTTGATGGTGGTTTGTGGACAAGTCATCAGAGACATTTAAAAAAATTTACTTAATAAGGGAGGGTCTTTAAATGAGCAAATTTTTCAAACCTTCAGATGCTATTTATTGATTTTGTAAACAAATAGTTTGTTAATGTTGGATGTGTTGTCAGAATAATTTAGCTTTATACTGGAAGAGAAAACAGGAATAAGTCAATATGATGACCTTAGAAATTTTCAGTAGGCATAGAGGAGCTCTATGCCCCAGTGAGTCTCATAAAGCTCCTCTGTTTGAGAATTGCTATTCCTGACGAAAATGTGTCAAGTCGTTTAGGGTGTTAGGGTAAGAAAATGATTGAGGGCCCCTGGTCTAGAGTATTTGGTGCTTAATCTTCTAGGGATAGAACAACTTAAAAGCATTCAAAGGCTAATGGACCCTCTGTCCAGAAAAATATTTATATTTCAAACACTTTATAAACTAAGCTTCAATGCAAATAAATACTTGTTAAGTCTAGAAGGCTTAACAATTGGCATTCATTCCTATTCATCTTATCCTGAATTTGGGAGAACTGGATAGGATTTAGGTTTGTTTTGTTTTGGGGTTTTGTTTTTTGGTTTGGGTTTTTTTGTTGTTTTTTTGGTAAAACCAAAGTCACGAGTAATTAAACAGAAAAGACTTAGCCTTCCAGAGGTGAAGAAGGAATGTCTGTTGATTGTAAGTACCTCTCATTTTATCCTTTACAATTCTCCCTTTTTAAATGTAAAAAAAAAAAAAAATGTTCAAGATGGTTCACAGACCTGCAAATGCCAGAAGGCAGTCTGAACCAGTGTGTCCAGCAGCATTGGCAAATGACTACATTTGGTTTCCTATTTAAGTTCACTGTGGTGGTAAAGCAGTGTAAACCTGAAAGGACTGGTGTACTGGTTTTAGAGATAAAAAGGATTAGGTTAAATTAAAAGTAAATAAGTAGGAAGGCAGCAATTTGTAGTTAATAAAATGAACCCCACTGAAGGCAAAGAGAAGCAAAAAACAAATCAAACAAAATAACAGAAATCCAAATGTCACTAGTTACAGTAAACTTGGCCAGTTTAAAAACTATGTGGTTTTTACACTTAATAACAACAATGTAATAGTTTAAATTGATGGAATAACAAAATGCCAATCAAATGAAACTATAAATCAAATTGACTTTAAGGTAAAAAAATAAATATTGAGATACAAGTGAGCTTCAATAATGACAAATAGAGCAATTCACCAGGAATAAAAAATTCTGAAACAATAAGAAATATATAAAGCAAGTGACAATACAAAGAGAAATTTGGGCCCAAGGTAACAGTGATAACTGGTAGTAAGCAGCTAAGTATATAAAAGAATTTTAAAAGGCAGATCTGATAGTTTATGTAAATAAACTATCACTCAACTGTTAGGTAAAACCGAAGTATACATGGGGTGTTTATAATAATAATAATCAGTAAACCACAGCAAATCTCAATAAACACCAAAGACCATCATACAGATTTTCAAACAGTGCAATGTGACTAGAAGTAACCTATGAAGATAGCCCAAGAGAATTTCTTACACCCATATACTTGAAAAAATTAATTTTTAGAAATGTTGAGGCATGTTAAAAATTAGAATATACTTCTAATTGGAATAATATAAACCTGTTATATATGTTTAAAATATTTTTTATATTTTATCTTAAATTGCAAATGCACCTCTTAAAGATCCCTTTTGGATCTATTTTTCTTCCTGCAATGTACAAGAATGCACATAAGTGTTCAGCAATCTTTTAATAAATGAAAGCTGCCTATAAAGACTTGGTTACGTGCAACTGGAGTGCTATTTTAGAAATTTAAATGCTTTGATGCCTATATTGAAAATGAAGATTAGAAACTTAGATTACCTAATCATCCTAGTAAAGAAGTAGAAAGACAATAGCAAAATAAACTTAAAGAAATTAGAACAAAAGAAAATAAGAGGAGAAATTAATAGCAAATGAAATAATCAACAAAATCAAAACCTCTGTCTCCAAGTAGAAAAAAACAGACCAGCCTCTAACACAATTGAGGAAAACACATCATTAAATCAATTTTGAGTTGAAAATCTACCCATAAAAGATATACCAAGTCCAGAATGTTTTACAAATCTCCTACAAATAAGTCCCTTGAAACTTCAGAAATTAAGAAAACCCCCTAACTGCTCTTATAAAGCCAGTCTCACAGCGTACTCTCTATATATACCACACCAGAAAAGGACGATATGGGAACAAAATTACTCTTCCAAACCCACTCATGAAGATAAATGCAACAAATTACAAATTTTCTAAAATACTAGCAAACTGAATTTATAAAGGTTAAAAATATACTAACAGATTTGTTTTATCCCAAGGATGCAAGAGCAGTTTAATGTTAGGAAATATCATTCACCACATTAACAGATGAAAAAAGAAAAAAAAAATTTAACAGATGCTAAGAGTATATTTCATTGCTCATTTATGATTTTAAAAAATAATCTTATACTACTTAGTCCAAGCCACCATCATCCTTCATCTACATTATTATAGTAATGTACTAACAGGTCTTCCTGACATTTATTTCCAATGCAACTCAAATTTATCCTTTTAAAACTTAGATCATGGGTCACTCTTCTGATTAGAACATTCCTTAGATCTCCACAGCATTCAATAAAACCCAAAGTCTTTACCATATCCTGAAAATCCCTACATGATCTGTACCATTAACTTTTACCTCATATTTTACTGCTTTCCTCCTTGATCACAAAGTTCCAACCCAATGTCACCTTCTGTTTTAAGAGCAGTGTAAAACTGTTGAAAGATAAAGAGAAAATCTTAGAAGTCAGAGAACCGAAATCTTCGTCAGAAAACAAAGACCATTATACCTCTAAGGAGCAACAAGACTAGTTGACTGACTTTCCAATGGAAATGATGGAATCTAGAAGACAAAGGACTGAAATATTCACTATTGACTTAGTAAAGTGAAACAAAAATCTACCAACATAGGATTCTATACCGAGTGAAAATATCCTTCAAAATGAAGACAAATATTCTTTCATAACTAATTTTAGCAAATCTGCACCAAAAGTAATACTAATAGAGAATTCTTCAGATGGAAGAAAAATGCAAGGAAAAGCACCAGAAAACATAAATGTGTGGGTAAATCTAAATATTAAATGTATGAACAAACACTGTCTTGGGGTGCCTGGCTAGCTCAGTCAGTAAAGCATGTGACTCTTGATCTTGGGGTCATGAGTTCAAGCCCCACACTGGGCACGGAGATTACTTAAAAAAAAAAAAAAAAACACAACTATCTTGACCACAATATAAGAGAGAGAACGCATGACAACAAGGAATTAGTACTCTTAAAAAACACCTAACCAAAACCAGCCTCTGAGTTTTGCAAATTTTGTCTCAGATGCTCTTCTTTCTTAGCAACACAAATGAAATGCAACTGAAATAATTTATATCAGACAGCTATTACGTGAACTCACAGGTACACACAAGTGTGTGTGTGTGTGTGTGTATATATATATACACATATCTGTTATAATTCAATGCTTTTTCTAAATGTTACTATTGTGATGCTATCTCCTATAGGTACATTTTAAAAAATCAGGTTTCTAAATTTTTAAAAAAATTTTTTTCTTATGTTTATTTTTGAGAGAGAGAGAGTGTGTGAGCAGGGGCAGGAGCAGAATGAAGAGACACAGAATCTGAAGCAGGTTCCAGGCTCTGAGCTGTCAGCATAGAGCCCGACACAGGGCTCGAACCCACGAACCGAGAGCCGAAGTCGGATGCTTAACTGACTGAGCTACCCAGGCACCCCCAGGTTTATAAATTTCTAAGATTTTATAACTTCAATTTGTTGTGGCATTATATACATCCTTCTTTATGCCTGTTACTCCTTTTAACATTAAATTGCACAGGAGTCTGGTTCCAGGCCAAAACCTGATCCTTCAGGTTCAACAACACAAGGACACATTTTACAAAGCTGGCCTCACAAGGGAAAACTGCCCTCTTCACAACAGACTAGGTACATGGTTAGTGTATTACAGTCTCTGGAGGGGGTTGCAATCAAGGACTCAGACTGTCATTCCAACCCTGAGTCAACAATGCTGATATGTAATTTATCATTCTAGCCCACCTGCCTCCATTCGGAGGCCTCCATACAGTGGAGACTCCACGAAGACTTCCTTATGACAGGACCTTGACTAAGATATTTTTTCCCTCTGACCTCAGTAGTTTTTTACTCCTAGCCGTTACCCCTTTCCTTCTGTCAAGTTCCAAGTCCATAAAATGGTAGGAGTGTTTTATTCAGCTCTTCAGTAAGACATCTTCCACTGCCGGCAATGCCTATCATCTGACTGACCCATGCATGCCTGGTGCCATTCTGCAATGAAAAATGGAACATTGAGGAGCTACCATTTTTCTTTGTTTTTTGCCTACAGTAGCACAGGAAGTGAATAAAGCCTTCGTTATTACTTTCAGTTTGGCTTACAGTCCTATTTGACCACACGGATACTTGACAGTTTGACAGATAATTCTTCAATTTCCTCTTTTTTGATTTTCACTGGTCTAGTAGTATTTAAACTTAAAAAAAAAAAAAAAGTTATATACATTCCGGACCAAAAAAAAAAAAAAAAAAAGGGGGGGGGGGGGGGGGGAAGGGGAAAAAAAGCTTACCCAATTGGCAAAAAAAAAAAAAAAAAAAAAAAGGAACATTCCCAGAATCCTCAGCAACTTTCACCAATATGCCTGCCATTCACCAGAACTTAATCTGAAAGCTACCCCTATCAGCTTGGTAGTCTAGGAAGCTTAAGTTTTTTGACTTGCACTTTGCTATCTCCAACAAAATTGGAATTCTGTTAATAAGGGTGTATATGGCATGGGCAAAATTAGACACAGTAAGGACACAGAAGAACACCACAGTTGAATTATTCTCTCAAACAATTTACATTTATTTTCATATGTCTATGAAATGTTTACAGATATTGATCATATATATGGCCAACAGAGGAAAAGTTTTGAAAACATCCTCTAATCATAAGCCAATAATCTCATACATTTACAAATTAAGAATGAAAGAATAGGGACGCCTGGGTGGCTCAGTTGGTTGTGCATCTGACTCTTGATTTTGGCTCAGATCATGATCTCACAGCTCATGGGATCAAGCCCTGCGTGGGCCTCTGTGCCATCAGCACAGAGCTGCTTGGGATTTTTCTCTCTCTGCCCCTCCCCTGGTCACACTCTCTCTCTCTCTCTCAAAATAAACTTTAAAAAAAAAGTGAAAGAATAGATGGACGTATCATAGAGAAAAATAGAGAATTACTATCTGAAAACCAACAAAAAGGAAAATATATCATACCAACAGGGTAAATGAAAATTGTCCTAATGAAAATAAATGTATAGCTGTATTTGAAAAACCTTAGTCTTCCCTCCTATGTCTTCTTTCCTACACATTTCCTTTAATTATACTACTATCACACAACACTTCAGACGCCAGATATGTGTTGCAGCAATTCTCTGCAACACCAGCCAGGTGTCCTACAATTTAACTCTATTTAATAGCCTTAAATAATTTTGTTTTTAGAGAGTACAGGATGAAGAAAGGAATAAGTACTCATCTAATTAGATATTAGAAAAAACAAATCAGAAAGACATGATTAGTCAGAAAGACTACCTTGCAAAGCTAAATATAAAAGATAAAGCTAAATATAAAACATAAAGACTAATAAAAAATATATCTTCTTTGGCAGACAAAATAAGGAATAAGAAAGGAAAATAAGTACAGATACAAAGGAGATTTTAAAAGACAAACTGTTCTCTGATAGAAAGTTTGGAAACCAAAAGAAAAGAAGCTCCTGGCAAAACATGAACTGCCAACATTGACCAAAAGGCAATGGAAATTTCAAGGTACAAGACACTATACAAGAAAATGTGTAACTAAAATCCTCTACTGATTAGCAATCTATATAAAATAAACAAATTATATAGAAAGGAAATTAGCAATTTCCTAGCAATGAACTATTTGAAAAAAATTTTTGCAATAGCCTCAAAAACAATAAAATACATAGGAATAAATTTAGCTAAGGAGGTGAAATATCCACACACTGAAAACTTTAAGACTTTGATGAAAAAAAATTGAAGACACAAATAAATGTTTATGGACGGGAATAATTAACTTAGTTAAAATGTCCAGACTACCCAAGGCAATCTACAGATTCAATGCCTTTTCTATTAAAATTCTACACTTACTTTCTTTCACAGAAATTTAGAAAAAACAATCCAAAAATTCATATGGAACCAAAAAAGACCTAGAATAGCCAAAGAAATTCTGAGAAACAAAAAGACTGAAGGTGTTGCACTTCCTAATTTCAAACTATATTACAATAAGTCCCAGGGATGTAATGTACAGCATGGTAACTATAGTTAACAATACTGTATTGTATATTTGAAAGTCACTAAGAGAGATCTTAAAACTTCCATCACAAGAAACAAAATAAGTATCTGTGGTTATGAATGTTAATTAACCTTATTGTAATAATTTTGCAATATACACATAAATAATTATGTGGTAATACCTTGGATTAATGTTACATGTCAGTTATATCACAGATGGAAAAAACCTGTATTACAAAGTTACAATAACCAAAACAGCATGGTACTGGCATAAAAACAGTCACATAGACCAATGGAACAGAATTGAGAGCACAAAATAAACCCACATATATACAGTCAACTAATATTTGACAATGATCTAAGAATATACAATGTGACAAGGATAGTCTCTGCAATAAATGGTGTTGGGAAAACTCTAAAATCACATGCAATAGAATGAAATTGGGCCCCTGTCTTTCACCACTCACAAACATTTTAAATGTATTAAAGACTTAAATGTGAGACTTGAAAGTGTAAACTCTTAGAAGAAAATTTGAGAGTTGAAAGTGTAAACCTAGGAAAAAATCTCACCATTGGTTTTGGCAATGAGATTTCTAATATTATACTAAAAGCACTAGCAACAAAAGCAAAAATATGCAAGTAGTACTACATCTATCCGAAAAGCTTCTGCACAGCAAAAAAAAAAAAAAAAAAAAAGAAAGGAAAGGAAAAAAAGAAGAAACAAGAAAGAAAACAAAAAAAAAAAAAAAAAAAAAAAAAAAAAGAAAGGAAAGGAAAGAAAGAAGAAAGAAGTAAGAAAATAAAGAAAAAAGAAAAGGCAACCTATGAATAGAAAATATTTGCAAACTATATATCTGATAAGGGGTTAATATCCAAAATATAAAAGAAACTTGTACATCGCAATACCAAAATACTACTACCACTAATAACAACAATCCAAATTGACAAAACACCTGAATAGACTTTTTTTCAAAGAAGGCCTACAAATGACCAACAGGCATATGAAAAGGTGCTCAACATCACTAATCAGAGAAATGCAAATCAAAACCACAATGAGATATCACCTCATACTATCAGGAGGCTAATATCCAAAAGACCAAAAATAACAAATATTGGCAAGGATATGGAGAAAAGAGAATCCTTGTATATACTGTTGGTGAAAATGTAAATTGGTGCAGGCATTATGGAAACAGTAGTATGAAGTTTCTTCAAAAAAATTAAAAAGAGAACTTCCATTATCATTCAACAATCTTACTTCTGGTAATGCATTCAAAGAAAATGTAATGACTATCTCAAAGAGAAACCTGCATCCCCATGTTAACTGCAAGGTTATTCACAACAGCCAAGACTTAGAAACAACATAAGTGTCATATATATGAATATATATATGAATATATATATGAATATATATATGAATATATATATATGAATATATATATGAATATATATATACATATGATGTCATATTTATCAACATAGGGAATATAGTTAATAATATATAACAACTTTGGTGACGGTAGCTAGATTTACTGGTGATCACTTCAAAATGTATATAAATGTTGAATCACTATCTTGTACACCTGAAACTAACATAATATTGTATGTCAACTACATTTCAATAAACGAAAAGATAAACATATATAGAAATTCTGCAAAACAGAAAAAAGACAAGAGGTCTTTTATCTGATAATGTTTAGGTACAAAACCTATGTAGCATTATACTTAATGTGAAAAATTGGAAACCTAACCCTGTAGGTGTAATCAGGAATCACACAAAGATATCAACTCTCAGAACTTCAGTGTCATGCTAAGTCTAACAACTGACTTTCAGAGGGGGAAAAATGCATTGATTTATAATGTTTATCAATTTCCATGGTTTAAATACTATTACAATGGTTGCTCTTAAACTACCACTTCTCACCTAACTGAATGTACTGTTGGAAGAGAAATTCAATAGCAGAACATTATATAGTAATCTCCATCACACAGTGATAATGGATGTAAATAACCTAGGACACAGATAATAACAATATAGTGAAATATTTTGAAAGTCATGAGTTTTGGGTTGCCTGGGTGGCTCAGTTGGTTAAGTGCCGACTTTGGCTTAGGTCATGATCTCACAGTTTATGGGTCCGAGCCCCTTGTCGGGCTCTGTGCTGATGGCTGGGAGCCTGAAGCCTGCTTCAGATTCTGTGTCTCCCCTTCTGCCCCTCCCCTGCTCATGCTCTGTCTTGTCTCTCAAAAATAAATAAGCGTTAAAAAAAAACAAAAACAAAAACTTGTACTTGTCCTCAGTTAAAAAAAGTCATGAGTGTTCAGTATGTATTCTTTTGCTTCTAATAAAAATTTAATTCAAAGTTTATACAACTTCATTTTTAATTTTTTTTTTTTTCAACGTTTTTTATTTATTTTTGGGACAGAGAGAGACAGAGCATGAACGGGGGAGGGGCAGAGAGAGAGGGAGACGCAGAATCGGAAACAGGCTCCGAGCCATCAGCCCAGAGCCTGACGCGGGGCTCGAACTCACGGACCGCGACATCGTGACCTGGCTGAAGTCGGAGGCTTAACCGACTGCGCCACCCAGGCGCCCCAATACAACTTCATTTTTAATATTGGCCATGTTTAACCACTGGCTCACAAAATTCATGAAAGGGGGAAAAAAAAAAACCTGTCATTATTTGCAGTTTAATGGGATTGTATATGTAAAAGATTCAGAAGATATCAGTTCACTATAAGAATTAACATGAGAATTTGACAAGTTTGCTGGATATAAAACTATGTATATATATATAAATTATAATTCTACATATCAACAGCAAAGAAAAATAAGCTTATAAAAGGAACATAGTTTAAAACATAACAAATATCTAAACTGTACATAAGACACATCATGTCTACATAAGACAGGAAAATTGTAAAACATTACTGACACATCCAAATAGACTTAAATGAATGAAGAGAAATATGTTCAAAGATTGGAAGACTTGATATTTATTAATCATGGTTTTCCCAAAATCGACATACAGATTCACTACAACTCCAATTTCAAAGCAATGTGAATATCATAAAAATCTCAACAGGTATCTTTTAGAGAATGACAAGCTAATATTTATATTGAAATGCAAATGGGCCCAGAAGTGCTAAGACATTCTTAAAGAAAAAGTAAGGGAACTGGCTATAGCATCTTATCAAGATGTATAAAAGCTATCAAGCTATTATAGTTTAAGACAGTATAATATTGCTGCAGGAATGGAATGGAATCAAGGGACCACAAAAAGACCAATTTGAGGGCAATACAGAACACTGGGCAAATAAAAGGTGGTGGGAAAGTTGGTATCCACATGGGGGAAAATATAGAACTAAACTCCTATGTGACAATATAAAGAATCAAATCCAGGTAAGTTAAAGACTTAGTTGTGATTCTGAGGAAGATGGCAGAGTACCAGGATCCCAGGCTCACCTCATCCATGGATATAACTAGGTAACACCCAGATCAGTGTAAATAATCCAGAAAACAACCCCAAAACTGGCAGAACAGACTCTCCACAGCTAAATGTAGAAAAAAGGCTATACAGAAGAGGGTATCACCCATGGGGCTATCCAAGGGAGGGAGGGATGCCAGGGGCACAAAGAGGGGAGAGAAGATCCTCACCCCAGGCACCCCAGCACAAGGATCCTATAAGTGGAAGATGAATGCCCATAACACTTGGTTTTAGAAACAGAGGGGCCAAATTTGGGGGATTTTTACAATCAGCAGAGCTTAACGCTTGGAATTTAAAAAAAATTTTTTTTAACCTTTATTTATTTTTGAGACAGAGAGAGACAAAGCATGAACGGGGGAGGGTCAGAGAGAGGGAGACGCAGAATCTGAAACAGGATCCATCAGAGCCTGACGCAGGGCTTGAACTCACGGACTGCGAGATCACGACCTGAGCCGAAGTCGGACGCTTAACCGACTGAGCCACCCAGGTGCCCCTTGGAATTTTAAAATCAGTGGGCTTGCCCCAGGGAAAGCCAGTTGGAGGAGAGAAAATTTAGTGCCTGCCCTTAGACAGCACAACAAACAGCCCCACAGAGATACAGCACAGAATCAGCAGTTTGAAAAACACCTGGGGTATACAGGAGAGAGATTTGTTTACTAATTTCAGAGCCTGTGCTGGAGGGGCAGGGATCATTGGGAGACTTCTCCACAAAACAAAAACACTGCTGGGTGTCATTTCCCTCCACTGCCCCCTAGCCTACATACATGAACACCTGGAGAATGAGCACAGCATCAATACTCTCCACTTAACTTTCTAACAGCACACCCACACCCGCACATGGCACTTCTAAGGATCTGCTCCTTTCAACCTGACCAGCCTGGGCAAGAGTTTTCCCAGCTGGATGCAAGTCTCCTTCCACAGCAGACCAGAGCGGACTTTGCTGATACTGTGTGCCTTGCACTGCACACTCCTGTGGATTTGCCCAATTCATCCCTGAGACAGGAGATTTCTAAAGGTGGCTCCAGGTCCCCTCTCACAGCAGACCTGCACAAACCTTTCTAACATCACACACACCACACCCACATTCTCTTGCAGACTTTCCCTCTCTAATACACCTTTGGCTAGAGCCCATTCAAAGCAGGGCCACTGACACAGCAGTTTGCAAACAGCCCTGACAGGATCAGGGCTCCAAACTGACTCTTGCCCCAGGGAGAAGGAAAGATAACCACAAACACTAATCCCATTGCAGCCTCAGCAATGGGCTGAGGACAGACATCTGGTCTGGCTGTAGACCCATGCATCAACAAAAGCTTCTCAAAAGATAACACAGGGAAAGTGCCCTGCACTTCTCTTCCTCTGGAGAGAGAGGGAGAGCGAGTGCTGAAGCACTACCAAATCTCTGGAATATACCTGATCTGACTCAACTCAACCCCAAGGCTGCCCGTGACTGGCTCACTAACAACATAGGGACCAAACACTGCCCACAACAGGCAAAGAAAACCATTGAAGATGAATGGACTGAAGATAAATATGGCTCAGCCACAACAGTAAGGTGCATGAAACACACACAGGAGGCACCCCTGTAGCACCAAGTTCTTGTGTACAGGGGACAGTGCACTGCAGGAGACTATGTCTATTATTTATAAGGAAAGGAAACATAGCTAACTTTCCTAGTAACATACAAACTCACACAGATAATTAGACAATGAGGAGAGAAAGGAATATATCCCAAATGAAATAACAGGACAAAATCACAGCAGTAGAGCTACACAAAATGGACATAAATAACAAGTCTGATAGAGAATTTAATGGTAATAAAGCTACTTACCGCGTATACTCATTGAGACCCTTAACAAAGAAATAGAAAACGGGGAAAAAAATCAGAGATGAAGAACTCAATGAATGCAATTAAAAATATACTAGAAGGAATAGTACACCAGAGGAAGCAGAAGAACAGAACAGAAACCTGAAGGGCAGAATATTAGAAAGCAATAAAGGTGAATAGGAGAGAGAGAAAAAAGATTAAAAATAGACTTAGTGAACTCAGCAACACCATCAAGCATAATATTTGCATTATAGAGATCCCAGAAGAAGAGAGAGAAGAAGGGGCAGAAATTTTATTTGAATAAATAGTGGCTGAAAACTTCCCAAATCTGGGGAAGGAAACACACATCCAGTCCAGGAGGCACAGAGAGTCCCCAACAAAATCAACCCAAAGAGGTCCACACCAAGACACAGTACTTAAATGGAAAAGTAGTGATAAAGAGAGAATTTTAAAAGCAGCAAGAGATCAGCAAAACAAAAAAGCAACCGACAGAATGGGAGAAGATATTTGCAAATGACATATCAGATAAAGGGTTAGTATCTAAAATCTATAAAGAACTTCTCAAACTTAACAACCAAAAAACAAATAATCCAGTGAAGAAATGGGCAAAAGACATGAATAGACACTTCTCCAAAGAAGATATCCAGATGGCCAACCGACACATGAAAAAGTTCTCCACATCATTCATCATCAGGGAAATACAAATCAAAACCACAATGAGATACACCTCACACCTGTCAGAATGGCTAACATTAACAACTCAGGCAACAACAGATGTTGGAGAGGATGTAGAGAAAGAGGTTCTCTTTTGCACTGAAGATGGGAATGCAAACTGGTGCGGCCACCCTGGAAAACAGTATGGAGGTTTCTCACAAAATTAAAAATAGAACTACCCTATGACCCAGCAATTGCACTACTAGGTATTTATCCAAGGGACACAGATATGCTGTTTCGAAGGGGCACATGCACCCCAATGTTTATAGCAGCACTATCAACAATAGCCAAAGTATGGAAAGAGCCCAAATGTCCATCAATGGATGAATGGATAAAGAAGATGTAGTGTGTGTGTGTGTATATATATATATATATAAAATTGAGTATTACTTGGCAATCAAAAAAAATGAAATCTTGCCATTTGCAACTATGTGGATGGAACTAGAAGGTATTATGCTAAGTGAAATTAGTCAGAGAAAGACAAATATCATATGACTTCACTCATATGGGGACTTTAAGACACAGAACAGATGAACACAAAGGAAGGGAAGCAAAAATAATATAAAAGCAGGGAGGGGGACAAAACATAAGAGACTCTTAAACATGGAGAACAAACAGAAGGTTACTGGAGGGGTTGTGGGAGGGGGATGGGCTAAATGGGTAAGAGGCATTAAGGAATCTACCCCTGAAATCATTGTTACATTATATGCTAACTTGGTTGTAAATTAAAAGATAATAATAATAATTAAAAATAATAAAGTAAGTTATTGATATTCTTTTTAAAAAAGCAGCAAGAGAAAAGAAGGCAGTTACATACAAGGGAAACCCAATAAGGCCATCAGCTGATTTTTTTAGCATAAACTTTGCAGGCCAGAAGGGAGTGGCATGATATATTCAAAGTGCTGAAAGAAAAATAACTGCAGCTAAGAATACTCTACCCAGTAAGGCTACAATTCAGAATAGAAGGAGAAAGAGTTTCCCAAACAAAAGTACCAAGAAGATCCACATCAAGACATACAGTAATTAAAAAGGCATAAAAGTGATAAACAGAGATTTTAAAGGCACCAAAAGAAACCAGTTACATACAATGGAAACCCTATAGGGCTCACAGCAGATTTTTCAGCAGAAAAGTTAGAGGCCAGAGGGAGAGGCATAATATATTCAAAGTACTGAAGGGGGGGGGGGGGAGGAGACCTGCCAGCAAAAACACTTTACCCAGAAAAGATATCATTCAGAATAGGAGAGATAAAGGGTTTCCCAGAAAAACAAAGGTTAAAAGAGTTCATCAACAATAAACCAGACTTATAAGAAACTTTAAAGGTAATTCCTTGAGTGGAAAGAAAAGGCCATAATCAGGAGAAAGAAAAGTATAAAAGAAAAAAATCTCACAGGTATATACAAATTATAATAAAAGTAATGGAGTAATCCCTTATAAAACCAGTACAGAGATTAAAGCACTAAAATCAATTACATCTATAAAAGTCTGTCAAGGGAGGGGTGCCTGCATGGCTCAGTCAGTTAAGCATCTGACTTTGACTCAGGTCATTATCTCACAGCTTGTGGGTTTGAGTCCTATGTCTGGCTCTGTGCTGACAGCTCAGAGCCTAGAGCCTGCTTCAGATTCTGTGTCTCCCTCTCTTTCTGCCCCTCCCCTGCTCGCACTCTGTCTCTCTCAAAAAATAAACATTAAAAATTTTTGAAAAAATCATTCAAGGGATTCACAAAGTAAAAAGACGTAAATGGGGCGCCTGGGTGGCTCAGTTGGTTAAGCGTCCGACTTCAGCTCAGGTCATGATCTTGCGGTTTGTCAGTTCAAGCCCTGCACTTGGGGTCTGTGCTGACAGCTCGGAGCCTGGAGCCTGCTTTGGATTCTGTGTCTCTGTCTCTCTCTGCCCCTCCCCTACTTGTGCTCTGTCTCTCTATCAAAAATAAATAAAATGTAAAAAAAAATTTTTTTTAAAGATGTAAACTATGACATCATATACATAAAACATGGGTGAGCAAAAATAAAATTTAGTGCTTTTAAATGGGTTCAAACTGAAGGGGTCATGAACTTAATATAGTGTACTATACACATAAGATGTTATGTATGAGCCTAATGATAACCACAAATCAAAAACCTGTAATAGATAGACAAAAAATAAAATCAAAGCATTTCACTATAGAAAGCCAGCAAACCACGAGAAAGGAGAGCAAGGAAAAAAAGGAGACAGAGAACTACAAAAACAATCATAAAACAAGTAACAAAGTAACAATAAGTACTAACCTATCAATAATTACTTTGAATGTAAATGGACTAAAGGCTCCAATCAAAAATAGAGAGTAAGCGAATGGATAAAAAAGCAGGGCCTTCTTATATGCTACCTACAAGAGATTCATTTTAGACCTAACAACATGTGGATTGAAAGTGAAGGGATGGAAAAATGTTTACCATCTAAGTGGAAGCAAAAAGAAAAAAAAAAAAGGCACAGGTAGCAATATGTGTATCAGACAAAATAGAATTCAAAGCAAAGACTGTATTGGGAAGATGGCAGAACAGCATGGAGATTCTCAGCTTGTCTTGTCGCAGCTAGATCAGCACCAAACCATTTTGTACACCTAGGAAATTGATCTCAGGATTAACACAACAATCTGCACAATTTGACCCACAAAACATGGCAGGTACGCAGTGTGGAGAGGTGAACTGGGAGAGAGAAAAGCCATGGAAAGTAGGGAGCTGTTGTTGTGGAAAGAGGACAGAGTGCAGCACATCAGGAGAGTACAGGAAAAACACTCCTGAGAGTAGCTGGAGAGAAACAGAAAGAGTGAAAACACTCGCAGGGGACTGAACAAGAAATCTGTTCCCCAAAAGCAATGACGGGAAGAAAAGAGAGGGTTTCAATACCATCGGGATTCTATAAAAAATGGAGTGCAGTCTGAAGTTCTGCAGATCAGTGCCTGGCAGTGCTCTGGTGAGGAAATAGGGAGAATTCCCAGGGGCTGGCAGCAGGGTCTGGTGGATCCATGTGCCACACAGGGAGAAGTGGTTCCACTGCATGGAGTGCATTTGGTAGAGGTCATATGGGCATATGGCCTCCCCACAGGCAAAGGTCCCAGCAGACCCTGGAGAACAGCCACATGTGCTGGTACTGGGACAAAGATGCCAGAGTACATTGAAACCTGGTGCCGGCTGTGTGTTCTGATTTGCCACAATCTCTGAACCTCTTTTGCAGCACAATCACACAAACATTTTCTGGGGCAAGCCAGCACCAGCACTGCTCAGCGAGACCTTCTCCAAGACAGTTGGCATGAGTCCAAGCCACAGGGGTCTCTGAAGTGTGGAGTTCTGAAACACAATCCCATCTGAGATAAAACTCTGGAGGGAGGTGCCACCTGGCAGGTGGTTGGCTTGGACATGAACTGGGTAGAGGTGGGGAGGGGATGGAAGCCTGAGACAAAGGAGGGCTGCTTAAGCGTGGGTAGGTGAGAGAACAAAGTTCCTGTGCCAGAGAGTAGGGACCTGGGTGAAGCCATTTATACCTCTCCCACACATACATGTGCACATGCGCACCACCCTGATCCACACCAGTAAGCTAAACAGAGTCACCTAGTGGAGAACGGAGCCACTACACCAAGCCCCAGCCAACTGAGCCCTCCCTCCAAGCACATCCCCCAGAAGATAAGCACATGTCCCACCACCTGCTTAGTGTATGGACTACAGAGTGGTTCATGGTTTGACTTCTAGGGGTAACTTCATTTGGGTTTCATTCTGTTTGCTGGTTTATTTATTAGGTTTCTTGGTGGGGGGGTTGTTTTGTTTTCTTTTTGTTTTTGCTTCTATCTTTAAATTTTCTTTTTCTTGGATACAGAAAAAAATTTTTATTTTTTTCAAAAAAAATTTTAATTAAAAAACAATTTTTTAAATGTTTATTATTTTGAGAGAGAGAGTGCAAGCAGGGGAGGGGCAAAGAGAAAGAGGGAGACACAGAATCCAAAGCAGTCTCCAGGCTCTGAGCTGTCAGCACAGAGCCCTACGTGGGGCTAGAACTCATGGACCATAATTTAATGACCTGAGGTAAAGTCAGACACTTAACCAACTGAGCCACCCAGGGATCCCAATTATTTTTTTCAACAATTTTTAACAACTCTTTATTATTTTTGATATATTTTTAATTTAAAAAAAGGTTTCATTTTCTTTATTCCATTTGATTCTATTTTATTCTACATATTTTTTAAATTTTTAAACTTTTTTCCCCTTTTATTTCTTTTCTTTCTTCTTTCCCCTTTTTCTCTATTCAGTCAAGCTTCTTTCTTTTTTTTTTTTTTTTAAATTTTTTTTCAACGTTTTTTATTTATTTTTGGGACAGAGAGAGACAGAGCATGAACGGGGGAGGGGCAGAGAGAGAGACACAGAATCGGAAACAGGCTCCAGGCTCCGAGCCATCAGCCCAGAGCCTGACGCGGGGCTCGAACTCACAGACCGCGAGATCGTGACCTGGCTGAAGTCGGACGCTTAACCGACTGCGCCACCCAGGCGCCCCAGTCAAGCTTCTTTCAACAAGCAGACCAAACACACCTACGATCTAGCTTCCTTTCCTAATTTTTTGTTCGGTTTGTAATTTGTAATTTTTATTTTTTTATTTTATTAATTTTTTTCATCCTCCAGAATGACAAAACAAAGAAATTCACCCAAGAGAAAGAACAGGAAGAAATGACAGCCAGGGCTTAACCAACACAGATATAAGCAAGATGTCTGAACTAGAATTTAGAACCACAATAACAATAAGAGCCAGGGTTAAAAAAAAAAAAAAAAAGCATAGAATCCCTCTCCTGCAGAGACAAAAGAAGTAAAATCTAGTCAGGACAAAATTAAAAATGCTATAACAGAGATGCAATGTCAAATGGATGCCATGACAACAAGGATGGATGAAGCAGAGCAGCAAATCAGCAATATAGAAGACAAAATTATGGAGAATATGAAGCAAAAAAAAGAGGGAAACAAAGGCAAAAGAGCACAATACAAGAGTTAGAGAGCTCAATGATTATTAAAAAGGAATAATATCAAATCATAGGAATCCCAGAAGGTGAAGAGAGAGAAAAAGGGGCAGAATGTATATGTGACCAAATTATAGCAGAAAATTTTCCTAATATGGGAAGGACACAGACATCAAAATCCAAAAAGCACAGACAACTCCCATTAGATTTACCAAAACCAACCATCATTAAGGCATATCATAGTCAAATTCACAAAATACACACACAAGGAAAGAATTAAGAAAGCAACCAGGGAAAGAAGCCATTAAGACAGATCAGGTTCACAGCAGACCTATCCACAGAAACATGGCAGGCCAGAAACGAGTGGCAGGATACATTCAATGTGCTAAATCAGAAGAATACACACCCAAGAATTCTTTATCCAGCAAGGCTGTCATTCAAAATAGAAAGCGAGATAAAGAGTTTCTGAGACAGGGGTACCTGGGTGGCTCAGTCGGTTAAACGTCCGACTTCAGCTCAGGTCATGATCTCATGGTTTGTGATTTGAGCCCCGCATCAGGCTCTGTGCTGACAGCTCTGAGCCTGGAGCCTGCTTAGGATTCTGTGTCTCCCTCTCTCTCTGTGTCTCCCCTGCTCATGCTCTGTCTCAAAAATAAATAAAACATTAAAAAAAAAAAGAGATTCCAAGACAAACAAAAACTAAACGAGTTTGTTATTATTAAACCAGTCATGCAAGAAATGTATTTATTTTTTATTTTTTTTAAATGTTTATTTACTTTTGAGAGAGAGAGAGAGACAGAGTGAAAGCGGGGGAAGGACAGAGAGTAAGAGAAACACAGAATCTGAAGCGGGTTCCAGGCTCTGGGCTGGTCAGCCCAGAGCCTGATGTGGGGCTCAAACTTGCAAACTGTAAAATCATGACCTGAAGTCAGATGCTTAACCAAATAAACCACCCAGGTGCCCCACTGTGAGAAATTTTAAGGGGAAATCTTCAAGTGAAGAAAAGATAAAGCAACACAAAAAAGACCAAAAGCAACAAAGACTAGAACGGACCAGAGAACATCACCAGAGACTCTAACTCTACAGGGAACACAATGGCACTAAATTTGTATCTTTCAGTACTCACTCTAAATGTCAATGGACTAAATGCTCCAATTAAAAGACATAAGGTATCAGAATGGATAAGAAAATAAGACCCATCTGTATGCTGCTTACAAGGACCCATTTTAGACCTAAAGACACCTGAGGATTGCAAGTTAGGAGATGGGGCGCCTGGGTGGCTCAGTCAGTTGAACATCCGACTTTGGCTCAGGTTATGATCTCACAGCTCGTGAGTTTGAGCCCTACGTTGGGCTCCGTGCTGACAGCTTGGAGCCTGAAGCCCACTTCGGATTCTGGGTCTCCCTCTCTCTGCCCCTAACACACTCGCATTCTGTCTCTGTCTGTCTCTCTCAAAAATAAACATTAAAAAAAATTTTTTTTAAAAAGAAAGTAAGGGGATGGAGACCATCTACCATGTTAATGGTCATCAAAAGAAAGCTGGAGTAGCCATACTTACATCAGACAAACTAGATTTTAAAATAACGACTGTAACAAGAGGTGAAGAAGGGCATTATATCATAATTAAGGGGTCTATCCATCATGAAGAGCTAGCAATTGCAAATGTTTATGCTCCTAATGTGGAGGTATCAAAATATATAAACCAATTAATCACAAACATAAAGAGATTCATTGATAATAACATCATAATAGTAGGAGACTTCAACAATCCACCTGCAGCAATGGACAGATCCTCTAAACAGAAAACCAACAAGGAAACAATGGCTTTGAAAGACACACTGGACCAGGTTGACTTAAGGGGTATATTTAGAACATTTCATCCTAATGCAACAGAATACACATTCTTCTCCAGTGCACATGGAACATTCTCCAGAATATATCACATATTGGGACACAAATCAGCCCTCAACAAGTACAAAAAGATCAAAATCATACCTTGCATATTTTCAGACCACACCCTATGAAGCTTGAAATCAACCACCAGAAAAATTCAGGAACAAACATGAATACTTGGAGGTTAAAAAACATCCGACTAAAGAATGAATGGGTTAACCAAGAAATTAAAGAGGAAATTAAAAAGTACATGTAAGCCAATGAAAATGAAAACACGACAGTCCAAAACCTCTGGGATGCAACAAAGGTGATCATTAAGAGGGAAGTACAGAGCAATTCAGGCCTTCCTAAAGAAGGAAGAAAGGTCAAAATACACAACCTAACTTTACACCTAAAAGACATGGAAAAATAACAGCAAATAAAGCCCAAAACCAGCAGAAGAAAGGAAATAATAAAGATTGGAGCAAACATCAATGATAGTGAATTTAAAAAAAAAAGGTACAACAGATCAATAAAACCAAGAGCTGATTCTTTGAAAGAATTAACAAAATTGATAAACCCCTAGGCAGACTGATTAATATCCGCAAAACAATCAATGTGAAACATCTTTTTATGGATAAAAGAAAGGACGAGAACCACATGATCCTCCCAATAGATGCAGACAAAACATTTGACAAAATTTAGCATCATTCTTGATAAAAACCCTCAAGAAAGTAGGAATAGAAGGATCATACCATACCTCAAGATCATAAAAGCCATAAAAAAAGACCCACTGATGAAAGCATCCTCAATGGGGAAGAACTGAGAGCTTTCCCCCTAAGGTTAGGAACATGACAAGGATGTCCACTCTCACCACTGTGGTTTAACATAGTGTTGGGAGTCCTAGTCTCAGCAATCAGACAATGCAAAGAAATAAAATGCATCCAAATCGGCAAGGAGGAAGTCAAACTTTCACTCTTCACAGATATCATGATACTCTCTGTGGAAAAACCAAAAGACTCCATCAAAAAGCTGCTAGAACTGATACATGAATTCAGCAAAGTCGCAGGATATAAAATCAGTGCACAGAAATCAGTTGCATTTCTATACACCAATAACAAAACAGCAGAAAGAGAAATCAAGGATTTACAAGTTATAATTGCACCAAAAACCATAAAATACCTAGGAATAAATGTAACCAAAGAGGTGAAAAATCTGTATTCTGAAAACTATAGAAAGCTTATGAAAGAAATTGAAGAAGACAGAAAAAAATGGAAGAAGATTCCAGGCTCATGGATTGAAAGAACAAATATTAAAATATCGATACTACCAAAGCAATCTACATATTCAATGCAATCCCTATCAAGATAACACCAACATTCTTCACAGAGCTAGAACAAACAATCCTAAAATGTGCATGGAACCAGAGAAGCCTCCGAATAGCCAAAGCAATCCTAATAAAGAAAACCGAAGCTGCAGGAATCACAATTCCAGACTTCAAGCTGTATTACAAAGCTGTAATCATCAAGATAGTATGGTACTGGCACAAAAAAACACATACAGATTAATGGAACAGAACAGAGAATCCAGAAGTGGACTCACAAACTTATGGCCACCTAATCTGTGACAAAGCAGGAAAGAATACCCAATGGTAAAAACAGTCTCTTCAGCAAATGATGTTCAGAAAACTGAACAGTGACATGCAGAAGAATAAACCTGGACCACTTTCTTACACCATACACACACAAAAAAAACTGAAAATGGATGAAATACTTAAATGTAAGACAGGAAAGCATCAGAATTCTAGAGGAGAAAGTAGGCAACAACCTCTCTGACTTCAGACACAGCAACTTCTTATTTGACATGTCTCCAGAGGCAAGAGAAACAAAAGCAAAAATGAACTATTGGGATCTCATCAAGATAAAAAGCTTCTGCACAGCAAGGAAACAATCAGCAAAACTAAAAGGCAACTGATGGAATAGGAGAAGATAGTTGCAAATGACATATCAGATAAAGGTTAGTATCCAAAATCTATAAAGAACTTCTCAAACACCCAAAAAACAAATAATCCAGTGAAGAAATGGGCAAGACATGAATAGGCACATCTCCAAAGAAGACATCCAGATGGCTAACAGACACATGAAAAAATGCTCGACATCACTCATCATCAGGAAATGGAAATTAAAACCACAATGAGATACCACCTCACACCAGTCAGAATGGCTAAAATGAACAACTCAGGCAGCAACAGATGTTGGCGAGGATGCGGACAAAGAGCATCTCTTTTGCACTGCTGGTGGGAATGCGAACTGGTGCAGCTACTCTGGAAAACAGTATGGAGGTTCCTCAAAAAATTAAAAATAGAACTACCCTACGACCCAGCAATTGCACTACTAGGTATTTATCCAAGGGATACAGGTGTGCTGTTTCGAAGGGACACATGCATCCCAATGTTTATAGCAGCGCTATTGACAATAGCCAAAGTATGGAAAGAGCCCAAATGTCCATTGATGGATGAACAGATGAAGAAGATGTGGTATGTATATACAATGGAATATTACTCAGTAATCAAATAGAATGAAACCTTGCTATTTGTAAAAACGTGGGTGGAACTAGGGTATATTATTCTAAGTGAAATTAGTCAGAGAAAGACAAATATTGTATGACTCCACTCATATATGAATTTAAGATACAAAATAGATGAACATAATGGAAGGGAAGCAAAAATAAGATAGAAACAGAGAGGGAGACAAACCATAAGAGACCCAAATACAGAGAACAAACTGAGAATTGCTGGAGAGCTGGGTAGAGAGATGGGCCAAATAGGCAAGGGGCATTAAGGAGGACACTTGTTGAGATGAGCACTGGGTATTATATGTAAGTGATGAGTCGCTTAATTCTATTTTTGAAATCATTATTACACCATATGTTAACTAACTTGGATTTAAATTAAAAAAAAAAGAATTAAAGAAAAACGCCCATCAACAAAAACAACAAAAAATAATAAAATAAAATAGCAACTAGCATATAAAAGACACAACGCCAGAAATCTACCAAACATTGGAGGTGCTATGGGAAAGGTCTCCTGGTCAGAGGGATTGGAAAATGACACAGTTTACATTCCCACCCCACCTTAAGATCTTAGACACGAGCAGAATCCAGACTACTTAACAGGTGGGTACAGGCATAAAATAGCTTGCAACTTCAGTAAGCCCGGTGTAAAAAGATGACACCAGCCCTGGACACACTGGGACAGAGAAAAAGGAAAAAAAAACAAAACAAAACACAAACCCTTGTTGATAAGTACTGAGAAGTTGTAGGAACACTCTCTTCCCTTATACCTTAAAAGCCCAGACTAGAGCAGGGTCTGGCTTAGTAACTTTTGACCCCAGAAAGCCCATGGGCTCAGGGACCTAAGCCAACACCAGCCACCCTGAAATGTTGAGGCACAGAAAACAAGCTGCAGTTTTGTGATATTTTCTCTTTTAAATGTTTCTTTTACTTTTTAAAATTTGTGTTTATTATTTCCACTTCGGTTTTGTTTTCTTTTTTGTTCCTTTTTTTTTTTTTTTACTGCTCTTTTTTCTTCCTTTGCTTTTTACTTTTTTTCATTCTGTTTTCTTCTTTTATTATTTTCTACCTGTTTTCTTTTATCATTCTTTTTATCTTTATTCATTCTGTAAAAAGCCATAGTTTGAAAGAGTAGCATATACAGCCACAATTCCAGCCAGGCAGAAAAAGTCACCAAGCCCACACACTCTGCATAGGAACTCCATATTCCATACTCAAACAATATACTCATACTCCTTAAACATTAGGAGAAGTAGTTCTAATCCACAGAAACAAACATGGGAAGTCAAGCAAATGGGAAGATGGAGGAATATGCTCCAAAAGAAAGAACAAGAAAAAACTCAGAAAAAGACCTAAATAAAACAGAGATAAACAATATGCTTGATAAAGAATTTAAATTAACGATTGTAAGATACTCACTAAGCTAAAGAAAAGATTGGACAAACTCAATGAGACCTTCAAAATGAGACAGAAAAATATTTAAAAGAACCAATCAGAGTTGAAGAATACAATAACAAAAAACAAACTAGAGTGAATCAACAGATTAGAGGATGTAGAAGAGCGTAACAGTGGTCTGGAAAACAAGGTAATAGCACACAAGTTAAACAGCAAAAAGAGAAGAGAGCTGAAAAAAATGATAGATTAAGAGATCCCTTGGACAACATCAAGTGAAAGAACATTCGAATTTTAAAGGTCCCAGAAGAAGAGAGGGAAAGGTGTAGAAAATTTATTTAAGATATAATAACTGCAAACTTTCCTGAGGGAAGAAAATAGACATTTAAGTTCAAGAAGCCCAGAGAATTCCAGACAAGTGGAACCCAAGGAGATCCATACCACAACAGATAACAATTAAAAATGCCAAAGATTAAAGAGAGAATCTTAAAAGAAGCAAGAAAAAAAGAAGTTACCTACAAAGGAAAACCTTTGTAAGGCTCTCAGGTGATTTCTAAGCAGAAACTTTGCAAGCCATAGTGAGTGCCATGATATAATCAAAGTACTGAAAGGAAAAAAACCTACAACGAGTAATACTCTACCTGGAAAGGTTATCATTCAGATTTGAAAGAGAGATAGAGTGTCTAGACAAACAAAAGATAAAGGAGTTTATCACTGCTACACCAGACTTCCAAGAAATGTTAAAAGAACTTTAAATGCAAAACAAATGACCATAATTAGACATCATAAATACATGAATAAAAAGTTGTAAAATATGACAACTTATACATAAAATGTGGAGAAGGGCACAAATAGAGAAGACAAGGGGTAAACTAAAAAAGAAAAAACATTTTTCTTTTCTGTTTTATTGTTATTGTTCTTGTTGTTACAGAATGTGTTTGAACTTAAATGCCCACCAAATTAATATGGACTGCTATGTACTTACAATATTATATATGAACCTCATGGTAACCACAAATCCAGTAACTGTGATAAGACCACAAAAAATAATGAAAAATAAAGTCAAACAAAATACTATAATCACTGATCACTAAAAAAGAGAGCAAGAGAAAAAGAAAGAACCATAAAAAAAATCAGATAATAGGTTTTTAAAGTTTTTATTTAAATTCCAGTTAATTAACATACAGTGTAGTATTAGTTTCAGGTGTGCAATATAGCGGTCCAACACTTCCATGCATCACCCGGTGTTCATCACAAATGCCCTCCTTAATCCCCATCAGCTATTTCACTCATCCCCCCCCCCCGCCATCTTCCTTTTTAACCATCAGTTTGTTCTCTATAGCTAAGATTCTATTTCTTGGTATGTCTCTCTTTTTTTCCTTTGATCATTTGTTTTGTTACTTAAATTCCACACTTGAGTGAAATTATATGGTATTTGTCTTTCTTTGACTTTTTTCACTTAGCATAATATTCCCTAGCTCTATCCATGTCATTGCAAATGGCAAGATTTCATTCTTTTTATGGCTGAATAATATTCCATTGTATGTATATGTGTATGTGTAAACATATATATGTATGGTTGATATGTATGTATATGTACCCATTTACATGTACCCATATTTACATATGTACATATACTTGCATGCATATATACATGTATATATGCATGTACATATATGTACATATGTATGTATATACATGTATGTGTATATGTACATATACATATATGTATGTACATATGTACATACATACATATATTCTTTATCCATTCATCAATCAATGGACATGTGGGCTACTTCCATAATTTGGCTAACATAGATAATGCTACTATAGACATCAGGGTGCATGTATCCCTTTGGATTATTTCTGTATTTTTTGGCTAAAATACCCAGGAGTGTGATTGCTGAATCATAGGATAGCTCTATTTTTAAATTTTTGAGGAACCTCTATACTGTTTTCCAAAGTGGCTTCATCAGTTTACATTCCCACCAGCAGTGCTAGAGTGTTCCTTTTCCTCCACGTCTTCACCAACATATTGCTCCTTCTGTTGTTGATGTTAGCCATTGTGATAGGTAAGCAGTGATACTGTAGTTTTGATTTGTATTTCCCTGATGATAAGTGATGTTGAGAATCTTCATGTGTCTGTTGGCCATTTTTATGTCTTCTTTGGAAAAATGACTATGTCTTCCAACCATTTTTTAATTGGATTATTCATTTCTGGGTGTTGAGTTTTATCAGTTCTTTACATTTTTTGGATACTCTTTATCAGCTGTGGCATTTACAAATATCTTCTCCCATTCCAAAGGGTTTCTTTCAGTTTTGTTGACTGTTTCCTTTACTGTGCAGAAGGTTTTTATTTTGATGTAATCCCTATAGTTTATTTTTGCTTTTGTTTCCTTCGCCTCAGGAGATATATCTAGAAAGAAGATGCTATGGCTGATGTCAAAGTAGTTACTGTCTGTGTTCTCTTCCAGGAATTTTATGGTTTCAAGCCTCATATTTAGTTATTTAATCCACTATGAATTTATTTTTGTGTATGGTGTAAGAAAGTGGCCCAGTTTCATTCTTTTGCAAGTTGCTGTCCAGTTTTCCCAACACCATTTGTTAAAGAGACTCATTTTTCCATTAGATATTCTTTCCTGCTTTGTCGATTAGTTGACCATATGGTTGTAGGTCCATTTTTGCATTCTCTATTCTGTTCTTTTGATCTTTGTGTCTATTTTTGTACCATTACCATACTGTTTTGATTACTAAAGCTTTGTAATACATCTTGAATTCCGGAATTCTGATGCCTCCAGCTTTGCTTTTCTTTTTCAAGAGTCATTTGGCTATTTAGGGTGTACTGTGGTTCCATACAATTTTAGGACTGTTGTTCTAGCTCTGTGAAAAATGCTGTTGGTATTTTCATGGGGACTGCATTAAATGTGTAGATTGTTTTGGGGTAGTATAGACATTTTAATAAGATTTGTTCTTTCAATTCATGAACATGGAATGTCTTTCCGTTTCTTTGTATCATCTTCAATTTCTTTCATCAATATTTTATAATTTTCAGAGTGCAGGTTTTTCACCTCTTTGATTAGGTTCATTCCTAATTTTTTTTGGTGTGGTCATAAATGGAACTGCTTTCATAATTTCACTTTCTGCTATTTCACTATTAGTGTATAGAAACTCAACAGATTTATGTACATTGATTTTGTATCCTGAGACTTTATAGAATTCGTTTATCAGTACTAGCAGTTTTTTGGTGTCATGTTTTGGGTTTTCTACATGATATACAGTATCATGTCATCAGCAAATAGTGAAAGCTTTACTTCTTCCTTACCAATCTGGATGCCTTTTATTTCTTTTTGTTTTCTGATTGCTGTGGTCAGGACTTCCAGTACTCTTTTGAATAAAAGTGGTGAGAGTGAACATCCTTGTCTTGTTCCTGACCTTTGGGTACAGGTTCTCAGTTTTTCCCCCCAGGGGATTATGTTAGCTGTGGGTTTTTCAAATATAGCCTTTATGTTGAGGTATGGTCCCTCAAAATCTACTTTGTTGAGGGTTTTTATCATGAATGGCTGCTGTACTTTGTTACGTTGTTAAGGTGTTTTTCTGCATCTATCGGAATGATTATATGATTCTTCTCCTTTCTCTTATTGATGCACTGTATCACATTGATTGATTTGGAATACTGAACCACACTTACAACCCAGGAATAAATCCTACTCAATCGTGCTGAGTAATTTTTTAAATGCATTGTTGGATTTGGTTTGCTAATATTTTGTTGAGAATTTTGCATCTATGATAATCAGAGATATTGGCCTGCAGTT
The DNA here is from genome assembly GCF_023721935.1 of Panthera uncia. Lineage (NCBI taxonomy): Eukaryota > Metazoa > Chordata > Mammalia > Carnivora > Felidae > Panthera > Panthera uncia. The sequence continues at coordinate 105,931,925 of NC_064811.1, forward strand.
CTCTTTTTTTTGTAATGTCTTTATCTGGTTTTGGTATCAAAGTGATGCAAGCCTTATAGAATGAATTTTGAAGTTTTCCATACTTTTCTACTTTTTGCAGTAGTTTGAGAAGAGTAGGTATTAACTCTTCTTTAAATGCTTGGAAGAATTCGTCGGTGGTCCTAGACTTCCATTTGTTAGGAGTTTTTTGATTACTGATTCAAGTTCTTTGCTGATTACAAGTCTGTCCAAATTTTCTATTTCTTCTGGTTTCAGTTCTGGTAATTTACATTTTTAGGAATATATCCATTTCTTCTCAGCTGTCCAATTTGTTGGCATATAGTTTTTCATAATATTCTCTTATAATTGTATTTGTGTGCTGTTGGTTGTTATTTCTCTTTTCTCATTTGTGATTTATTTGGTCCTCTTTCCTGAAAATAAATTTTAAAAATAGTAATAAGTACATACCTATCAATAGTTACTGTATACAAATTTAAATTTTTTTTCAACATTTATTTATTTTTGAGAGGCAGAGAGAGACAGAGTGTGAGTAGGGGAGGGGCATAGAGAGAGGGAGACACAGAATCCAAAGCAGGCTCCAGGCTCTGAGCTGTCAGACCATGGGGCTGAAACTCACAAACCATAAGATCATGACCTGAGCTGAAGTTAGATGCTTAACCAACTGAGCACCTAGGTGCCCCAATAGTTACTTTAAATGTAAATGAACTTGGGGTGCCTGAGTGGCTCAGCTGGTTGAGCATCCAGCTTTGGCTTGGGTCATGATCTCACAGTTTATGGGTTTGAGCCCTATGTCAGGCTCTGTGCTGACAGCTCAGAGCCTGGAGCCTGCATTAGATTCTGTGTCTCCCTCTCTCTCTGCCCCTTCCCCACTTATGCTCTGTCTCTCCCTCTCTCAAAAATAAATATTGAAAAAAATTTTTAAATGTAAATGAACTAAGGGCTCCAATCAAAAGACAAAGAGGAGGGAGGAGCAAAGATGGCAGAACAGCATGGAAGCTTTTTGTGCATCTCGCATCCATGAAATACAGCCAGACCAACACTAAACAATCCTACACACCTAGAAAACTGATTGGAGGATTAACACAACAATCTGCATAACCTGAACCACAGAATTCAGCAGGTACATGGCACGGAGAGCTGAACTGGGGGAGCAAGAGGCCGCAGCGGGCAGGGAGGTGCTTTTGTGGGCGGAGAGAGGACAGAGACTGGGGTGGGGGGGAGCATATGGGAAAAGCACCACTCCCTGAAAGCAGCTGGAGAGAAAGTGGAAAATTGGAAACAGCCGCAGGGACTAAACTAAAAAAGGGAGAAAGGAGAAAGGAGAGGGTTTAAATTCTATTAAGACTGTAAACAAGGGGAGCACAAAGGCTGCAACTCCACAGCTCGATACCTGGCAGTGCTCTGGTGGAAGGGCAAATCCCCTGGAACTGAGTGGGGTCCGGGAGCTTCTCAGGCCACATGGGGAAAAGCTGTTCCACTGCTAGAAGGACATTTGGTAGAGACTGTTGAAGCCACCTGGTCCCACCAGACCCTGGAAGGCGGCCACATTCGCTGGTGCTGGGGCAACGTTGTTGAGGGTGAAGCCTGGTGCCAGATGTGTGTTGTGATTTTCCATAATCCCTGAAACGCTACTGCTACACTGTCTCATGAACTTTTTTGGGGGCGGGCTGGCACCTGGCCGCAGTCTCAGGGCAACGACAACAGCAGGGTCCAGAGGGCGTTCTTGGGTGCAGTTGACATTTGGCCATTGCTCATTCAGCCACTGCTTGGTGAGACCCTCCCGCAGAGGGGAAGAACAGGTCAAAGCCACAGTCCTTTGGAAGTAAGGGGCCAGGGAAAACAGCCTCATCTGAGACAAAACATGGGAGAGAGATACTGCCTGGGGCCTGGTCACGGAGAGTGAAAAAGCAGGGAGTGGATGAGAGCTGAAGACAGAGGACTGGTGCGTGATTGCTGATCCAGGAGAACAGACAGGGTAGCTAGGTGGTGCGATTTTCACCCCATGCATGCACATATGCACCTACGAGCACTGCAACAATCCACCCCCGTAGGCTAGCAGTGCCATCTAGTGAAGATCAGAGCTGTTACACCAAGCCCCGCCCAACTTGGCCAACTTTGCTCTTCAAGAACACAAGCCTCACCGCCAGCTTAATTGATGGACTATAAAGAGCTACACAGACTGACCTCTAGGGGAAAAGGAGGCAATTTCAGCCCTACTTCAATCTGTTAGCAGGTTCATCTATTCAATTTTTTCTTTTTTTTTCTTTTTCCTTTTTCTCTTTTACAATTCTTTTCTTTTTCTTGAATACAGAAAAAGAAAAAATTCACTTTTATTTACAATTTTTATTAAAAATATCTGCCTTCAAATTTTTTACTATATTTTTTACTTTTGTGTAAATTTTTTCAAATTCTACTTTACTTCCATCATTTTATCTTAGCCTACTTCAGTGTACTCACCTTTTCAAATTTTCAAACAATTTCCTTTTTTTCCTTTTTCATTTCTTTTCTTCTTCTTGAATGCAGAAAGACAAAAACTTCATTTTTACTTCAATTTCTTTTAAAAATATTTTTATTTAATTTTTATTACTATATTTTTGCTTTTATGTAAATTTTTTCAAATTCTATCTTACTCCCATCATTTTATTTTAGTCCACTACAATGTATTCACTTTTTCAAATTTTCAAACGATTTCTTTTTTTTCTCTATTTTCTCATTTTTCTTTTTTTGTTTCATTTCTTTTTTCTTAAATACAGAAAACAAAAAAATTCATACTTATTTTTAATTTTTATTAAAAATATTTTTCTTTAATTTTTTTCTACTATATTCTTTCCTTTTGTGTATGTTTTTTCAAATTCTATTTTACTCCCATCATCTCATTTTAATCTACCTCAGTGTATGCATGCTTTCAAATTCTCAAACGATTTCCTTTTTTTTTCTACCCACCGCCTTTTGTTTTTTTCTCTAATCTGTCTAATCTAAACTTTCAACACCCAGACCAAAACACACCTAGGATCTAGCATCATCTATTCGATTTTTGTGTGTGTGTGATTTTAATTTTAATTTTAATATTTTCTTAAATTAATTTTTTTAATTTCAATTTTTTTACCTCATTAATTCCTTTTCTCCCTTCAAAATGACAAAACAAAGGAATTCACCCCAAAAGAAAGAGCATGAAGAAACGACAGCCAGGGATTTAACCAACACAGATACAAGCAAGATGTCTGAACCAGAATTTAGAATCATGATAATAAGAATACTAGCTGCAGTCGAAAATAGATTAGAATCCCTTTCTAATAAGTAAAAGATAAAAGAAAACAAAAATCGCTTTCTAATAATAAATAATAATAATTAACAATAATAATCAATTATTTACTTAAATTAATAATTAAATAATGACTAATTATTAATTATATAATAAATTATATATAAATTATATATAAAAAATAAGGGGGTGGAGAACCATCTATCATGCTAATGGTCAACAAAAGAAAGCTGGAGTAGCCATACTTATATCAGATAATTTAGACTTTAAAATAAAGACTGTATCAAGAGATGCAGAAGGGCATTATATCATAATCAAGGGGTCTATAGACCAAGAAGACCTAACAATTGTAAACATTTATGCACCAAAGTGAGAGCACCACAAATATATCAATCAATTAATCACAAACATAAAGAAACTCATCGATAGTACTACCAGAATAATAGGAGACTTCAACACCCCACACCCAGCAATGGACAGATCATCTAATCAAAATATCAACAAGGAAACAATGGCTTTGAATGACACACTGGACCAGATGGACTTAACAGATATATTCAGAACATTTCATCCTATAGCAGCAGCATATACATTCTTCTCCTGTGCACATGGAACGTTCTCCAGAATAGACCATATACTGGGACACAAATCAGCCCTAAGTAAGTACAAAAGGATTGAGATCATACCGTGCATATTTTCAGACACAACGCTCAAAATCAACCACAAGAAAAAATTTGGAAAGGTAACAAATACTTGGAGACTAAAGAACATCCTACTAAAAAATGAATGGTCTAACCAAGCAGTTAAAGAGGAAATTAAAAAGTATATGGAAGTCAATGAAAATGATAACACAACCCAAAACCTCTGGGATGCAGCAAAGGCGGTCATAAGAGGAAAGTATATAGCAATCCAGGCCTTCCTAAAGAAGGAAGAAAGATCTCAGATACACAACCTAACCTTATGCCTTAAGGAGCTGGAAAAAGAACAGCAAATAAAACCCAACACCAGCAGAAGACAGGAAATAATAAAGATTAGAGCAGAAATTAATGCTATTGAAACCAAAAAAAACAGTGGAACAGATCAATGAACCAGAAACTGGTTCTTTGAAAGAATTAACAAAATTGATAAACCACTAGCCAGTTTGATCAAGAAGAAAAAGGAAAGGACCCAAATGAATAAAATCAAGAAGAAAGAGGAGAGATCATAACTAACACAACAGAAATAAAAACAATAATAAGAAAATATTATGATTAATTATATGCCAATAAAAAGGGCAATCTGGAGGAAATGGACAAATTCCTAGAAACATATACACTACCAAAACTGAAACAGGAAGAAATAGAAAATTTGAACAGACCCATAACCAGGAAGGAAATGAAATTAGTAATAAAAAATCTGCCAAAAAACAAGAGTCCAGGGCCAGATGGCTTTCCAGGGGAATTCTACCAAACATTTAAGGAAGAGTTAACATCTATTCTCTTGAAAGTGTTCCAAAAAATAGAAATGGAAGGAAAACTTCCAAACTCTTTCTATGAAGCCAGCATTACCTTGATTCCTAAACCAGAGACCCCACTAAAAAGGAGAACTATAGACCAATTTCCCTGATGAACATGGAGGCAAAAAGCCTCAACAAGATATTAGCCAACCAGATCCAACTATACATTAAAAAAATTATTCACCACGACCAAGTGGGATTTATACCTGGGATGCAGGGCTGGTTCAATATCCACAAAACAATTAACATGATTCATCACATCAATAAAAGAAAGGACAAGAACCATATGATCCTCTCAATAGATGCAGAGAAAGCATTTGACAAAATACGGCATCCTTTCTTGATAAAAACCCTCAAGAAAGTAGGGATAGAAGGATCGTACCTTGAGATCATAAAAGCCATATATGAATGACACACCACTAATATCATCCTCAATGGGGAAAAACTGAGAGCTTTCCCCTAAGGTCAGGAACAAGACAGGGAGGTCCACTGTCGCCACTGTTATTCAACATAGTATTGGAAGTCTTAGCCTCTGCAATCAGACAACACAAAGAAATAAAAGGCATCCAAATCAGCCAGGAGGAGGTCAAACTTTCACTCTTTGCAGATGACATGATACTCTATATGGAAAACCCAAAAGGTTCCACCAAAAAACTGCTAGAACTGATTCATGAATTCAGCAAAGTTTCAGGATATAAAATCAATGCACAGAAATCGGTTGCATTCCTATACACCAACAATGAAGCAACAGAAAAAGAAATCAAGGAATTGATCCCATTTACAGTTGCACAATAAACCATAAAATACCTAGGAATAAATCTAACCAAAGAGGTGAAAAATTATACACTGAAAACTATAGAAAGTTTATGAAAGAAATTGAAGAAGACATGAAAAAATGGAAGAAGATTCCATGCTCCTGGATAGGAAGAACAAATATTGTTAAAATGTTGATACTACCCAAAGCAATCTACATATTCAATGCAATCCCTATCAAAGTAACACCAGCTAGAACAAACAATCCTAAAATTTGTATGGAACTGGAAAAGACCCCGATTAACCAAAGCAATCTTGAAGAAGAAAACCAAAGCAGAAGACATCACAATCCCAGACTTTAAGGTATATTACAAAGCTGTAATCAAGACAGTATGGTACTAGCACAAGAAGAGACACTCAGATCAATGGAATAGAATAGAGAACCCAGAAATGGACCCACAAACGTATGGCCAACTAATCTTTGACAAAGCAGGAAAGAATATCCAATGGAATGAAGACAGTCTCTCCAGCAAATGGTGCTGGGAAAACTGGACAGCGACATGCAGAAGAATGAACCTGGACCACTTTTTTACACCATACACAAAAATAAAACAGATGAAAGCCCTCAATGTAAGACAGGAAGCCATCAAAATCCTCGAGGAGAAAGCAGGGAAAAACCTCTTTCATCTTGCCCGCAACAACTTCTTACTCAACACAACACGTCTCCACAAGCAAGGGAAACAAAAGCAAAAATGAACTATTGGGACCTCGTCAAGATAAAAAGCTTCTGCACAGCAAAGGAAACAATCAGCAAAACTAAAAGGCAACCGATGGAATGGGAGAAGATATTTGCAAATGACTTATCCGATAAAGGGTTAGTATCCAAAATCTGTAAAGAACTTCTCAAACTCAACATCCAAAAAACAAATAATCCAGGGAAGAAATGGGCAAAAGACATGAATAGAACTTCTCCAAAGAAGACATCCAGATGGCCAACCGACACATGAAAAAATGCTCCATCACTCATCATCAGGGAAATACAAATCAAAACTACCATGAGATACCACCTTACACCTGTCAGAATAGCTAACATTAACAACTCAGGCAACAACAGATGTTGGAGAGGATGTAAAGAAAGAGGTTCTCTTTTGCACTGAAGATGGGAATGCAAACTGGTGCAGCCTCTCTGGAAAACAGTATGGAGGTTTCTCACAAATTTAAAAATAGAAGTACCCTATGACCCAGCAATTGCACTACTAGGTATCTATCCAAGGGTCACAGATATGCTGTTTGGAAGGGGCACATGCACCCCAATGTTTATAGCAGCACTACCAACAATGGCCGAAGTATGGAAAGCGCCCAAATGTCCATCAATGGATGAATGGATAAAGAAGATGTATACATATACAATGGAGTATACTTGGCAATCAAAAAGAATGAAATCTTGCCATTTGCAACTACGTGGATGGAACTAGAGGGTATTATGCTACGTGAAATTAGTCAGAGAAAGACAAGAATCATATGATTTTACTCATATGAGGACTTTAAGAGACAAAACAGATGAACATAAGGGAAGGAAAACAAAAATAATATAAAAACAGGGAGTGGGGCAAAACAGAAGAGACTCATAAATATGGAGAACAAACAGGGTGGCTGGAGGGGTTGTGGGAGGGGGGACAGGCTAAATGGGTAAGGGGCATTAAGGAATCCACTTCTGAAATCATTGTTTCACTATATGCTAATTTGAATGTAAATTTTAAAAAATAAAAAATAAAAAAATAAAATAAAATTTTAAAAAATGAAAAAGAAAAAAAAGGACAAAGAAAGGTAGAACGGACAAAAAAGGAAGACCAATCTATATCCTGTCTACAAGAGACTCACCTCTGTTTTCTTAATTTATTTTTATTTTCTTATTTTATTTATGAAAACACTAGAAACTATAGTTTATTTGTTAACAACTCGGTGTCTGTCCATGATGGAGACACAAGGGTATGGGATAAGCTTAAGATCAGGGGAGTGACTCTTTGTGTTGATTCTTATAGGAGATTGTGAGTTACTGATAAGAGTCAACTGAGTGCATGTACAGTTACTGAAAATTCACTACACAGTTTAGTTATTAATTTACTTTTATATTTAAGTTGTATGCCATTGTGAAAAATCTTGAGAGAATTGAATATTACAGTGTATAATATGTCTGCATTTCTGATTTTTCAACTTGCTGGTTAAACTGTCTACAAGTGTCTTTGCGCTTGTCTGTTCTTGGGGAAGAAAATGTCAAATTGAATATAATTAAGTTTATCAGCTTTTACAGAGAGTTATTTCCACTCTACCACATAAGGACTCTTTCTGTGTACTATATATAGGTTATAAAAGTGTAAGCAAACATGCAGAACTTTTGTCACTGAAGAATATTTTATGTTTTAAGTAATTAACACTGTATTTGAAAATAAAAAGTAACATCTTCAATACTGAAAATTTCTTAGCCATTACTTCTTTGAATATTCCCCCTTCCCATTTTCTCTGTCCTATAACTATTATTTATTTATTTACATCCAAGTTAGTTAGCATATAGCACAATAAAGATTTCAGCAGATTCCAGTGATTCATCCCCTATGTATAACAACCAGTGTTCATCCCGTGTCTTCCTTAATGCCCTTTACCCATTTAGCTCATCCCCTCACCCTCCAGCAACCCTCAGTTTGTACTCTGTATTTAGAGTCTCTTATGTTTTGTCCCCCTCCTTGTTTTTACATTATTTTTGCTTTCCTTCCCTTATGTTCATCTGTTTTGTATCTTAAATTCCACATATGAGTGAAGTCATATGATATTTGTCTTTCTCTGACTTATTTCACTTAGAATAATATAGTCTAGCTCCATCCACGTAGTTGCAAATGGCAAGATTTCATTCTTTTTGATTGCCAAGTACTATTCCAGTGTGTGTGTGTGTGTGTGTGTGTGTGTATCACTTCCTCTTTATGTTGAGCACTTTTTCATATGTCTGTTAGCCATCTGGATATCTTCTTTGGAGATGTGCCTATTCATGTCTTTTGCCCATTTCTTCACTGGATTATTTGTTTTTTGAGTGTTGAGTTTGATAAGTTCTTTATAGATTTTGGATACTGATGCTTTATCTGATATGTCATTTGCAACTATCTTCTCCTATTCCATCAGTTGCCTTGCTGTGCAGAAGCTTTTTATCTTGATGAGGTCCCAATAGTTCATTTTTGCTTTTGTTTCCCTTGCCTCCAAAGATGTGCTGAGTAAGAAGTTGCTGTGTCTGAGGTCAAAGAGGTTGTTGCCTACTTTCTTCTCTAAGATTTTGATGGCTTCCTGTCTTACTTTTAGGTCTTTAATCCATTTTCAGTTTGTTTTTTGTGTATGGTGTAAGAAAGTGGCCTGGGGTTCATTTTTCTGCATGTTGCTATCCAGTTTTCCCAGCACCATTTGCTAAAGAGACTGTCTTTTCACCATTGGATATTCTTTCCTGCTCTGTCAAAGATTAATTGGCCATATGTTTGTGGGTGTATTTCTGGGGTCTTTATTCTGTTCCATTATCTGAATGTCCATTTTTTTGAGACCCACCTTTAACCTAAAGATGCATACAGACTGGAAGTGAAGGGATGGAAAAACATTCACTATGAAAATGGAAGGCACACATAAGCCATGGTGACAATACTTATATCAGACAAAATAGACCTTAAAAAACGATGTAACAAGACACAAAAGAACATTATATAATGATAAAATGACCAACCCAATGAGAAGATATAGCAAATGTAAAAATCTATGCACCCAACACTAGAGCACATAAATACATAAAGCAAACATTAATGGCATAAAGAGAGAAATTGATGGTAATATAATAATAGTAAAGGAGTTTCTCAATCCATTTACATTACTATATAGATCATCCAGGCAGAAAATCAATCTGGAAACAATGTTTTTGAATTACACATTAGACCAGATAGACATAACAGACAACATTCCATCCAAAAAGAATAAACATTCTTTCCAAGTGCATATGGAACATTCTCCAGGACATATCACATATTAGGCCAGAAAACCAATCTCAATAAATTTATGAAGAGTGAAATCATATCATGCATCTTTTCCAACTACAACAGTATGAAACTGAAAATGAATCACAAGAAAAAAATGGAAAAAACACAAACACGTGCAGATTAAACAACATGATACTACACAATGAATGGGCCAATGAAGAAATCAAAGAACTAAAAAAAATGCGTAAACATAAAAATGATAACACAATGGTTCAAAATCTCTGGGAACATAGCTAAAGCAGTTCTAAGAAGGAATTCCACAGCAACACAAACCTAACTCAAGAAACAAGATAAAACTAAAAAAAACAATTTAACCTTACACCTTAAGAAGTAGAAAAAGAAGAACAAACAAAGCTCAAGATCTGTTGAAAAAAGGAAATAATAAAGACCAAAGCAGACATAAGTTACATAGACAAAAAAAAAAAAAAAAAAGAGAGAGAGAGAGAGAGAGAGAGAGAGAGAAAATCAATGAAACCAAGAGCTAGATCTTTGAAAATATAAACAAAATTGGCAAACTCATTGCCAGACTCATCAAGATAAAAAGAGAGAAAGAATAAAAATAAATAAAATCAGAAATGGAGGGACACCTGGGTGTCTCAGTCAATTAAGCATCTGACTCTTGGTTTTGGCTCAGATCATGATCTCATGGTTTCATGAATTTGAGCCTTGCATTTGGGCTCCACGCTGAAGGTGTGGAGCCTGCCCTCTCTCTCTGCCCTTCCCCTACTCATGTTGTCTCTGTATGTCTCAAAATAAATAAACTTTAAAAAACCAGAAATGGAGGTAAGAAGTAACAACTGATACCACAGGAATACAAAGAATTATAAGAGAATACCATGAAAAATAATGTCCCAACAAACTGAAAATCCTAGAAGAAATGGATAAATTCCCTAGAAACATACAATCTTCCAAAACTGAACCAGGCAGAAATACAAACTTTGAATAGACCAATTACAAGTAACAAAATTGAGGCAGTAATCAAAAAACTATCAAAAGATATAAGTCCAGGACCAGAAGGATTCACAAGTGAATTCTTCCAAATTTTAATACCTATTCTTCCAAATATTCAATACCTATTCTCCTCAAACCATTTCAAAATATGAGAGGAAGAAAAGCTTCCAAATACATTTTCTGAGGCTAACATTACCCTGATACCAAAATCATACAAAACACTCCAAAAAAAGAAAACCACAGGCCAATAGCTCTGGTAAACATAGATGTTAAAAATCCTCTACAAAATATTACCAAGCCACATTCAACAATACATTAAAAGGATCATTCAAATATTCATGTAGGATTTATTCCTGTGCTGCAAGGATGGTTCAAAATTCACAAATCAATGTTATACACATTAATAAAACAAAGGATTAAACAATCATGTTATCTCAATAGATGCACAAAAAGCATCTGAAAATATTAATTCTCAGCAAAGTGAGTTTTGAGGGAACATATCTCAACATAATAAAGGTCATATATGAAAAATCCAAGCTAACATCATACTCAGTGGTAAAAAACTGAAAGATATTCCTTTAAGATTAGGCACAAGACAAGGATGTCCATTCTCTTCTCTCTCATTCTCCATAGTACCAAAAGTCCTAGCCGTAGCAATCAGACAAGGAAAAGAGGAGGCATCCATATTGGTAAGAAGAATTTAAACTGCTACTATTTGCAGATGACAGGATACTTTATGTAGAAAAACCTAAAGACTCTACCAAAAAAATCTATTAGAATAAGTGAATCCAGTGAACTTGCAGGATACAAAATTAATACCTAGAAATCAGCTGCATTTCTATATACTAAATAACAAAGTAGCAGAGAGAGAAATTAAGAAAAGTTCCATTTACAACTGCACCAAAAAGAATAAAGTACCTAGGAATAAACTTAATCAAGAAGGTGAAAGACTTATACTCTGAAAACTATAAAACACTGATGAACCAAATTGAAGACACCACAAATAAATGGAAAGATATTCCATGCTCATGGATTGGAAGAACTAATGTTCTTAAAATGTCCATATACCCAAAGCACTCTACAGAATCAATGCAATCCTTATTGAAATACCAATAGCATTTTTCACAGAATTACAACAAATAATACTAAAATTTGTATGGAGCCACAAATGACCCCAAATAGCCAAAGCAATCTTGAGAAAGAAGAAAAAAGCTAGAGGCATCAGAATTCTAGATCTCAAGAGAGATTACAAAGATGTCATAATGAAAACAACAGGGTACTGGAAAAAAAAAAAAAAGACACATACATCAATAAAATACAACAGAGAATCCAGAAATAAACCTACACTTGTATGGTCAGTTGATCTATAACAAAGGAGGCGAGAATTTACATACAATGGTGAGAAGACAGAGTCTTCAATAAATGGTGCTGGGAAAACTGGACAGCCACATGCGAAAGAATGAAACTGGACAGTTTTCTTACACCATACACAGGAATAAACTCAAAACGGATTAAAGACCTAAATATGAGACCCAAAACCATAAAATTTCTAGAAGAAAACATAGGCAGTAATTTCTTTGACAGCAGCCATGGAAACATTTTTCTAGGTATGACTCTTGAGCCAAATGAAACAAAAGCAAAAATAAATATTGGGACTACACCAAATTAAAATGCATTTGCACAGCAAAGGAAACCATCAACAAAACAAAAAGGCACTTTACTGAATGGGAGAAGATATTTGCAAATGATATATCTGATAAGGGGTTAATATCCAAAATATATGAAGAACTCATACAGCGCGCGCACACACACACACACACACACACACACACAATTCAATTAAAAATGGGCAGAGAACCTGCAGAGACATTTTTCTAAAACAGACATCCAGGGTGCCTTGGTGGTTCAGTCAGTTGAGCATCCGACTTTGGCTCAGGTCAGGTCATGATCTCACAGCTCATGAGTTCAAGCCCCATGTCAGGTCTGTGCTGACAGCTCAGAGCCTGGAGCCTGCTTTAGATTCTGTGTCTCCCTCTCTCTCTGCCCCTCCCCTGCTTGCTCTCTCTCTCTCTCAAAAATAAATATTAAAAAAAATTTTTTTGAAGACATCTAGATGGCCACAAACACATGAAAAGAGGCCAACATCATTAAACAAGGAAATGTAAATCAAAACTATAATGAGATACCACCTGCACCTGTCAGAACAGCTGGAACCAAAAAGAACAGAAATAACAAATGTTGATGAGGATGTGGAGAAATAGGAGCCCTGGCATTCTGTTGTGTGTGTTGGTGGGAATGTAAATTGTTATAGTCACTGTAGAAAACAGTATGGAGTTTCCTCAAAAAATTAAAAATAGAAATAGTACATGATCCAGTAATTCCACTATTGGGTATTCACCTAAAGAAAACAAAACACTAGTATGAAAAGATATATGCACCCCTATGTCTACTGCAGCATTATTTACAATACCCAAGATATGAAAGCAACCCAGTGTCCACAGATAGATGAATGGGTAAAGAATACACACACACACACACACACACACACACACACACACACAAAGGAATATTACGTAGCGATGAAAAAGGATGAGATCTTGCCATTTGCAATAACGTGGATAGACACATGAAGTATGAAGTGAAATCAGAAAAGACAAATACCATATGATTTCACTTATATGTGGCATCTAAAAAGCAAAATGAATAAACGAGCCAAAAGCAGAATCAGACATATAAATATAGAGAACTGATGGTTGCTAGAAGGGAGGAGTGTGGGGGGATGTGTAAAATGGGTAAAGGGGAATGGAAGATATAGGCTTCCAATTATGGGCTGAATAAGTCACAGAATAAAAGGCACAGAACAGGGAATATGTCCATAATATTATAATAGCATTGTATGGTGACAGAAAGTAGCCACACTTCTGGTGGAACACAGCATAATGTATAGAGCTGTTGAATCACTGTACACCTGATACTAAAGTAATATTGTGTGAATTATACTCAAACAAAAAATAAACAAAATTTAAAACCAAAAACTCTAGGGGCGCCTGGGTGGCTCAGTCGGTTAGGCGGCCGACTTCGGCTCAGGTCATGATCTCCCGGTCCGTGAGTTCGAGCCCCGCGTCAGGCTCTGTGCTGACAGCTCAGAGGTTGGAGCCTGTTTCAGATTCTGTGTCTCCCTCTCTCTGACCCTCCCCATTCATGCTCTGTCTCTCCCTGTCTCAAAAAATAAATAAACGTTAAAAAAATTTTTTTAAACCAAAAACTCTAAAATTTATGTGGAGAGGCAAAAAATCCAGAATAGCCAACATTGTGTGTGTATGTATATATATATACATACATATGCATAACGGAATGTTATTCGGCCATAAAAAGAATGAAATCTTGCCATTTGTAATGACATGGATGGAGCTAGAGAGTAATAAGGCTAGGCCAAATAAATCAGTCATAGAAAGCTATACCATATGATTTCACTCGTGTGTGGAATTTTTTTTTAAGTTTATTTATTTTGAAAGAGAGAAAGAGGGAGGAGCAGAGAGAGAGAGAATCCCAAGCAGGCTCTCTCCATTGCCAGCATGGAGCCTGATGTGGGGCTCAAACCCACAAACGATGAGATCATGACCTTAGCCAAAATCAAGAGTCAGATGCTTAACCAACTAAGCCACTCAGGTGCCCCTCATGTGTGAAATTTAAGAAACAAAACATATGGTCAAAGGAAAAAAAGACACACAAACCAAGAAACAGACTCTTAGCTATAAAGAACAAACCAATGGTTACCAAAGGGGAAGTGTGGGGTGGGGGTGGGGGGTTGGATAGGTGATATTGGTGATGTGGATTAAGGAGTGCACTTGTCATGATGAGAACTGGGTGATGTATGTAATTGTTGAATCACTATATTGTACATCTGAAACTAATATGACACTGTATGTTAACTATACTCGCATTAAAAGAAACAAAAAACAAAAGAAAAACTGCCTTTTTAAAAAAGTCAATATAATACCTGATATTAATGGAATAAAGGATTAACATCCTGCCCCCCCCCTCAAAAAAAAAAAAAAAAAACACAAACAAACCCAGTATGGATAGTCAATTATATGAATTTCTAAAAATTCAACGGCAAAGCAAGGCTACTTGGAAGACTGGACTCTGAAACCAACTGTTCAAGCATTAGAACATATAACCTTTGAGGAAGGATTCCAGAAATGAAGGGAAAAGTTGACTTTTTTCTAAATAGTATTTTAGTTTGCAAGTAGACAAACAAGTAAACTTAATATATCCATTAATGTAAAAGAAAACAGTTTTCCATTTATAAACAGAAGATCTATGTTTGTGTAGTAGTTCATTATAAATCCTTAATGAATACCACAATCTTTTCATCTGCAAAAAGTGGATCATTCCAATCTTATAAAGGTCTCTTTTGATCGATAAAGTGTGTGAGATCTCTTAAATGTTAAGTGGCTATACAAATGACATTAAAATTCATAGCAATATGCCAAAAATAAAGAACAGAGTTCAATTTCTTAAAGTACCGCACACATTCATTACAGTAACCGATGGAATAAACAGGTGTAAATGGTGTTTAAGCTAGGTAATATTTTTTTTCCTATGCTCTTCTGTCAAGTTTAAACGTTTGAACTCTTAAAATCCTTTACAGAAATGGAACTAGTTTTCCAGACCGTGAATTGAGTAGCCTACCAGCTGTAAGTCTCCTCCTTCAGTCTAGTTCGTTTACTCACAGCGAACCCGGTCTTCTGAAAGCTTGACTGCCAACATTTCCCAGTATTGCCACAAGACGCCCGAGCACTTCCGGTCCTAGGCCCTAATGAAACTTCAGCAAGCCGTGAAGCAGAGCCTGTTACGCATGCGCACCCGGCGCAGCCTCGCCACTGCGGCCTGTCTCTTTACGTCACCACCAGTCTGGCAAAGACGGCAATCGGCGGGAGTTTTTCAAAATGGGAGCGCAGAGGCGCCGCCCAGGTCTCGGAAGGTGCCCGGGAGGCCATTCGGTAGCCGTGCAGCCGTCGCCAGGAGCGGCGGCCTAGAGAGCCAAGCCTGATGGGCGCCAAGACCGGCTGGCTGCTTGGAGCGCTGCGTAGAAGGGACTGCGTGAAGGAAGCTAATCTGGGGAGCACAGGCCTGAGCCTGGAAATATGGCGACCTGCATCGGGGAGAAGATCGAGGTGAAAAGACTTGGCAATCCACCGCGGGGTGGGCGGTGGGGGAGTTGGAGTGGCGGGACTCGAGACTACTGCAGAAGGGGGACCAGACGAATCTAACGGCTGCGGGGTGGGCGCTGAGGTGCTTTGGGAGAGTCCTAACCGCCAGGCCTGCCTGTCTAGGGGCGGAGCGCCCCGCCCCTCTGGCTGGGGTGGTGGGGTACAGGTGAGTTGCTCGCGGCCCCGCCCTTCTGTCTCCAAACACCGAGGCTTCAAGTTGGCTATCCCGCCGGGGCTGCCGCGCTAGAACAAGGCAAAGCTGCCTCCCCCTTCTCCTGGGGGATGGCGGTTACCTCCGGCGGGAGCTGCGGCGGGATTCCACCCGTGCCCTCTGCTCCCAGGGGTTGGCTGGAGATGGGAGCAAGGTGCTGAAGCTGCATTGAGGTTGAGGAAGCAGTTCATTAGGGTGCTGTATCTTGAAGCCAAGCCTAGACTTTCAGGGATCCCCGCAAGGCGTCAACATGCTTTCCACCCCAGACACCTGCTCTATTGAGGTGTAATACCTGCTTGAATTTAAATTCCTATTCCCCTCCCGATCCATTTTATCGTCTTTTTCCAGTCTCTTCTCTTTCTTCTTTATTCCTGTGAGTCATCACACATGTTCTTTCATTTTAACTTTTAAGGATTTTAAAGTTGGCAGTCTGCTTGGTAAAGGATCATTTGCTGGTGTTTACAGAGCTGAGTCCGTTCACACTGGTTTGGAAGTTGCAATCAAAATGGTAAGAATATATTAATCAAATTTTCACCTCTACTTTGCAAGTAATTAGAGAGATGACTTGAGATGCCAGAAACTCCTTACCTGTGAGCCTTTTTTTTTTTTTAATGGGTAGAGAGAACTCATTGCTTAGGCAGAAGACAGTAGTGCCAAGTCCAGCAATTAGTGCCAAGTCCAGCAATTGACTTTACAGATATATCTTAGAAGAACCTTGACTATGCTTAAATAAGTGTTTTATTTTCATTAATGTTCAGTAAACCTAGTATTTATTATGAAAACTTGGAGTAATTGATAGACATCAAAGAACAAACAATTTGTGTATAATAATGAGTACTACTTGTGCATAGTTCTGTATTACACTGTAACAACCTAAAATATTCTTGATTGTTAGGGGGTCATTCTAATAGGAGTGCACAAGCAAATTAAGAATCACTTATCTTAAAAAGCAGGGAAAGGGAAGGGAAGTTTTGTTTTAAAGCTTGTCTAGAAGAAAAAGAGGAACAGGGGAAAAATAAAGTTTGTCTAGATTTTTGTTGTTTTTGTTGTTGTTATAGATATGATTGCTGTGCTATTAAATTCTTTCAGTTGGGAGAAGATACTAGAATGCATTGGGTAAACTTACTGAATGTTCACTGTGCCAAGCTCTTTGTTAGGTGTATGGGGAAAACACACAGAGTAAATTGATCTCATAAATAGATAAAAGGACTTAACAATATTTTAAAG
Source organism: Panthera uncia (assembly GCF_023721935.1). Taxonomy (NCBI): domain Eukaryota; kingdom Metazoa; phylum Chordata; class Mammalia; order Carnivora; family Felidae; genus Panthera; species Panthera uncia. The sequence goes on from NC_064811.1 coordinate 105,949,101, forward strand.
TATATTTTCTCTTCAAAGTTAATTTTTGAAAACTTCACATTTAGAAGTTTATCATCAACATTTAAATGTCTCATGTTATTTTTAGATAGATAAAAAAGCCATGTACAAAGCTGGAATGGTACAGAGAGTCCAAAATGAGGTGAAAATACATTGCCAATTGAAACATCCTTCTATCTTAGAGGTAAGATACAAATTTTGTAGATGTAACCTAAGAACATTGAATTTTTATATTTTATCTCTTATTGTGCCCTTTTACATTTCAGTTGTATAACTATTTTGAAGATAACAATTATGTATATCTAGTATTAGAAATGTGCCATAATGGAGAAATGAACAGGTATCTAAAGAACAGAATGAAACCATTCTCAGAAAATGAAGGTAGGTGGCTTCTTTTTCTTTTTCTTTTTTTTTTTTTTTTGGTATATATAAATTTTACTCTTTAAAAACTAGTTTTTGAAGAATGTGCTATTTTGTAACGTTTAATAAAACTGTTTCAATTATTACTTTGGGTTAGAAAAGGAGACTTTTCATCCCCTCAAAATTAGAAAAGCTGCTAATTCCGTAAATAATTCAAGCATTACAGAAGTAAAAGGAGAAATTCGTTATCCATCTTTCCCCAAAACCACATTTTAAATTAAATCATTGGTAGCAATTTAGTATCCTTTTAAATCTGGAAATAAACTGTTTAGAATGCTATTGATGTCTATAAAGTAGTTTCTAAGTGAAACACAGATAACTGTTAAAATCATTTATTATAGAAAATGTGAAACATATAAGTTGAGAGAGTAGTATAATGAGCCCTCATGAAGTTACCACTCAGCTTCCAAAACTATCAATTCATGATCAAATGTTTCATCTGTACACTTCTTATTCCCTCAATTTTCCATAGTATTTTCAAGCTAACTGTAGACATCGACATCTTTGTATGTATAAATATTTTGGTATATATCTTTAAAAGATTAGAACTTAAAAAAACAATAACAGTAACCACAGAATCATTATCACACCCAATAATTCCTTATTATCAAATGTGTAGTCAGTTTCAGCTTCTCCAGTTTTTATAAGTAACTTTTTACTGTTCAGATTAGTATCAAATAAGGTCCGTAAGTCATCACACAAATAATTGTTTTCTAGTTATCTCACCCTGGTAACTGAGATTGCAGGTAAGCTAAAATGTGATTGTTGTTACACTTTTTGTATATTTAAGTCTATAACCCATTTGAAAACAGTTTGGACATATGTATTGAGTATGCAAATGTTCGTATTCTTTGATTCAAGGTAATAATACGAGTTAAAAAATATTGGTATGCATGTTAATGAGGAGTATTGCATTTTTTTTAATACTATGTAAGAGTAAGGCCTTCTTAAATAAGACAAACTATAAAAACTATAAAGGAAAAGAATTATGAATTTGACTTAATTAAAATTAAGAACGTGTTTGATAAAAGGTTAGGTCAAATTTAAAACAAAGATAGGAGTAAATATTTGTAAACTGTATGACTGGCAAATTAATTTAAAAAAATACAAGGGATGTTGGGGTGCCTGGGTGGCTCAGTCTGTTGAGCGTCTGGCTCTTGATTTCGGCCACAGTTCGTGGGTTCAAGCCCCACATTGGGCTCTGCACATTGACCTCATGGAGACTGCTTAGGATTCTCTCTCTCTCTCTCTCTCTCCCTCTCTCTCTCTCTTTCTCTCTCTCCCCCTCTCCCCCCTCCTTCCCCTTCCCCCTCCCACCCTGCCCCAGCTCCCACAGTCTCTTAAAATAAATAAATAAACTTTAAAAAAAAAATACAAGGGCTGCCTAACAAAAAAGGATAGTCCAATAGAAAAATGGGCAAGGGATCTAAGCAGACTTCACAGAAGAGAAAGTACAAATGGTCAATTAATAAATGTATGAAAAGATGCTCAAACTCTATAGTATAATCAAAAGAAGGCCAACTAAGATAATGGAATACCATTTTTTCAATCATTGTATTGAGACTACCAGTTTTTAACAAGGATGTGCATGAAAATACAGCCTTTTGGAGGACAATTTGGCAAGTATTAAAATACTAATTTTTTTTTTATGTGCGGCTTGAGCACACAACCCTGAGGACAAGAGTCTCATGCTATACTGACTGAGCCACCCAGGTGCTCCTTAAAATGCTAAATTTTATCCTTCAACCCAGTGATTCTATTGCTTGAATTTAACGTAGAGAACCACCCCATACATATGCACAAGAAAACAAGCATTTCCAGAATGTTTATTGCTGTTTTTGTAATCTTGAAGTACTCATTAATAGCAATTAAATAAAATGAAGATTTATGTGTACTGATATGGAAATATTTCAAGAAATACTGTGAAGTGGGGAAAAAAGTAATGAATCTGTATATTTCTATACCTTTTTACATATAACATTTATTACAGTGTATTTCTGTAAATTTATATAAAATATATATACACTATTAATAGCAGTTATTTTTTTGTTAGGGTTTGGGAGGACATCAGAGGAACTTTAACTTGCTTTCTTTTTTTCTTTTTTACAATTAGAATGTATTTATGAATTGTTCATGCAATTATAAATATTTTCTCTTAATTGCTATGGCCTTCTGGGTACCCTAGTTACTCAAGACTCTCCCAATTGCTAATAATATTAAACTCCTTAATGCATCAGTTAGAAAGGACAAAGATTAGCAAAAGTGCCTAGTTGTTTTAAAAGTTTAAAAATCTTAAGAAATTATCATAGTAGTATTTTGGTTTATCAAACTACTAAGCTGCAAGCTGGTGTTCTAATGTAATATTGTGGCACATGTACTTGGGTTTCTAAATACTGAATTCTAAGATTGTAAGTACTGAACCTTTCAGATTTTCTAAATTGTAAATTTTATTGTTTGCGTTCTAACAGCTCGACACTTCATGCACCAGATCATCACAGGAATGTTGTATCTCCATTCTCATGGTATATTACACCGGGACCTCACACTTTCTAACCTCTTACTTACACGTAATATGAACATCAAGATTGCTGATTTTGGGCTGGCAACTCAATTGAAAATGCCACATGAAAAGCACTATACATTATGTGGAACTCCTAATTACATTTCACCAGAAATTGCAACTCGAAGTGCACATGGACTTGAATCTGATGTTTGGTCCTTGGGCTGTATGTTTTATACGTTGCTTATTGGGAGACCACCATTTGACACTGACACAGTCAAGAACACATTAAATAAAGTAGTATTGGCAGATTATGAAATGCCAACTTTTTTGACAAGAGAGGCCAAGGACCTTATTCACCAGTTACTTCGTAGAAATCCAGCAGATCGTTTAAGTTTGTCTTCAGTATTAGACCATCCTTTTATGTCCCGAAATTCTTCAACAAAAAGTAAAGATTTAGGAACTGTAGAAGACTCCATTGACAGTGGACATGCCACAATTTCTACTGCAATTACAGCTTCTTCCAGTACCAGTATAAGTGGTAGTTTATTTGACAGAAGACGACTTTTGATTGGTCAGCCACTCCCAAATAAAATGACTATATTTCCAAAGAATAAAAATACAAGCGATTTTTCTTCTTCAGGAGATGGAAGCAGTTTTTATACTCATTGGGGAAACCAAGAACAAGAAACCAGTAATAGTGGAAGGGGAAGAGTAATCCAGGATGCAGAAGAAAGGCCACACTCTCGATACCTTCGCAGAGCCCATTCCTCTGATAGATCTGGCACTTTTAATAGTCAGTCTCGAGCAAAAACAAATACAATGGAACGATGTCACTCAGCTGAAATGCTGTCAAAATCCAAAAGATCAGGAGCAGACGAAGAAAGATACTCACCTACAAACAGCAATGTCAATGTTTTTCACTTCTTTAAGGAAAAGACATGCAATAGTTCTGGATCTTTTGAAAGACCTGATAATGATCAAGCACTGTAAGAATAATTCTATCAAAAGCATTTTTTCTATTAATGTTACATTAGCACAAATACGAAGCTGCACCTAACTAAGGGGGGTTAATTTTTTCTAACATCAGATGTTCCTGGGGTATTTCTTAACTATGATTTCTATTTCTTATTAGAGAATCAGAATGATTTTTTTTTAATTTTTTTAAAACATTTATTTATTTTTGAGAGAGAGACACAGAGTCCAAAGCAGAGTCCAGGCTCTGAGCTGTCAGTGCAGAGCCCGACACGAGACAGGAACTCACGAACTGCAAGATCATGACCTGAGCCGCAGTCAGTCGCTTAACCGACTGAGCCACCTACGTGCCCCCAGAATGATGATTTTTACTTGTAGTTAAGAGACTTTCAAAATGAGTGTATGTGCTCATGAATGTCTTTGTAGTATTTTAATACTTTAGAATTTTTATTTTCATTTTTCATTTTATATGAAGCAGGTCTGTAGTGCAAAGTATATTAAATGTGTCTGATTCCTAAAGTACTCTAATAGTAACTATTCATTCTTTCTTTCTCTCCCCACCCTCCACCCTCTCCCCTCCCCTTCTCCCCCCCCCCCCTCTCTCCCCCCCTCTCTCTCTCTCCCTCTCTCTCTCTCTCTCTCCCTCTCTCTCTCTCTCTCTCTCTCTCTCTCTCTCACACTCACACACACACACACACACACACACACACACACAGGCTGAGCCAATGATGAGTAATCATATTACTGACTGCTTCTCACATGAAGGCTAATTTTTTCAGTTACTGTAGTGTTTATCTTATCCATTTTCTGTTCTTTGGTTTTTATGCTTAAATTACAAGAGGGCAGTAGCCATATAGAAACATTGTCACAGTATGGGCATTTTGGTCTGGAAGTTTAGCTTCTTAGAGACATTTTGGTTATGCAAATATTGGTTTCTACAGTTACCCTAAAATTTTCAGATATTCAGATCAAAAGATAACTACCTTTTTAAAATATTTTTATCTTAAAAAGTTATTACCTGATAATTTTTTATTAGTTTTTGAGAATTCTTTTTCTCTGTTTAGCTCCAATCATCTTGGTCCAGGGAAAACTCCTTTTCCATTTCCAGACCAGACATCACAGACTGAAATGGTGCAACAGTGGTTTGGGAATCTGCAAATAAAGGGTACGTTTTCTGTTTGGGGCTTCCTAAGAAAATAATACATTTTCAAAAAAAAGAAAATATTTTCCATAAACTATATTACAGTAACGGTAATAATAACTATTTACTCATTTTAAATATTTGTTCTATCAGCTACTGCCCTTAATGCTTAACAAATATTAACTTACTAAATTCACACACATAAAATAGAAGATATTATCATTAGCCCTATCTTACACATGAGGAAATTGTGTTACACAGAGCTTAATTTGCCAAGCTACACTCCCATAAGTAGGGGAGCCAGGATTCCAACCCTGGATTCTAATCTAAAGCAGCCTGGCTCAGAAACTTTACTTTTTATCCCTATGCTCTTACAGCCTATCTATAGTAAGCACCTATCAATGCCTATAAAATAATCAAAAGATGGTTGACCTTATTTTTAAGTAGAGGCTGATATGGACATCATGGTTTACTGATGGGACCTCACGTAACGCTAAAGTACCCAACCACTACAACCTAAACATTTTTTTTTTAAGTAAGCTCTAGGCTGAACATGGGGCTTGAATTCATGAACTTGTGATCAAGAGTTACATGCTTTACTGACTGAGCCAGCCAGGCACCCCAAAACCTAAACATTTTTAAACAGCTGTCATCCAAGTCATTTTAGGTATAGAGTTTAAAAGTTAAACATTTCTTATTAATGAACATGACAGACTCACAGAAGGTGGGTTGGAAAATAATGATGAGAAAAAAGAGAATAGAAAAGAAAACATATGGGGAGGAGGAGATCATTTTTTACTAAGTATCATGTTACTTCAGATAAAGAGTATTTAATATGACTGTAATCTAAGCAGAGTTGTTATGTCACCTCAAGTGTCTTTCTTTTTTTTCTTTTTAAAAATTATATATTCTTTTCAAGAGTCTGAAAGGGAATTAATCTTTTTATGTGTACTTGTTGATGATGATAATTCAAGTTTATGTTTTTTAAACTATAAAATTGCCATGTATGTAATCTTGCACTTAACCTTCTGTTGTGTTTATAGGTACTTTTATTTGGTAATATGGATATATCTGAAAAGGAGAAATAAGCTTGTTTATAATCTGGTGCTGCTGCAATTTTAAAGTATATTATTTGGTACAAAATATTTTCTGTCATTGGGAGTAGGGGGAGGAAAGGCACTAAGAAGTCTTTTAAGGAAAAAATTGCAATACAAATATTTAGAGGTTAGCATTTAAAAAAATGCCTTAGAATGTAAGCTAATCATTTTAAGGGATTAAAAAAAAATAATATTCTTTTGTGAACTCTAAAATCACATAAAATAGATATGGGTAAAATTCAACAAGAACTTTTTTTTTAATGTTTATTTATTTTTGAGGAGAGACAGAGTGTGAGTGGGGGAGGGGCAGAGAGAGGGGGAGACACAGAGTCTTAAGCAGGCTCCAGGCTCTGAGCTGTCAGCACAGAGCCCGACGCGGGGCTTGAACTCACAAACCGTGAGATCATGAACTGAGTGGAAGTCGGATGCCTAACCGACTGAGCTACCCAGGCGCCCCTCAACAAGAACTTTTAGATTGTGATGCAAATATGCCTGTATTATTAAATATTATTAAAGCTATTTCGTATATTGTTTTTGCTTTTACTTGCATATTTTGTAAGTAAAGATGGAATAGATGGTCCTCAGCTTAAAGAGAGTAAATTTACATATTACATAGAATGATTACCTTGGAATTCCTCTCAAATCTGTACTTATTGGAGCATTGGCAGTTGCTTGTTTTAGAATTAGTAAGTGACCCCACGTGACTAGATTTTGCCTTGATTGAATAAATAATTTCATAATAATATATTTTCTTAGTTTTAGGAGTATAAAGGTATTTCTTTTCAATCTGGCTTAAAATATTCTTTTAAAGTCATTCTTTTATTATGTCATATCATAAAACTGTGTATTTGTTAGAAATATGAGCATTTTTTACTAGATCTCTTTTATACCTCAAAAAAAATTCCTGTTAAAATAATACCAGCATGACATTGTGTTGTGAAGACTCAGTTTTTTAATTATGCACTAAATTGCTTTATTCTGTGTATATTATAGCTCATTTAAGAGAAACTGCCGAGCACAACAGCATTAGCCCAAACAGAGATTTCCAGGGCCATCCAGATTTGCAGGACAGATCAAGAAATGCTTGGACTGATACACGAGCCAAAAAGAGCCCTGATGCTTCTGATAATGTGCATTCTACAAAACAGCTGAATACCATGAAATATATGACTGCATTTCAAAGTAAACCTGAGATAATACAACAAGAATCTATTTTTGGCTCAGATCCTCTTTCTGAACAAAGCAAGACTAGGGTTATGGAGCCACCATTGGGTTATCAGAAACGTACATTACGAAGCATTACATCTCCTTTGACTGCTTACAGGTTAAAACCAATTAGACAGAAAACGAAAAAGGCTGTGGTAGGTCTATCATTTTTCTAAATTACTATGTGATATTTTCCTTGACTATATGGTTTCCTGTGTCAAATATGTTTCTCTAGTCCCTGTACTTTTGATATTTACATGATAAACTCATTTAAAAGAAAAGAGACTGGGAGTTTATAGAAAAATAGCTCTTGCTTTCTTCTGGCTACTTTAAGAATGGTGAATTGATACTGATAACTTTTGAATTTTAAATTATTGATAATGAGAAATATTTAAAAATAACACTGGCTAAATACTATATTAAGTATTATTTTATTCACAGCTGCAATTACTAAATTAATATCTTTTACTTTTGTTTCTGTATTTAGGCCAGTCTTAGAAAGGTAAAATAGAAAATACAATTTTTTTTAACATCTGAAACTAAACTATTTAAAGAAAAGGAATATGCACAAAATCAAGTTTAAATTGATGTATGAATTGGAAATAGTGATTTTTATTTTTTAATTCCATCTTTCTCCTGTTTGTACCTTGTTTTCTATTTCACCCAGTCTTGCCTTTGTTTGGCTTGCTATTGTCTTTTCAAAGTCTTTATTCTCCACCCCTACCTTCTGCTTTCATTCTGCTTACTGGTTATCATTTCACACTTAATTATGCCTTCTTACCTTTGCTCCGTATGTTTCACAGCTGTGCTCAAATACACCCCTGGTTTAGACTTGCAGAGAAGCAGCCACTTGATTTTGACTTTAAGTTTTGTTTCTGCTATGGTTAAGTACTTTCAAGTATTGTATATGTCAGAGCTATTATAGTAAACAAGAGTATTGTTATTAAATTTTAGTCTTTTTGTGTGTTTTTTTTAAGGTTAGTATACTTGATTCAGAGGAGGTATGTGTGGAGCTTCTAAAGGAACATACATCTCAAGAATATGTGAAGGAAGTTCTTCAAATATCTAGTGACGGAAACATGGTAATGTGGCTTTACTTTATTATCTTGCAACTTCAAATTATCATTTAGCATTCCAATTTGTTCTACAGGGATATTGTTAAAAGTTTTAAAAATTGGTTTTCTTGGGGGACCAGGGTGGCTCAGTTGGTTAAGCATTCGACTCTTGATTTTGGCTCAGAGTTTGTGAGATGGAGCCCTGCATCTGGATCCATGGTAACAGTGCAGAGCCTGCTTGAGATTCTCCCTCTCTCTCTCTCACAAAATAAATAAATAAACTTTAAAAAAATCTTTTAAAAAATTGGTTTCCTTAATATGATAATATCTCTTAAATTCAAAAAGTAAAATAGTATACTAGATATATTTAATTATTGTGGTTTCAAAAATAATTATAACTTGTAGCAAAATCTGAACTTTAAGCTTAAGTTTGAAAAGCAAAATAATGACTTCTAGAGAATATTTAGCATTTTCAATAAAATAGTATTTTAATTTTACACGTGAGCTCTTCAAATTTTATTAATGAAATATAGCACTTTAACCTAATGGCATATAATTAGAATTCTTAAACAATTTTTTGGCAGATCACTATTTATTATCCAAATGATGGAAGAGGTTTTCCTCTTGCTGATAGACCACCGTCCCCTACTGACAACATCAGTAGGTATAGCTTTGACAATTTACCAGGTATGTAAATTTACCAGGGAATAAACTTAGATAATTTATATATACATAAACTCTATATATGAGAATATCATAGATTGTAAATGTCTTGCTTCAGCCAGGCTGTAGCTCACGTTCTCATACTTTATATGTGGTGAGATGTGGTAGACCTTACTAATCCAAATCCAAATTTATTCATATTCTGTGTTGTCACATATTTAAATAAAAACTAACTGGAATATTAGTCATATATCACACAAATATAATTTGTACACTTGTTTAGTTACTAACTTGTCTAGAATCATGTTTAAAATTCAACTTGAAATATCTAATTGTTAACTTTAACTTTTAAAACCATAACTATGCTACATAAGTGATCATTTATAATTATGATTAACCAAATGACTCCTTGTCCAGTTTCTGGATATTATGGATGGGGGGAATTAAATATTGAATAGTAAGATGTCATTGAGGTGAATTTAGAAACAAACAAGAAAATATATCTAATCTAACCCTATTAGAAATCCAAACAGGTAGACAAGACTCTTTAAATACTGTAAGTGACTATAGTTACAGGGAATTGCAAAACTTACTTTTGTCTATTGGGACCACAAAATTCTATGCTTTACTAACATAAAGAGAACCATATCTTTTCCTGAGAGTCTGATGCTGATATCTCAGGTAGAAATTTTTTTATTTCATTTATTAAAACTTTCCTGGAATCTTATAATAAGGAGTCAATGATTCAAAGAAAGATTTCTTTTAAATAATCATGATACTAGTCATCAGATTTTGTTATATACTTCTGGAGAATTGTATTATACTATCTTTAGTTTTCATTAAAATAATAGACTTACATCACTACAATACCTTATTTTGGTAATGAGGTTACTAACCTATAAACTTGAATTTTTGAGGAAGAGTAGAAATCAATTATTAAACTTTCAGTGAAATTTGTATGTCAAATCAACACTTTATTTCCTAATATTAGATATTTTTTTTCCTTTTCTCCCCCTAGAGAAGTACTGGCGAAAATATCAGTATGCTTCCAGATTTGTACACCTTGTAAGATCTAAGTCACCCAAAATCACTTATTTTACAAAATACGCTAAATGCATTTTGATGGAGAATTCCCCTGGTGCTGATTTTGAGGTCTGGTTTTATGATGGTAAGTACCATTTAAAAATGGTAATTTTTTTCCCTTTAGTTTATAATTTAGTAGTTTTTTTTTTAATTCAGCACCACAAATCTTTAAGATGTATAGTCATACAAATAAATTACACAGCACAGTGTATGTTAATTATGTTAACAAATTTGTATTTATATATACTTTCATAATAAACAACTTATTCTATAATATGTATATTAGTCCTCTTTCCCTATTTAGCTCAAATTTAACAACATTCAGGTTGATAGTACAAAATTACATGAAATAAACAATATCCTATTGCTTAGTAGAACCTCAAATGGACATATACCAAATTATGAGAATTATAAATGTGGCAAAAGGATAGGTTGAACCAGAGAATATTATTTTCTAAATCTGTTCTATAAAGATGATTTAATTTTTTTTTTAATTTTTTTTTTTTTAATGTTTATTTATTTTTGAGACAGAGAGAGACAGAGCATGAACAGGGGAGGGGCAGAGAGAGAGGGAGACACAGAATCGGAAACAGGCTCCAGGCTCTGAGCCATCAGCCCAGAGCCCGACCCGGGGCTCGAACTCACGGACCGCGAGATCGTGACCTGAGCTAAAGTAGGATGCCCAACCGACTGAGCCACCCAGGCGCCCCAAGATGATTTAATTTTTAATCAGTAAAGCTCCGTCCTTTAAGGGACACCTAGCACATACACTCACACAGTGCACATATAACTATCTTTCAATTATGTTTTTGTATGAGATTAGTAATTTTTTAAAATATAAAAGTATTGGACGTAAATCAGATATATGCAGAAAAGAAAAACGGATGGCCTATATTTATCGAATACTTTGAGAGCCTCATTTTATTTCTGATCAGTGAGTGAATGAATATAAATGATACCTTATCTAGGAGCTATTATGTACTGGAATGGTAATGAATATAAACAGGAATATTTAAAGAAATGATGAAAGAATGGTTTTCTTTTTATTCTTTAAGGAGCAAAGATACACAAAACCGAAGATTTAATTCAGGTGATTGAAAAGACAGGGAAATCTTACACGTTAAAAGGTGAAAGTGAAATTAATAGCTTGAAAGGGGAAATAAAAATGTATATGGACCATGCAAATGAGGTATGTACATACATGTGATAGGTTTTTCATACCAATTAATAGTGATTCCAAATGAGGTGAAGTAATGACAAAAAGCACTATTTTTTTAAATAGGGCCATCATATTTGTTTAGCACTGGAATCAATAATTTCAGAAGAGGAAAAGAAAAGTGGAAGTGCTCCATTTTTCCCAATAATCATAGGAAGGTAAATGCTTGAAAATTTTTTTAAATATGCCTAAATTGTGTAGGAAATGTTAAAAAAACGTTTGATGTTTACATTATGAACACTTTTTAGTTTTCTGTAATTTGAAAGCTTTAAGGGAATATATTTGAACATTTTTTTCCCCTTCAGAAAACCTGGTATTACTAGTTCACCTAAGACCTTATCACCTCTTCCTTCTGTGGATCCAAACTACTTGATGAGGGAGAGAGCATCTTTGAGTAAAATGGGCATAAATAGTGCTGCTTCTCCAAAACAGGCACCAATATTTAATCCTTCTGTAAGTAAATATATGTCACTTTTATACTTTAAACTCTTCAGTAATTGCCTCATGCCCTTCATATAAAATTTAAATTCCTTATAATGGCCTTACTATCACCTGCCTACTTTTCCCTTTCCTACTTTACACTCTATTCTTGAGCCTCAGGAGCCTTCTTTTAGTTCTTCAAGAAAGTCAAACTTTCAGGGCCTTTTCCTATGCTATTCACTTGACTTGGAACTTTTCTCCAACTTCTTAATGGCTAATTCTTTCTCATCCTTCAGGTCTCAGCTTAGTTTTGTTTTTGTTTTTTTTTTTTTAATGTTTATTTTTTGAGAGAGACAGAGTGTGAGCAGGGGAGGGGCAGAGAGAGAGAGAGAGAGAGAGAGAGAGAGAAAGAGAAAGAAACAATCTGAAGCAGGCTCCAGGCTCTGACCTGTCACCACAGAGCCCGATGCGGAACTCAAACTCAAGAACCGCAAAATCATGACCTGAGCTGAAGTAAGAAACTCTACCAACTGAGCCACCTAGACGCCCCCTTCAGGTCTCAGTTTAAATGTTACCTCAGTGAGGCCTAACCTGACCGCTCTAGGAAAAAGCTAAATATATTAATATATGTATCATTTTATTTTTTTTTTTAATGTTTATTTACTTTTTGAGAGAGAGAGATAGAGACAGAGTGTGAGCGGGGCGAGGGCCAGAGAGGGAGGGAGACACAGAATGTGAAGCAGGCTCCAGGCTCCAGGCTCTGAGCTGTCAGCACAGAGCCTAATGTGGGGCTCAAACCCACAGCTATGAGATCATGACCTGAGCTGAAGTCAGACGCTTAACTGACTCAGCCACCCAGGTGCCCCTCGTTTTATTTTTACTAGTAAAATATCATTTACTGCTTTAATATCCATGATAGTCTCATGGTTACATAAACTTATTAAATTTTTATTCAGTGAACTATCATGCCAATAAAGACTACAGCAATACAGGAAAAAATGCAAAATTAAATAAATTTATCTATGTATGTATACTCACACACATGTACATATATCCTATAATTGCAGTTATGAAAAATTATACCTTGGGAAAAAAAGAAAAACTTCCCACATGAAAATTGCAACTATGTGATTTTTCTTCTGCATTTTTCTAATTTTCTGTAATGTAGTTATATATTTACATTTTTTTGTTAGTACTTTAAATCTGAAGCTTATTGTTTATATGTTTATATTTCAAGTTTTTAACTTTGTTATTAAAAAATTATTTTAAGCTAATGAAAATCCAGTCATCTTCTATTTTTGCTGAATTTGGCTGGGGAATAATATCTTCCTTTTAATGTTTATAGATGGTTACAAATGAAGGACATGGCCTTACAGCTGCAGCTTCTGGAACAAACATCCCTTCTAGTAGTCTAAAAGATTGTCTTCCTAAATCAGCACAACTTTTGAAATCTGTTTTTGTGAAAAATGTTGGTTGGGCTACACAGGTGAGAAGTTCTTAGAAAAGTGAATTTTCTTAGTATGAATTTCTTTGGTTTTTATAGTGATCAGACAATTACCAAAAAAATATAAATTATTACTTGCAGATTTCTCTTTGCAAGTAAGTTTTTACACCTTTTTTTACATTGATTATATTAAACATTTTGACATTTTTTATTTGTATACAGTTGGAAGAATCTAGGTATTGTTGATAACAGATTGTTAAGGTATAGGTGATTTTGTTTTTGAAGTTTTAAAAGCAAGTGTTTTAAAGCCTAGTGTCCATTGATAGGTGGATAAAGAAGATGTATGTGTATATATACAATGGAATATTACTCAGCCATAAAAAAGAATAAAATCTTGCCATTTGTCATAGCATGGATGGGCCTAGAGGGTATTATACTAAGTGAAACATGTCGGGGGAAAAACAAATATCATATGATTTTACATGTGAAAGCTAAAAAAACAAAACAAACAAGCTTATAAATACAGAGAACAAGAACAAACTGATAGTTGCCAGAGGGCAAGAGGATTGGCAAACTAGGTAAAGGAGATTAAGCGTTACAAACTTCTAGTTTGTAACTTCTAGTTGTGAAACAAATAAGTCACAGAAATGAAAAGTATAATATAGGGAATATAGTTGTATGGTGACAGATGGTGAGCATTGAATACTGTATAGAATGGTTGAATCACTATATTATATACCTGAAGTTCAATATAACATAACATTGAATGTCAACTATGCTTCAATTAAAAAAAAAAAAAAAGGCAGAATAGAAGTGTCATGATAGTGGCTAATTGTTAGGAATTGAGAATGATGTTCATGACATTCAAGTTTTAGAAACTGTTTGTAATCTATTACTATAGTAACTTTCATTAGGCAGAAAAGGATTTTTGCATTTAAAAATTAAGTCTACACTGACTTCCAAACTTACAGAATTATTTGTAGGTATGAGCCTAAATGTGTATATTATCTGAAAGCTTGAAGGTTGGAGACTTGAGCATAGTGCATGTAATTTTTACTTGCCAATGAAGTTTAAAATTCAGCCTAAACCTTTCTGTGGGTAGGAAATAAATGGTGAGTACCTGCTATGCGGTGCCATGTTTTTCATATATATTGTCTTGTTATTCCCCAAAATAAAACCTAGTAAAGTTGGTGTTATCTCCTTTTATAGATAGTAAAATTATGGCTTATAATTGTTAACTGACTTGCATAGTCCTACTCGTTAGTTGGCAGAATCTGGATGTCAACCCAGGTCTGTTTGATTCCAGTGTCCATGTCTCCTCTCTGCTGTTTGGAGTGGCACATTGTATATTAGTGACTATATCAAATATCAGTGACTAAAGGAACAAGTTGCAAAAGCTAAGTTGCAACATTCTTAGGTAGAAGAGAAATTCTGTAACCCAAGGACAGAAAATACAGAGAAATCTTACAGTTTAAGAAAATGTTACTTTTGTTGTTTCCTAAATCTCTTCTTGTTTAGAAATGCTAATGAGGTGTAGGGGGTACAGGAGAGGATGCAAAACTACTCCAACATACTAGTAGAAATAAATGGGAAAAAGGATTCATTTAGAATAACTTTAATATTATAATGCCCTAGTTATTAAAGGAATAATCTAAAAAGATATGAATATTCTCAGTGTTACTACCATCACAGCCCCAAATTTGTAGTTATCTGAGAGGGTTGCTTTTTTTTTTAACTATGTGAAAAACCTGTTAAACATGAGTAACTTTTAAGAACTTTAAATCTTCTACTATATAGTAATTTTGCATTTATTGTTTTTCTAGTTAACTAGTGGAGCTGTGTGGGTTCAGTTCAATGATGGGTCCCAGTTGGTTGTGCAAGCAGGAGTGTCTTCCATCAGTTACACATCACCAAATGGTCAAACAACTAGGTAAGGTCTTAGAATAATGGTTGACATTTAGCCCTTTGATATAATTTTTTTTCTCTATATATTGAAATAAATGATTTAATAAGGTTTTGTATGTTCTTTAGGGCCTTCAATTTAATAAAGAATCCAATTTTAAACTTGTTTTAGAAATTATATATATATATAGCTGGTTCCAGTTTTTTGACCTAATTTTCTTTTTATTATTTAAATACATTTGGAAAGTGGTCTCTTTTAAAAGGAAGCACATTGGATATGCTTAACTTGATTTAGGTATCTACTCAAATGATTTTGTATAGTTTTTCTGCAGTGCCTCTTCTCATTGAAGAACTATTGAAAAATATAATATGCCTTTTGGTACTTACATACAAACCAAGTAATTAAGTTATGTTTTTGTCTTTTTTTCTTTGCTTCACTTAGGTATGGAGAAAATGAAAAACTACCAGAATACATCAAACAGAAATTGCAGTGTCTTTCTTCCATCCTTTTGATGTTTTCTAATCCAAATCCTAATTTTGAATGATTAAAGCTCGTTTTAGATATTTTAAGTCTAATAAATAACTTTGTTGGCTTTCAAGTAAAGTGACTTTTTTTATTTAATATAAATAAAGCCTTTCAGAAAGCCTTTCTGTAAAAGACAATTTTAATTTGTACCATAATGGATATAACCTAATGAAAAAACAAAGCAGAATAAAACTTATAAATATGAACTGGTCATAGATTAAAATAGTATGCCTGACTTTGCTTTTAGAACAAATGCCCCCAAACTTTGTGTTCATATGTTTGTATTGAACAGTCTTTTAAAAGCAAAAATATGAATGGTGTGTGGTATATTTATGCTTTTTTTTATTGTTTTCCCTACTTCTCAGACATGTTGAGAATCATGGAAAAAACATGCTGGAGTTTTTGAATATTTGAACATGTAAATGTGTATTTATGTTCTAAGTAACATATGTAAACATGTATATTTGTTTTATATTTATTTTTGTAGCACCAGTTTCTAATGAAACATTTCTGAAAATGCATTTTATAAAAAAATAATAAATACAGTAATAAGTTGCTTTATCTTTTGATTCATTTAATTAAAAACATTTTAAAGTAAATTACTAGTAAATTCATTTAAAAATTTTGTTGCCTGTTTAGGAACCAGTTAAATTTTTAGAATTAATTTTGCAAATAATAAATACATTGTTTGTCTAACTTTATCTGAAAATATCTGTATATTTTAATGACAAACATTTTAACAATGTAGAACTTAATGCAATAATTAAGATGAAGAAAAAGAATGGTAGTGGAATAGCCATTCATAATGAAATACTCAAGGTAAAACAGGACTGGAATAAAATTATGTAAACATGATAAAGGCTGTTTAACTTAATGATTCCTACTGTTTTTTACAACCAGAAATATTTGAGCTAGTTCCATTTAGTAGATAGAAATAACTAATGTCACAATTATTCAACATTGTTTTGGATGTTGCCTAAGGCAATGAGAAGAAAAATAATTTGCAACATATATTGCAGAGTAAATAAGAAAAAGACAACCCAATAGAAATATGGACAAAAGATATGAGCAGATAATTCACAAAGACAGAAATCCATATAGTGAATCAAAAGTACATACAGTGGAGCAAACATGGTGGAGAAGTAGGGGAATCCTACTTCCCACGTCTCCCAAACAAAGAAAGGCTGAAGCCAAAGGACTTTGAACCCCAAGAGTCTGGGAAGAAAAGAGACTGAATCTACCAGGGAGAAAAGGGGACAACGTGAGAGACCGTAGGTGGGTGATTGCGAACTGGGGGAGATAAAACGGGCCACATAGGCATGGAAGGGAGGGATGCCCTTTGGTGAGAGACAAAGGGAAGAGAAAGAGTGGCTGGGGAAGGGTAAAACTATCTGGACAAGAGAAAAACCTCAGACCAGGACGGAGAGGGATCCCATCTCTTAACTGCAGGTCCCATCTTCGGACTGGGGCGAGCTGCCCTGTTCACACACCTAGGGAGGAGGGGAGCCAACTCTGGTTTCAGTGCTAGATCGGGGGTGCAGTCTGCAGCAGGAGAAACCAGTCCCCTCCCCTGAAGGACTGGGGCACACAACAAAACCAGCTGGGACCTCATGTCAGGAAGCACTTTCCCAGTACCGGGGTGCACAGAGCAGGATTTTAAATTCCAGCCAAGCCCCTGGGGCAAAGGTGTCGGCAGAGTGAGACAGCCCCATCTGCACCTGCAGGACAATGAGGATGGCTCCAAAGGAGTGATTTGGGCACCAGGTCATGGAGAAGAGACTGGGGGGGGGGGGGGTCGCCATTTTTCTCCCCACCACCACCAAGGCAGGGCCTCAGGATCGGTCTGCCAGGCCCACAGTGGAGGGAGGACCAGCCTACACCAAACCATGCGCCTCAGCACAGGGTAACTGCATATCTACTGGAGCGGGATGCTGTGGAACTAGAGGACAGCATCTCCAGAACAGCGCTGCAGCATTGCCTGGATAAATTCTAGGACAATTCTGGATATATGGATATATTCTCTCCCCCATTTCTCCTTCTTACCTCTTCCCTCTTCCAGGCTGGTTACTCTGGTTATTGATTTGTTTAAACAGACATATTTAATCCATTCTCTTGATACATGTTCTATACCTCCTTTACATTCCTTTCTCTCTGGAATAATCAAGCCGTATAGTTTCTCTGTCTGGGTAACTTTATCTTCATTTCTTTTCCCCACCTCCTTCCTTATTTTCCTTTCTCTCTCTCTGGATTAAGCCATTTAGTCTCTCTGCCTGGTCAATGTTTATTTTTTCTTTTTCCTCTGCCCCTGTCATTTTTCTCTTTGTATGTGCTCTTCTATCAGCACTGCTTCCACCCTGTTCCTTACTTGTAGCTGGTGTTTCTGGTTTTTTGCTTTTGGATTGTTTTTAGATTTTAGTGTTTTGTTTTTATTTGTTTATTTGTGTGTTTGCGTGTTTTTGTTTCCTGTTTGTTTTCCTTTCCAGGGCTACTTCAAGGAACAAATCAAAGCATACCTGGTGGAGGGTCCAAAACATCACTACGGGTAGGGAAATAAAATAACCACAGTCACAACAACAGAGAGCAAGTAACACTCTCCAAAAAACACCTCCTAAAGTGCCAGGCTCTGGACAGTGTATGACTGCCCCCTTTAATACAGCAGTGCTTGAAGGTGCAGATCATATAACAAGCTTTTAAAACTCATAAGGGACGTAAAACTAACCAAAATGATGAAATGGAAGAATTTTCCTCAAAAGAAATTCCAGGAAAATGTGACAGCTAAAGAGTTTATCAAAAGAGATTTAAGCAACATAACTGAACAAGAATTTAGAATAATAGTCATAGAATTAATTGCCAGGCTTGAAAAAAAAGCATAGAAGACAGCAGAGAATCTATTGCTACAGAGATCAAGGGACTTAAAAACAGTCATGATGAATTAAAAAATGTTATAAGTGAGGTGCAAAATAAAATGGAGGCGACCACAGCTCGGATTGAAGAGGCAGAGGAGAGAATAGGTGAATTAGAAGATAAAATTATGGAAAAAGAGGAAGCTGAGAAAAAGAGAGATAAAAAAATCCAGGAGTATGAGGGGAGAATTAGAGAACAAAGTGATTCAATCAAATGGAACAATATCTGTATCATAGGAATTCCAGAAAACAAGAGAAAGGGGCTGAAGGTGTACTTGAACAAATCATAGATCAGAACTTCCCCAATGTGGGGAAGGAAACAGGCATTGAAATCCAAGAGGCACAGAGAACTCCCTTCAGACATAACGAATCGACCTTCTGCATGACATATCATACTGAAACTGGCAAACTACAAGGATAAAGAGAGGATTCTGAAAGCAGCTAGGGATAAATGGGACTTAACATACAAAGGTAGACACAAAAGGGGAGGAGCAGACCTATCTACTGAAACTTGGCAGGCCAGAAAGGAATGGCAGGAAATCTTCAATGTGATGAGCAGGAAAAATATGCAGCCAAGAATCCTTTACCCAGCAAGTCTGTCATTCAGAATAGAAGGAGAGATAAAGGTTTTCCCACACAAACAAAAACTGAAGGAATTCATCACCACTAAACCAGCCCTACAAGAGATCCAAAGGGGGACTCTGTGAGTGAAATGTTGCAAGGACCACAAAGTACCAGAGACATCACTACAAGCATGAAACTTACAGACATCACAATGACTCTAAACCCGTATCTTTCTATAATAACACTGAATATAAATGGACTAAATGCACCAACCAAAAGACATAGGGTATCAGAATGGATAAAAAACAAGACCCATCTACTTGCTGTCTATGAGAGACTCATTTTAGACCTGAGGATACCTTCAGATTGAAAGTGAGGGGATGGAGAACTATTTATCACGCCACTGGAACTCAAAAGAAAGCTGGAGTAGCCATACTTATATCAGACAAACTAGACTTTAAATTAAAGGCTGGAACAAGAGATGAAGAAGGGCATTATATAATAATTACAGGGCTCAATCCCAAAAACTGTGAGATCATGACCTGAGCCAAAATCAAGGATGCTTAACTGACTGCTCGAGCCACCCAGGTGCCCGATAATTCTGTCACCCTTATTTCCATCATTTAGTCTTAGTTCTAGAGGTAATATATAAAATACTCACCATCAGTTTTATGCTGAATTCTCATGTCATCTTAATTTTTTTGAAATTTGCTCACAGCTCATAAAAATAATATTCCCTGGGTTCTTCATAAGTATGTAAACTTTATCCTTGAAGGTCAGCTTGACTGGATATAAAATATGTGACCCACACTGTATTTCTTTAAATAAATATATTAATCCACTGATTCTGGCATAAAAAAGTATCATCACAAAATCTGATTGCAATATGATTTTCTTTTCTAAGTGACTTAGCCATTTTGACTGGTACCCACTTTTTTTTAACACAATATTTTTAATGGAATCTGTGATAATAGACCATTCTGGGTCAATTATTCAGGTACTTGGTATGCCCTTCTCATATGTATGTTTGAGCTTTATTTTAGCAAATTTTTTTTTTTTGTATATAGTTCTTAGAATTTGTTCTGCTTCATTGCTTTGGTTTTCTTGAAAGACTTCTATATATGTTGTATCATCTGTGCTTAGTTTTTATATCCATCATTTTTTGTGGAATCATTTTTATGTCTTTATTTCTGTTGTTTTAATTTTCCTTTGTCTTTTATTTACCTTATCAAGTTATCTATGGCATCTTATTTACTTCTGTGTTCCTTCTAATTTGGTCTTCATGTTCAGATTATTTTTATTTTTATTCATTTTTTAAAATGTTTTATTTATTTCTGAGAGAGAGAGGGAGAGAGAGAGAGAGTGGGGCAGGGGCAGATAGAGAGGGGGACAAAGGATCTGAAGCGGGCTCTGTGCTGACAAGCAGACCATGAGATCATGATCTGAGCCAAAAGTTGGACACATAACTGACTGAGCCACCCAGGTGCCCCAAGATTATTTTTTAAATTTCTTATTCTTTCCTGAGCTTTGCCAGCAATATTTTCATATCTTCCTATTCTCTTATTTCTCAATTTCATTGAAGAATTATCTCATTCCTGATTATGATTTATGTCATTTTTTAGTTTCCATTATTTCATAATTTCTTTCTGCTCATTTTAGTCTGTTTTATGGGCATATCTATGTGGCATGCCTTTGTTGTCTGTAAGAATATCATTTAATTCAACTGTACTATTTTCTTGCTCCTCCTCAGTATTTATTTTAGTACATAGTACTTGTATTTCCAGCTGTTCATGTCAGAATCCTGGAAGTCATTCTTAACATCTTCTTTTACCTTAATGTAATCAAATAATCCTGTCAACTCTACTTCTAAAATATATTTTACATGCTTTGCTTTCAACTCCCAGTTCCACTGCCAATTCCCCAGTCCATGTCACCAGCATTACTCATCTGAACTACTGCAGTAACCCGCTTGTCTACAAACATCTACTCTTGCCTCCTATTTCAGTGGGTTTTTTTTTTTTTTTTAATGTTTAATTATTTTTGAGAGAGAGAGGGAGACAGAATGTGAACGGCAGGGGCGGGGGTGGGGAGGCAGAGAGAGAGGGGGAGACACAGAATCTGAAGCAGGCTCCAGGCTCTGAGCTGTCAGCACAGAGCCTGATGCAGGGCTTGAGCCCACAAACTGCAAGATCATGACCTGAGCAAAAGTCTGGCATTCAATCCACTGAGCCACCTGGGTACCCCTCAGTCAGCATTTTTAGTTGCAAACATCAGAATTCACTCTAGTTAGTTTAAGCAGAGAATATATTTATTAAGGGTATTAGTACATAGAACCTCTACGAGGGACAGAGGTTCAGAGATTCAAGCTTTGCAGTGAGGACCAATGCCTGAATCACTGTATGCAGGATCTGCCTCAGAAAACACCCTGCCACCCCTGCTTAGCACAGATCCTACAGCCATGCTGATGAAGCTGGGGACTAGGTTCCAGATGTTTTGACAGTGCTTTCTCCAAAATTTAACCACTGATCTTGCTCCTTCACCAAAATCAATTTTGCTCATGGTGCCCACTTGCTCTTTTTGCTCCATTCCTTATGAAATCTCACATGAACCAGAAACACATACTTGTGTCTTAGATGCAAGGGTAGATGAGATAGAGTTTTGGCTTCTGAGAGGCTCAGTGTGAGGAATTCTCCAAATGTGGAAGAGTTACCAGGAAATGAAGAGTAGCCACAAACATGATGTCCTCTACACCCTACTCTAGTGCATATTTCACACTGCAGCTAGATAATTCTAAAATACAAAGCTGATTATTACTAACTTTAAATTAAATGTGGACATTTAAAAATGCAAAAGTACACATGTAAGTACATAAGTAACCTCCATGTATCTCCCACCCAACTTCAACAAATATTTTGCCAGTCTTGTTTCATCCATCCTGATGCCCTTTCCCTTTTGGAGTATTTTGAAGCAGATCCTAGACACATGTAATTTCTAGTAAATTCTTCAATATCTATCTTTAACAGATAATAACCTTTTAAAGGCATAACAATAACACTACCATACATCTCAGAATTAGCAATAATTCCTTAATATCATCTAATATTGAGTCTAGTTTCAAATTTCTCCAATTGCCATAAAAGTATCCTTTTACATTTGGTTTATTTAAAAAAATTTTTTTTTTTTAACATTTATTTATTTTTGAGACAGAGAGAGACAGAGCATGAACAGGGGAGGGGCAGAGAGAGAGGGAGACACAGAATCTGAAACAGGCTCCAGGCTCTGAGCTATCAGCACAGAGCCCGACGCGGGGCTTGAACTCATGGACCATGAGATCATGACCTGAGCCGAAGCCGGATGCCTAACTGACTGAGCCACCCAGGCGCCCCTACATTTGGTTTATTTGAAACAGGATCCAAAAAAGATCTCTTAAGCTTCTTTTTCATCTCTGACATCTGATCTCCCTAATTTCTTTTCTTTCTCTCTTTTTTCTTTCTTTCTTTCTTTTTCTTTCTTTCTTTCTTTTTCTTTCTTTCTTTCTCTTTTTCTTTCTTTTTCTTTCTTTTGTAACTGGATCATTTGTCTATAGAATATATAGCCTTCTGGGTTTAGGTGATTACTACCTAGAGATGGCATTTAACATGTTTCCCTCTGTATTTCCTGTAAACTAGTAGTTTATCGGCTTGATTAGGTTCTGGTTTAATTTTTTGGCAGGGACACTTTTACAAGTGGTGTTGTGTACTTCCTGCTGCATGAAGTTATGAGACACGTAATGCTTACCTACTTTCAGTGATGTTAAGAATGATCAGGGGGGCCTGAGTGGCTCAATTAAGCGTTGGACTTCAGCTTACGTCATTATCTTGCAGTTTATGAGTTCGAGCCCCACATCCAGCTGTCTGCTGTCAGCACCAAGCCTGCTTCGGATCCTCTGTCCCCCTTTCTTTCTGCCTCTCAAAAATAAACATTAAAAAAAAATAGATTGATCAGTGGGTGCATGTGTTGTCAGCCTCATTCATCCTTTAGAAAATTCCTTGTTACTCTTTCACCTGGTTGTTTTAGCCTTCTTGATGATTGTTGCCCATATCTATTATTTCACTAGAGGTTGCTAAGTGGAGATTTTTCTATTATTCACTTCGTTTTTACTAGCTTGGATCCTTCTACAGAAAATAACTTTCCGGGCACCTAGGTGGCTCAGTCAGTTAAGCATCCGACACTTGATTTTGGCTCAGGTCATGATCTCACAGCTCACGCTTATGAGCTCAGCATCAGCTCGATGCTGAGCGTGGAGCCTGCTTGGGATTCTCTCTATCCTCTCTGTTCCTCTCCCCTGCTTGTGCTCTCTCTCTCAAAATAAATAAACATTAAAAAAAAAAAAAAGAAAGAAAATTACTTTCCCTCATCAATATTTGATTACCCTGAAGTTTAGATACAGGAAAGGTAGAATAGATGCTGGAGTCTTTTATTTTCTGGTTTTCAGAATGAAGCTGCCAAGGCAACCTCCAAAGGTGACCAATGGGTTTCTTATTTTTAATATCATTTTGAACTCATAGATTTTCACATATTTGTTGTGTTTAAATCAACTGCAGATATTATTCAATTCTTTAATTGTCCCATTTGGGGCCAGTAGTAGTCTCTTTATTTGACTCCCGTGTCCTTTTGGCAAGACTAACATAGTTTTGATAACCCTCTTGCTTTCTGGCATAAGATGTCTTAGGCTCATTTTGTCCCACACCTGGAATCAACCATTTCTATGAGGAGCACGAGTTTCTTTTTAGAGACCATGTTAACCCAATTGCCTTCCCATTTCTCTTAAAAGCCCAAAATACCTATCATGGTATAGTACCATGCTTCCTAACATTGGTATATCACAGATGGGTTATATTCATAAGTGGAAAATTGATCTCTTCAGAGCTCTGAGTTGATTGTAGGGCCTGTGTTATCTGAAGAAACTGGGTGTAAGCAACTTGATCTATTTTTCACAGTGGTGCATACAATATTTTCTGTGATTGCAATGATGTGAAAATAGTTGGGAGGTGTAGGTGTAATGAATAAACATATATATTTGTCAGCTCAACAGACCTTTCTTTGGTCAACCTCCTCTTCTCCATCCAGGTCTAAGTCTATTTTAGTCTATGTAATCAAGATGAGCCTGACAGGGCTCTTCCCCTCCTTCCTCATCCATACAGATAATTGCATTTCCAGAATGGATACATGCATGATCCAGGCCTGGGCTAGTAGGGGATTCCACTCTGCCCATCTGGTCAGTTCAGGGATGGGTATGTAAGCTAAAGTTGGCTACTTAGAGCCTTTTCTGATACTTCTGCCCAAACCATTTTTCTCTGGAATTGTGAGTTACAAAGATGTTGCAAGCTTGGAGCTGCCAGTGGCCATCTTGCCACAAAATGGAGAGAACCTGAAAGTCAAGCAGAGGCATGTAGAACTAAAAGAAAAAGACACAGTCCTAATGACATTCTTTGGACTCCTAACTCAAACCATGCCTAAAGTTAAAATACCTCTTACTTACCACTGGAGGACACCCTACTGCCTGAGGTCTACACGGCTTTGCATTGTCCCTCTATACCCTCAACTAATAGGACTCTTTTTCTCAGTCCTTTCCTAGCCACCTTAGACCTACTTGTAGTTCCATGAAAGCCCCAAGATCTTACCACCTTCAGCCTGAAATGCACTTGTCCCACTCTTCACCAGTCCAAATCATTCTCTCCACCAGCCTTAGTTAGTCATTACATCCTTAGCAAAACAGTCCCTGACTTTCCTGTTCAGGTCAGATCCCCTGTTAGTCATCCTCACAGCTGGCTATGCTTCTCTCTCATTGTCCTTCCCTTAAGCATAATCATTTGTGTAATCACAAATGATTAATTTCTAATGTTCCTGCCAATATGGACATTCCATGAGGGTAGCAACTCTGTATACTTTGTTCATTGCTTTATTCCCAACAATGACATGGTGATTTGTACATAGTAGGTACCCTTTGAATATATATTGAAAGTATGAATAAATAATTTTAAGGCTTAAGGTACATATACATAATAATTGTTTATTAAAAATGTACATTCACAATGTTAAAATACATTAAATTACAAAAAAGTTTGCAGTAGTCAAAAATGGCACCTAAAATATCCTCTCACAATAAATTACTCTTGAGCAGATGCAGATAAGTAGTTTATCCTCCCCAAAACAAAAATCACATATGGATTTATTTCACTTTATGCAAGATAACTGGAGGAGTTTAAGTGTAGGCAAGTTTAGCAAGGTAACATGGAGATGCTTTGTGAAGCTATAAATCCCTTCAAATATACAAATCATTTTCTTATTAAGTTTAGGTTTTCAAAAATGTATCTTTTCTGAAACGCATACTATTTTTCAGTTTTTCATACCTTAAGGTCTCCTATCATCCTTTGCAGTTTATACTCCACTTGTCCCACTCAAGAACTCAGTTAGTGATTTTTTCCTCAAACTTTACCTCCCTGCTCTCTCCTCCACCCCATGTCACTTCCTTATCTTCTTTTGTGCCAAGATGTGTGCTGGTATAATCCCCCAGAAAAGAAAGCATTCTTAATAAAGGAAAGGTGTTAGTTGTTGTTGCAAGGTTATAGTTTATATGAATCTTATTCAATATTATAAGTCTTTGGAAATTGGGAAACTTCTCTGTCATACTTTCTTGCATAGAAACAGTCCATTATTGTAGGATAACAGCCCCAGTCATTGGGCTTCAATTATGTTTCTCAAATATTTCTGCTAATAGGAGTCATTGGTATGCATAACTTGATTTACTCTAAAATAAGCAATCAACTGCTCTTAAAATTTTCTGGGTTATTTCCTATACAATAAAAAATTTAGTGGTTCAGTGTGTGGACTCTAAAGACAGACTGTTACTGAGACAAATCTTTTCTCTGTGCCTCTGTTCCTTTATCTGTAAAATGGTGTCATAACAGCACCTTTGCTTTATAAGACTGCTATGAAAATGTACATTATACATTACGTGCAATATGAAAAGAACTCTATAAATGTTTGCTATTATTTTCATCATTACCATTGTTGCTATTACTATCTAAACCAAGGGTGGAGTTTACTCTTTTAAGATTAGAGCCCCAAAAATGTAAGACTGAGGAAGGAGCTGCAGAACATCAGGGAAAAGAGATCCCAGAACTTGACCAAATAGCCAGAAACCTGGCTATGGCTCTGATAAGTCTAACTGAAGCAGAGTCTCACTATGGGGGGTGGAAAAGAGTAAAAACAATCTCTAAAATTTAACCATGGGATGATTTCTGTCAGATTAAGCTTTCTATTAGGGCTGAAGAAGTTGGATTTAAGAGTACAGCAAATTTCAGGGCACCTGGGTGGCTCAGTCGGTTAAGTGTCTGACTTCAGCTCAGGTCATGATCTCATGGTTTGTGGGTTCAAGCCCTGCATTGGGCTCTGTGCTGACAGCTTGGAGCCTGCTTCCAATTCTGAGTAACCCTCTCTCTCTGCCCCTCCCTTGCTTGTGCTCTGTCTCTATCTCTCAAAAATAAACATTTAATAAAAAAATTAACATGAATTCCTAAATAAAAATAGGGTTATTAAAAAAAAAAAAGAGTACAGCTAACCTCAATAGCAAAAAAAGCCAGTCTGATTTAAAAATGTGCAGAGGAGGGGCACCTGGCTGGCTCAGTCAGTAGAGCATGTAATTCTTGATCTCAGTTCAAGCCCTACATTGGGGGTAGAGCTTACTTAAAAAAAAAAAAAAATTTTTTTAAGGTCTGAATGGATATTTTTCCAAAGGGCATACATATGGTATAAGAAAGCAGGTTCATAAAAGGATGCTCCACATCACTAATCCACAGGAAAATGCAAATGAAAACCACAATAAGATGTCATCACCTCACACTAGTTAAAATGGCTGTTATCAAAGAAGACAAGAAATAACAAGTGAGAATGTGGAGAAAAGGGAACCCTTGTGTCCTGTTTGTGGGAATGTAAACTGGTGCAGCCACTGTGGAAAACAGAATGGAGGTTCCTCAAAAAATAAGAACTACCAAAAGATGTGGCCATCCCTCTTATGGGTATATATCCAAAGGAGATGAAGGCAGAATTTTAAAGAGATATGTGCACTCCCATGTTCATTGCAGCATTATTCACAAATGCCATGATATGGAAACAACACAGATGTCTATCAGTGGATGAATAAAGATGTGTGTATGTGTTGGAATATTATTCAGCCATGAGAAATAAGGAGATCCTGCCATTTGTGAAAACGTGGGTGGACCTTGAGGGCATTATGCTAAGTGAAAGAAGTCAGACAGAGAGGGACAATACTATCTGATATTACTTGTATGTGAAATCTAAAAGAACTTAACTGTTAGAAGCAGAGAGTGGGATGGTGGTTGACAGGGGTTAAGGGGTGGAGGAAATGGGATGTTGGTCAGAGAAGAAACTTCCTGTGATAAGATGACTAAATTCTGGGGATCTGTTGTACAGCATGGTGATCACAATTAATAATACTGTATTATATACTTAAAAGTCGCAAAGAGAGTAGATCTTAAATGTTCTCACCACAAAAAAAAAAGAAATGATAATTATGTGATAGGATGGAGGTGTTGGCTAGTGCTATGGTGGTAATCATTTTGCTATATATAAGTTTATCAAATCATCACATTGTACACTTTAAACTTAACACAATAAAGCTGTAAAAACAAACAAACAAAAGATCCAGAGAGAAGATATCCATTTACAAGTCAAGGAGTGACTTCAGAACAAACTAACTAACCCTGCTGACAATCTTGGTCTTAGACTTCTAGCCTTCAGAACTGTGAGAAATAAATTTCTGTTTTTCAAGCCAAAAAAAAAAAAAAAAAAAAAGAAAAGAAAAGAAAGAAAGAGAGAAAGTAAAAGGGAAAAAAAACCCCACAAGAATACAAGAAACATAGTGTAAAGTGCAGATTATAGTGTTTACTTGTTTGCTTTCAGATTTGAAAATAGAATTTACAGTAGGAAACATTTGGAAAAATATTTAGAAATATTTTTGCATTTTTTGGTAATATTGATTATCCACATACATAATTCTATACTAGTTCCTTTTATCAGCATTCAATTTATGTAGAGGTAGAAATGTACACATAGAGAGTATGATTTAGCCAACTTCAAGTAAACTCAGTAAACTGTTAGATTAAAGCAATTTTACCTAAAATATTTATTAGCCTAATTAGATTGGGGCTGTCATGGCCTATCCAAATTTAAAATTCTGCAGTTCTGAATAGCTACTTAGACATTGTTTGGGAACTGCTGTGTCTTCCCTGTCACTACTGAGAAATGGGAAAAGTAAATAAATTAAATAATTTAATTAAATAATTAAAGTAATAGTTTTTCTCCAGAATTTAAGGGAGTTGAAAAATGTCAGTAATTTTAATAAACAGTTTGCTATTCAGTATATGTATACAGTAACATACCTGGCTTATGTTTCTAAAGTGAATTATTTATTAGTACTTGAAAGAAAAAAATAATTAGTCCTACCAAAGGTAGTGAAATCCATCTTGATCTCTTAATCTTCTTTACTGCTCAAATATTAGAATTATTTGTACTTTCTCCTATTAGGGAACTAAAATAGGACAGAAGGTATAGAATTAAAAATAATGCTTTATAGAAGGTAAGGTAGGATGGTAGGCATGGTAAATGGAAAAGTTAAGAGTCATGATTTTCATTTCATAAGGAAATTCGATAATAGAAGCTGCATTTTTTAAATAAATAAAAAGTAGGTATCTTCAAACATAGGTACCTCTATTTAGGTAGATAATTTCTATAATTTCATTTTTTTTTTGTTATTGGTAATTCATAAAGAACTCTCCTTATGGCTTCCCTGCATAAATACTTTCTCATTATTTTAATGACACCTCTGCAGTTTGAATTAAGAGCACAACTTCATATTTATAAACCACTGTCCACTCATGAGTTCATGTAACCGCTAAAGAGGTGTTATATGAAGAATACTTTTTGAAATACAGAAATTATGAACCAGAGTGTTTTTATATTATATTACTGTTCGTATTTACATGTAGAATTCCCTATATTAATCAATATATGTTCTTGTTATTCAAAATACATAATATTTGCAGCCTGACTTTTGGAAATTGACTCATAGCAACTGTCTTACAGAGCCCTGGAAGAAGAAATCCCATATAAGTACTTTCCATCATAGAGTTAGTTAGGTTACTCTTGAATCCTTCCATGCCTCACAGAAAAAGGAACAAGTCTTCTGTAAACCACACCCAGGAGCATGATGGTAAGCACCACTATTCCACACACAAGGCTGAATGCCCATCGTGGACCCCAGGAAGTGTACACTTGGCTGATGAACACGGGTCCAAGAATCCGTGCTGCACTTCCAGAAGCTGTTAACCAGCCCATGTACACACCCTGTGGTGGAGAGAGAGAAAAGCAGACTGATATTTAGGTTTAGTCATTTTAAAAATAAGGGTGAAAGTACTATTACCAAATTATGACAAACTCACAAAAATCACTTTCTCCATCTTTTATTTTTAAATTAAATATAAAATGTCTCTCTATAAATACAGCAAATAATGAACAGTATACTTACTTGATTAGTCAGTTTAAGAAAAATAAAAGTCAGTTTAAGAAAAATATAAACATACAAACAATGTCCAATGTCTACTGAAGCCATGGAAACAATAAAATTTTTTAAATCTACCCTTTATGGCTAACATTTATTTTGTACTTACTATATTCCCAACACTGTGCTGGGTACTTTACATATATTGTTTCCAATATACACAAATTTCTGCAACTGTTATTACCCTCATTCAACAAACGTGAAAGCTGAAGCTTAGAAAATTCGAGTAATTGTCCAAAATATTTTGAAGGTTTGTTTGGCTGAATCCACTATACCACTTTCCACTATACCATAATGTCACTCTTCCAACTACTATACTCCAAACTATAACCAATACAATCTATCCAAGAATGTACAGTGCAGTAACACTTTTAATATCTCCAAATTGAAAACAGCCTAACCGTCAATCAATGGTGTATTAAGTAAATATATTACAGTGTATTTAATGAATAGAATGCTAATCAGTTGCTTAAAAGAATAAGGTCCTATATAGAGTAAGATATTATAATGAGAACATCTATATGCACTAACAAGGAAAGAAGACTATGGCTATTAAGTAAAACACTACAAGATGCAAAAAAATATTACGTACATGAGAGAAAATATATTGTTTTATTTTTTTAATTTTTTAATTTTAATTAAAAATTTTTTTTAATGTTTATTTATTTTTGAGAGAGAGAAAGAGAGACAGAGCATGAGGGGGGAGGAGCAGAGTGAGAGGGAGACACAGAATCCAAAGCAGGGTCCAGGCTCTGAGCTGTCAGCACAGAGCCCAATGCAGGGCTCAAGCCCACGAACCGTGAGATCATGACCTGAGCCGAAGTCAGACAATTCTTTTTTTTTTTTTTTTTTAAAGGCATGAGTGCGTTCTAGGGGCGTCTGGGTGGCTCAGTTGGTTAAGCGTCTGACTCTTGATTTCGGCTCAGGTCATGATTTCACGTGAGCCCCACGTGGGGCTTCGAGCTTACAGCACAGAGCCTGCTTAGGATTCTCTGTCTCTTTCTCTCTGCCCCTCCCCAGCTTGCTCTCTGTCTCTCTCTCTCTCAAAAAAAAATAAAGTTAAAAAAAATTTTTTTAAGGCATGAGTGCATCCTAAAATTTGTATGGAACCAGAAAATACTCCCAAATAGCCAAAATAATGATGAAAAAGAAAAGCAAAGTGGGAGGCATCACAATTCTAGTCTTCATGTATGTATTACAAAGCTGTAATCATCAAGATAATATGGTACTAGCACAAAAACAGACACATAGATCAATGGAACAGAATAGAGAATCCAGAAATGGACCCACCACTATATGGTCAACTAATCTTTGACAGAGCAGGAAAGAATATCCAATGGAAAAGAAGACAGTCTCTTCAATAAATGGTGTTGAGAAAACTGGATGGTGACATGCAGACAAATGAAATTGGACCACGTTCTTAAACCATACATGAAAATAAATTCAAAATGGATGAAAGAACCTAAATGTGAGACAGGAAGCCACCAAAATCCTAGAGGAGAACACAGCAGCAATCTCTTTGACACCGGCCATAGCAACTTCTTACTAGACACATATCCAGAGGCAAGGGAAGCAAAAGCAAAAATGAACTATCTGGCACTTCATCAAGAGAAAAAACTTCTGCACAGCAAAGGAAACAATCAGCAAAACTAAAAGGCAACCAATAGAATGGGAGAAGATATTTGCAAATGACATATTGGATAAAGGGTTAGTATCCCAAATCAATAAAGAACTTATCAAACTCAACACCCCAAAACCAAATAACCCAGCAAAAAAAAAAACAGCAGAAGACATGAACAGGCATTTCTCCAAAGAAGATGTACAAATGGCTAATAGATACATGAAAAGATGCTCAATGTCACTCATCATCACAGAAATACAAATCAAAACCATAATGAGATACCACCTCACACCTGTCAGAATGGCTAAAATTAACAACTCGGGCAACAACAGATGCTGGCGAGGATGTGGAGAAAGGGGAACCCTCTCACACTGTTGGTGGGAATGCAAACTGGTGCAACCACTTTGGAGAACAGTATGAAGGTTCCTCAAAAAGTTAAAAATAGAACACCCTATACCCAGCAATTGTGCTACTAGGTATTTATCAAAAGGATACAAAAATGTTGATTTGAAGGGGCAGGTGCACCTCAGTGTTTATAGCAGCACTATCAACAATAGCCAAATTATGGAAAGACCCCAAATATCTGTGACTCATGAATGGATAACGAAGATGTGGCATATATATATACAATGGAATAGTACTCAGCCATCAAAAAGAATGAAATCTTGCCATTTGCAACAATATGGATGGAACTAGAGTGTATTATGTGACGTGAAATAAGTCAGAGAAAGACAAATACTTATGATTTCACTCATATGTGGAATTTAAGAAACAAGACAGATGAGGGGCGCCTGATTGGCTTAGTCGATTAAGCATCCAACTCTTGATTTTGCCCCAGGTCATGATCTCACAGTTCATGAGATTGAACTCTACATCGTGCTCCGTGCTGACAGCACAAAGTCTGCTTGGGATTTTCTCTCTTCCTCTCTCTCTGCTCCTCCCCTGCCCTCTCTCTCTAAAATAAATAAATAAACTTACAAAAACAAAACAAAAAAGATGAATATTGGGGAAGGGAAAATAAAATAAGATAAAAACAGAGAGGTAGGTAAACCATAAGAGACTCTTTAACTGTAGAGAACAAACTGAGGGTTGCTGGAGGGGAGGTGGGTGGGTAGGAATGGGCTAAATGGGTGTAATGGGCATTAAGGAGGGCACTTGTGATGAGCCTGAGTATTATATGTAAGTGATGAATCACTAAATTCTACTCCTGAAACCAATACTACACTATATGTTAACTAACTTGAATTTAAATAAAAACTTAGAAGAAAAAAATAATAGTTAAATAAATACTTGTAATATACAAAAAACATTTTCATAATTTTAGCTCACTAATTGTATCATTGATACTTAACACTCATTTATAAATAACTAAATACTACATACTAATAAATATCTTCCAATTAAAAAAAAAAAGGCATGGGTCTGCATATGCTTGAATAGGTATAGAAAGATGTCTTGAGGCATACAAATGAAGTGAACAGGGGTTGACTTTAGTGTGTTGAGGCTAAGGGGAGTCTTCATTTTCTGCTATACACATTTCAAACTATTTGAATTTTTTACAACTATCATACATTGCTTTTGTTATGTGCTTTTATTCTTGGTTTTGAAAATACAATTTTATGGATTAAAAGACTCAGAAAGTACCAAATGTCTTACCTACTATATACCTTAAAAACACAGTATTAAAAATTTTCTTTTCTCTTTGTCTTATTTCAATAGAAATACTAATTTCTGCCCTGAAAATGTAACATTATCAGTGCAATTTTTATTTTATTTTATTGTTTAAAAAAAATTTTTTTAATGTTTATTTATTTTTGAAGGAGAGACAGATAGATCATGAGTGGGGGAGGGTCAGAGAGTGAGAAAGACACAGAATCCAAAGCAGGCTCCATACTGCAAACTGTCAAGCACAGAGCCGGATATAGGGCTCAAACTCACAAGCTTTGAGGTTATGACCTGAGACGAAATCAGACGCATAACTGACTGAGCCACCCAGGCACCCCTATCAGTGTAATTTTTAAAGAGGAAAGTAGTATTTTCATTTTGTGACCATTTAAATAACTTGTACTAAAAAGAAGGGTTACGTGTAAACCCCGAAAATAACCTAAATGTACTATATTTGGAAAATGAATAAATGATGGTACATAAATAAAATGGAATACAATGTATTCCATGGAATAAATGTATCCCATGTATTTAAAAATAAAAAATTTAAAAAATTAAAAAAATAAAATTAAATGTCATGGGAGAATATTTACAATATATTGTTATATTTTTTAAAAAGCAGACTATAAAATAGTAACAATGATATAATCCTGTTTTTGTGTTAAACACCCACAGACATAGATAAAAGACTGGAAGTATAATTTCCCCAAAATTAATTGTCTCTGATAGTTTTCTCCATTTGGACTCTATATTTTTTCTAATTTTTATATAATGGATATGAAAATTCTTATAATAAAAATGAATTTTAAATTATACATAGCTGCTATACATGTTTAAGACTGCTGTGCTTTCATCTCTTAGTAATTGTCTCTAGGACCAGATGAAATTAAGCCTAGATCCACATTTGTCTATCAATTTTGGCTTCCTAACTTTTGCCTAGTTTAAGGATGAGTTTCAGAAATTTATGCTTCAGATATTTTTTCCTCTGAAATGATTTTGAGCTCACAATCTTGAATTCAAAACATTTTTGAGCTCTAACTTAGAGTACTCGTTGTTAAATTTCAACATACTAAGTCCTAGAAGTACTTTATAAAAGTTGGTTGTTTTTTTTTTTTTAATTTAAGGTGCTGAATATGATAAAAACCCACCAACTCAGCTTGTGTAAAAACAGAGAATGGTAGCAAAAAATGTACCTACAAGTATATTTCATGTGATTGCAGTATCAGGATAACTTGCTCACCTGAGGTTTTGGTCCCAGAACTTTTGAATACAACGTATAGGACGTAACATTGCAGGTTGGATAGCCTACTCCAATTAGCGTAGCTGCTGTGAGGAACTGAGCCAGATGGATCATGGGAGTGTAGAAGCACCAGGCTTGTTCAATTGGGCAACCAGTGGGTCCTTCGTTGTGATCTTCTCTTGGAGACTTCCAAAGAGTAATAATAATTTCCCCAAATGTGGTATTAGGGATTGAATTATTATGTAACTCTGTAAAAACAAAATTAGTACAGTGTATTACTTACTAATTTTAAATGAATAACAGGGGCTAACATTATAGAAATAAGTATAGCTATACCTTCCCACTGTATTTTGGGAAACTGATTTCCCCAAGGTAACAAGATAAAGAAGCCAACCCATACAACGATGAGTCCTCCCAGAAGAATAGCACGGTCACCAATCCTGTTAAAGAACAGAAACTCTGTAATTTAAAAACAAAACATTATTACATAGTTTCATTACTTTTATATTTTATAAACTATGCTATAATATCTTGATGCTTTTAGTCATATACCAACTAATATGAATGCTAAATATAATTTTCCACTAAAAGGAACCAGTTGATTTCAGATCTTGGACAGAAAACGTATAAGATGAGCCTGGATAGTTTTTTCATACCAAAGAACACAGAAGCTATCAGTGGCTACGAGGTACTCTTGGTACTTGGATAAAGGTACTCTGAGCCAATTTGAAGACACTGGCCAAAACACAACAGTGCGAACAACAGAACAAATAGTAATGACAATGGATTAAAACACATGTTATAATCTATGAATTCATATTATATTAAAACAAAATGCTCTTGGTTACTTTTAGAGTATGTTTTAAATAAACTCATTATTTTAAAACTCAGTTAATAAAAGGAAACAATCATCTTGTCTTTCCTGTACAAACTGTACCTCAAGATAACCAAATAATTGGTGATAAGAAGGTTCTCTTCATAGAAAGTATTCCAAAAAATTATATAAAGACATGATAGAATTAAAATATCAACATTTTTCAATTATCTATTAATATATTAATGAACCTAGAAATGGCCAATGGTCACTAACATTATAAAAAGAGATAAACAAAATATATTTCTCCTGATATAAGCACATATTACCACCTACAAAGTATATTCTTGACAAAAAATTGAACTCAAATTTCATCAAGGTTCTAGATACAAGTACCAAATTTTCAGAAATATAGTAAACACAGGAAAATGTTAACAACAATGACAACACCACCACCACCATAAGAATTCAATCAGTGAGCTCTAAAATGTGAGAAACTATAAAGCATACATCCTGGTTTCTTGAAAACCTATAGATTAAAAGACTTAATTAAGAGCCTCGGAGAGCCTGGGTGGCTCAGTCGGTTAAGCACTTGGCTCAGGTCATGATCTCGTGGTTTGTGGGTTTGAGCCCTGTGTTGGGCTCTGTGCTGACAGAGCCTGGAGCCTGCTTCAGATTGTGTCTCCCTCTCTCTCTCTCTGTCCTTCCCCTGCTCATGCTCTGTGTCTCTCTCTCAAAAATAAAAAGAAACATTAAAAAAAAAAAAAAAAAGAAACTTAAGAGCCTGAGTCAAGTAAGCTGTGAAACAAAATAAAAAAATATGAAACAAAACAAAGTAAATTTAAAAAACATTTAAACCAGTGGAGAAAACCTGAATACTGCCTGGATATTTGATGATATTTAGAAATCACTGTTAACATTTTTAGATGTGATAATGTTGTCATCATGAACTTTTAGAGATACATACTGAAATATTTATGGAAGATATGAAATGATATCTGGGACAGGCTTCAAAATAATCTAGGTATAGGGGATAGGGAGTGTGGAGTGGGTAGAACTATATAAATGAATCACAATTATTCAAGGATTGGTAATCATTGAAGCTGGGTAATGGATATTAGAAATTCACTACATGATGCTATCTATACCTTTGTATATGTTAGAAATTTTCCATAATAAAAAATGAAATTTACAAACAAGACCAACGACTTCCTAAAACAAAATAAACAAACAAACCCAAACACCTCACATCACCTTCAGGATACCTAGGATTCACATCTTTCCAACCTGATCTTTTCCCATTGCCATTTCTTTCCTGCTCTGGCCAAACTTGCCTTCCTGCTTTTTCCTTAAACACACAAAGCTCAGTCTTCTGGAAGAAGAGAGTTCCAGACCCCCTGCATGACTGTTTTCTGACTTTGTTGAGGTCTCTGATTGGATGTAACTTCTTCAAACATGCCTTCCTAGAGCAGTCAGTCGAAATAACACTGCCACTCTCTCTCCCAACCCTGCTCTTGCTACTCTTTATTCTCTTCCTCTGCTCCATTCTTCTTCACAGTATTTACCATTACCTGACTTCATATTTTT
This sequence comes from Panthera uncia, assembly GCF_023721935.1. Taxonomy (NCBI): domain Eukaryota; kingdom Metazoa; phylum Chordata; class Mammalia; order Carnivora; family Felidae; genus Panthera; species Panthera uncia. The sequence goes on from NC_064811.1 coordinate 105,985,761, forward strand.
GTTTATTGGTTTTCCCACCCAATAGAACATAAGCTCTCTGAAGGTATGGAATTGGACAATCTGTAAGAATACCTATTTCTATAGCAAGATGTAATGCATTTACTGTTATTTAATTTTGAATATAAATCTATGTCTATGTCTATATCTGTATCTTGTCCCTGCTTCTTGGCTTTATACACACAGGAATCTTCATAGTACCCCCCCCCCCATTGCACATAACCTGACACACTGAATCAAGATGTGTTAATTGATTTTAGAATGTTATAAAATTCTAAAGTATCATTAAAATATTTTAAGAATTAAATTGTTAGGATTGCTTAAATTCATCAACGAATGTCTCATCTCGGACAACATGAATGAATTTAATTTTATACAAGCACTTCCCCCAAAGCGTGTTTTTCACGGTTGTAGCTTTACAAAATGCTTCTTTAAAATAATGGTCTATATGGGACGCCTGGGTGGCTTAGTCGGTTGGGCGTCCAACTTCGGCTCAGGTCATGATCTCATGGTTCGTGGGTTCGAGCCCCGCATCAGGCTCTGTGCTGACAGCTCAGAGCCTGGAGCCTGCTTCAGATTCTGTGTCTCCCTCTCTCTCTGACCCTCCCCCATTCATGCTCTGTCTCTCTCTGTCTCAAAAATAAATAAACATTAAAAAAAAAATTAAAAAAAAATAATGGTCTATAGTCAAAGCTACAAACAACTTTGTACAATAACTATATTATGCTACATAAGATATTTGTCATTATGATAATATATATAAGTACTGAAGATTTGGAAGTTTTAGATAAAGAAGTTTGGCAATTTTAAGCACAATTTTCCAGACTTAACCACTAAATCCTTTCTGTTGCATAACATACATATACACACATATAATACACATAAACATATACATATATACACATACATATATATACAGCAGAACAAAGTTTTATAAAATACACTTTTAGAAATACTTTAAATAAAACATAGTATACAAAAGATACATTAGAAGACAATTCACTTGGTAAAATATCTTGCTTTACCAAAGAATATACCATATGGTATAGAAATATGTGTTTCCTTAATAAACTTTAAATCTGTTTGCAAACACTCAAGCACTAAAACTAATATATAATGAGAGAAAAGCTTTATTATTTTATTTTACTAACATATTTGTTTATATTATTAGCTTTCAATGGAGAGATAACATTTGTTTACATTGTTAGCTTCTCAATGGGAGATCAGGTCGGAAAGATGTGAAGGCTTGTAGGCATTCTGAAGGTGATGTGAGGTGTTGGATTCATTCCATGTTTCCCTTTTTAAAAAAAGACTTTTTTAAAAGCGTATTTTAAAATTGAGTGAAACAAAACCAAAGACACATAACTTACTTCTTGGAAAGTAATTTAACCCCCATGAAAATAAGAATTGCCTCAACTCCAAGAGCAGCAAGTATTATTCCATCATATAATACAGCTTGTTCTCGAGTCCAGGCATACATATCCATTGTTAATGGAGTAACGATGCTAAGAAAAACAAATTATTGTTATTTATTTAAATCACAGTCATTATAAAAGTGAAATAGAAGCTTTAATAATGATACTGACACATTCAAGAATTTGCATCTCTTTTAGCAAAGATACCAGCTCTCTCTATAAAAATTTTTTAACACATTTAGTTGTTACATGCACAAACTACTAAGTTTGATTGTATTTTTATTTACTAATATTTATTTTAATTATATAAGTAACATATCCATATTGCAGAAAGTCTAAAAGACAGGAAAAGAAATAAACCAACCATAATTCCTACCCTTCTAACTAACTAATCATGGTTAAATTTGGTTTAAAGTGGTTTCTTTTTTATTTCATCAAAATAAGTAATAATATAATAGTAGTAATGTTACTATTATTAGGTTATTAGAAACTTGTTGGACTTTTTCTCTTCCTTAGTCTCTTTTATCACTATCTTTGAATGTATATATCTCTCTTCCTACCTCTGAATGTTGCTCTTCCTTTATTTGACTATCTGTCTCCTTCCTTGCCAAGCTTCGTTTCCTATTTTGTATCTCCTCTGTTAACTGGATGCAAAATGGAATTGAAATATATTTAAAATATTCATTCTTTAAAAACTAAAGAACACCACCATTTAAAATTTTTAAATCAGAACAGCTGATGTGGAAAATGGTTTGGTGAATTCTAAATATCTTAAACATAGAATTACTATATCATCCAGCAAATCCACTTCTGGGTGTACAACCAAAAGAACTAAAAGCAGAGACTTAAACAGATACTTGTACACCAACATTCATCACAGCATCATAGCATTATTCACAATAGCCCACAGGTGGAAATAACTCAAATGTCCATCAATAGATGAATGAATAAATGAAATTGGTATATATGGACTATGGAATATTTTTTAGCCATTAAAAGGTATGAAATTCAGATACATGTTATAACAGGAATGAACATTTAAAAACATCATGCTAAGTGAAATAAGCGAGGCACAAAGGACAAAAGGAAATGTGTTGTATGATTCCATTTATATAGGTACCTAGATTGGAAAAAGTAGAATAAAGGCTCCCAGGAGCTGGGTGAGGGGGAATGGGGACTTACTGCTTAATGGGTATAGAGCTTCTGTTTGGAATCATGAAAAGATTCTGGAAATGGATAGGGGTTATGGTTGTACAACATTTGTGAATACACTCAATGCCACTGAATTGTATGATTAAAAATAGTTAAAATGATGTATTTTATGTTATGCACATTTTCCCACAATTTTTAAAAATGCCCCCAAAATCAAATGAACTGAAACTTTCACATATCTCAAAAATTTTAAAAATAAAAATAAACTAAAAAAAATAAAAATCAAGCAAATCTATATGTATTGGCATAAAAATGTTACAACGTATTGACAAAAGAATAAACCAAATTTTCAAATGATAATGTCACATAGTCTATGTTGATTTAATAGACACACACACATAATAGCACATATGAGTACTTACACATGTAAGTACAACTCGTACTTACAGTTGTATAGAAAAAATATTTCAAAAATTACACAATGATGTATTAGCAGTGGTTACTTCCAGGGAAAGGAATGGATATGGAAATACAGTTGCAGTGTTTAGCATATTTACACCAAGAATATATTATTTTTATAACATAATGGAAAGGCATTTTAAAAATAAAAAAGCCATATGATAACTAAAGATCAACAAAGCTTACACAAGGCAGAGATTTTGTAATATATCATACTAGTTTTTTTTTCAGGATCAGGATCAGATGTTAAATAGAGTTAACACTGCCAGGCTGAGCTCCATATACATAGAGAGTTATATAGCTTAAAGTTAATTTACTCATGGCACTAAAGTTTTATAACTATATTTATCATAAAATTCCAAGAAAGGGAGGAAAGATAAAGTAATATTATAGACAGAGAATTAACTATATTCAGGTTAAAAGCATAAAATTTATGTATACTTTTTATATCATGACAAAACGTATGCCTTCCATAAAGTTTCTGAGAATATCAATAAGCCTATTAATATTGCATTAAGAAATACAGATGATTTACATAATATGATATAAATGAAGACAGAATAAAACTTACGTTTCAAAAAGGGCAAAGATAAATAGAACCACAAAAAACAGAACATTGGTGGCCAAAACAGCAACTTGATCAATATCTCCTTGGGGAAACTGAACTTCATCTGTACTTGCTATAATAAACAGGAGAAAAATTGTATTACTTAAACATCTAATTTTTCTTATGACACTAAAATAATGTAGAAACTATATGTAGCAAATTCTGTGACTAAATATTTAAAATCACTTTTAGGCTTCTAAGTGGTTTAAAAGTAACAATTTATACCATAGAAGTAATTTTTAAATGGCTTAAAATTTTTTTTTCTTAATTTTTATTTATTTTTGAGAGAGACAGAGCACAAGAAGGGGAGGGGCAGAGAGAGAGGGAGACACAGAATCTGAAGCAGGGTCCAGGCTCTGAGCTGTCAACACAGAACAGACACAGGGCTGAACCCATGGACCGCAAGATCATGACCTGAGCCAAAGTCAGACGCTTAATCGACTGAGCCACCCAGGCGCGCCAAAATGACTTTTAAAAATAACGTGAATTTTCTTCCCAGGAGATATACTTCAATTCTGTTATCTATAGGAAATACTCAGATTTTCTATTTGCTGTCTCTTGATCCAAAATAGGAATATATTTTATAAAATTCTATAAAATGAGCTCATTCTAAATATATTTGCTTTAAATTTCTACTGCAAGTTTTTTTTTCTATTTTACCTAAATCTTAAATTTATGAGGATTTTTTCATAGTTTATTAAATCAGCTAGTTCTGTGATTCACTTCAGTGGATATGTATTTTGAATTTCAATGTTATGTGAAATTAGTATGAGTAAATATCCTTATACGTTATTACCACAGTTTTTAAAAAATCCTTATATTATCATGTATATTTTTGCAAGGAAATATATTTTGTAAATTACCACCAAGATTTGATGGTGCTTTTATAAATTAGGAGGAAGTGAGTGTATTGACTTATCTTAAACTATGTATTAAGCTACATACTCAATATTAGTTATTCCTTATATAACTGAGAAGTGTGAAGCGAAATACACCTACTTATATACATTTGTCATGCTATTTTACAATTTACCTACTTATTCAGAGTAAACCAAACAAGTAATTCAATAATGTTTTCATTTTATGCTATCTTTAAGTGTGTATGTAACACCAGCAGGGGTCATGGGGCTACTTTCCCAAGATACAGTAAGTTTCTATAATTTTTCTCATAATAGCGTTTCCCTTTATATCTCAGGATTCCTGACAAGGAGTTCCTCCTCCAATAATAAATGAGACTTGGAAATAGTCTGCTATATCTGGGGACAATTAAGCACCCTGAACACTCAACAAAGAGTTATGACCTCCCTTTCTAATGGCACAAAGAAAACTGGTCACCTTTGTCCAGATCCTTTTCCGGGATAGACTCTGGTCCTTGTGGACCTTATATTCCTCGGGACAGACCTGCCTGATTCTCTGTTACCACCTTGAACCCAGTCTTTACTCCTTTGAATTAAAAAGCAACATTGCCCCAAGTTAGACTGGAGTTTGCATCATATATGGTTAGTTTCCTGCAGCCTCTACCCAGTGCTGGCTTCAGTGGGAAAGCTCAGAAATGTTGCATCCTAGACTGTGAGGATTGACTGGGTATCAAAATTATAAGAATTTTAGGAAAAGACTACACTAATATATTGATTCAAAAACTATATAATTAGCAATTATGATCCTATCCAATGATAACATTTTTAATAATAGGGAAAAAGCAGAAATATTTTAAATATTTACTGAAAAATTTAAAAAAATTTTTTTTAACATTTATTTATTTTTGAGAAGAGAGAAACAGGGCATGAGCAGGGGAGGAGACAGAAAGAGGGAGACACAGAATCTGAAACAGGATCCAGGCTCTGAGCTGTCAGCCCCCAACGCGGGGCCTGAACTCACGGACTGTGAGATCATGACCTGAGCCTAAGTCAGACACTTAACCAACTGAGCCACCCAGGTGCCCCAATATTTACTGAAATTTAAAAATGATTTCTGTTTTAGAAATTATTTTGAAATACCTAGAAATATTATGAAAGAAAATAGATCTGGTCTTTCTAAACTCTCATTTGTGCTTTAGGGAAGTGTTGTGCAATAGAACTCCGACATGATGGAAATGTTCTTTCTCTGTGCTGTCCAAACAGCCACTAGCCACAGACCCGTAATTAAACACTTACAGTGTTACTAGTGTGACTGAGGAATTTCTTCAATGTAATTTAGCTTAATTTAAATTTAAATAGCCAAATGTGGCTGGCAGCCACCATATTAGACAGTATAGTTCCAAATCTTTGCTATGGTCCTTAGACCAGTAGCATCAGCTCCCATGATAGCTTACTATAAATGTAGATTCTCAGAATCTCACAAGGTTTGCCAGATTTAGTAAATAAAAATACAGGATACTCAGTTAAGTTTGAATTTGTGATAAACAATAATTTTAAGTATTTTCCATGCAAAATTTGAAATTTAAATATAAGAATGTCCCATGAAATATTTGAGGCATATCTATACTAAAAGATTATTTGTTCTTATCTGAAATCCAAAATTACCCAGCCGGGACATATTTATACTAAAAAAGTATTCAAATTCTCCTGGGCATCCTGTATTTAATCTGACAACCCACTTAACCCCCACCAAGGCCTACTGAATCAGAACCCATTTTAACAAGGTTTCCAGGTGTTTTTGAAGCACATTAAACTCCATGAAGTCCTAATCGATATTGCTACCCCCTTCCAACTTCTGAAAGATTTTGTTTCTTACGTATCTTTCTCAGCACCTCAAACTCACCCTCCTTAACTTACTCATTCCTTTTACCTGATAGGTCTTTTAAGTTAGTACCCTATTTTTCACCTTAAAAAAAAAAAAGCGGCTTATACCCCCTGCGGGCATTTCCTCACCATTCTTTCTTTTCTTTCATTTTTTATTTTGAAAAATATGAAATATATATTCAGCCCCTATATCAACAATATTTTGTCACACTTGATGCATGTACCCCTCCCTTCCCTTTTTTCTTTCACTCTCTCTTTGTTGCTGTCGTGTTTTTCACTGGCTTACTCTGAAATTTGTATCTCTAGCTTTGATCTCTGAAGCCAAAATTACAAATGCCTCTGGCATTTTCTCACTGTTCTAGTGTAGCAGTATATTTAGCTTGATTCAAACTGAAATCATTTTCTCTGTTCAGCCAATGTCCTTTCCTAAATTCTTGTTCTCTCCCATTCTTTCACTTATCTAGACTCAAAACCTGACAGACATCTTCAACAACTCCCTCTATTCCTTA